>NC_092759.1:84841881-85158131 GCF_047496795.1 Chiloscyllium punctatum | reverse complement strand
AGCAAGACTTAATTGTGCTATTCCAAATACACACAATAGTCCTAATAATCAAACTCCCTTGTAAAAACGTTATAATTGAATGCATGCTTCCAGGTTGAAGCTGAAGGGCAGAAAAGAGAGAGAGTTTCCACACAGCTCCCAGTTGAACTACCCAGTTCAAGACTCAACTGAAAACTGCTCAGCTCCGCTAAACTCAGCTAGCTCAGCTAAAAGAGCTGACAACTCCCCGTTCATTATCCAGGTCACTTCTAAAGCATGACAACTTTGCCATGGAGTTTAATCTGTTTACGTATAAATAAAAGGCCTCTGAAAGTCCGTTTCGCGTCTTTATCTCACCAGACTGATCGTAGCCTGGCCCCGTTTTATTGACCCACTAAAAAACATCAAGGACAGAGTCTACTTGAGGCAATGAACAGCTTTTAGCAAGAAAGAATGATTTGTTTGTGACAGAGAAGACAGGCTAGTTTTCTGTATGGAGGTCAGAAGCTGGTGGGAATGGCTAATACTATCAGAGTGTGGCTGATGACAGATTAGTGAACAACATGACGTTCAATGCAGGGTCACACACCAACTGTACATCCAGACGGTAAGAGTTGATTCAGAACCTGGAGCTCTCTCTCAAACAACATGGGGGCTTCATAGAGCTTTGTAAACTATCATAACGCCATAGAATCACATAGCACAGAGACTGGCCCATTAGCACAAACTGGTTCATGCTGATCAAAATGTCCATCCATGCTAACCCCATTACCCGACGCTTGGTCCATAGCCTTCTAAACCTTTCCTATCTATATATTGTCCAAATGTGAAGACACGTATCATGGAAAACATGTTATATCTAATGCTATCCGTGTTTTGTTTTGGAAATAATGAGTGTTGATTCATAACACTCTAGTGTTAATGCAATCACTTTTTTTTCTCTTTGTAGCGTTACAGATTAAACACTCATTTCCTTCACACTCTCCTCATGGTACCATCACCACAGGGATTAGTCTGCTGAAACTCCATTACACCATCTCTTTTTAGCAAGGAGATCATTGATTATAAATGAAAGAAAATACTGTCTCAAGTACACTCCACAACGGCAGGACGGTGTCTTCACTCGTATACTTTAATCAATTTGTAATGAACAATGCTACTCATTTATTGTGCTGATTACTTGCTGAGTCATAGAAATGCACAGCATGGAAACAATCCTTTGGTCCGACCCGTCCATGCCGACCAGATATCCCAACCCAATCTAGTCCCACCTGCCAGTACCCGACTGCTCTGTAGGAATTCTGTTAGTGCCTCATGATCAAAGACGTCCAGCTCCTTTTCACCAAGAGCACTTCCCACCATCTCGCCTTCTCATAAATACAAAATGAGAAGGATGGCATTTTTTGCCAATCATTTATTTGCCTTATGAAGCAAAGTCACAACAACAACAACATCACTATTGCCATTGGAATTGATTGGAGATTCTGAGGAGGCGATGATCTAGCTGTATTATCTCTGAATATGAATCCAGGGAATCAGGTAATGATCCAGACACCGAATCCGAATCCCACAATGGCAAATATTGGAAATTGAATTCAATAAAATATCAGGAATTATGAATCAATGAAACCATTGTTGATTGTACTACCTGCCACCCTCATGGCCTTCAGGAAAGGAAATCTACTATCATCAGCTGGTCGGGCTTACATGTAACTCCAGACCCACAGAAATGTGGTTAACTCTCAGTTGCAGTTTGAAATAGCCAAGCCAGCCACACATATATCAGTCAGTTCAAAGGCTCAAATAAATGAAACCGCATGGACCTCAGCACTGACTACTTACAGCCCACAGACTGCAGTGGGTCAGGAAGGCAGCTCACCAATACCTTCTCAAGGACGATGAGGAAAGTCAATTAAATGTTGGCCCAGCATCCCATTAATGAATAACGAAAGATGATCCCACTCAGGGAAGAGAGAAAAACAGACATAAATAACTTTAAACAGGGACTTTGACATATACCTTACATGGTCATGATTATCAGTAATAATGGAACAGGAGAAACATAAGCAAGGTTTAATTTTATTTTTTTATTTCCATCACAGCTGATTATCAAAAATCCCTTTGTTTGCTTCTTTCTCTCTATCTCTCTCTCTCTATCTATTCAACTCTGTCCTTCTCCCCTACATAACAGATGTCGGTGTCACCAACATCAATCACACTATTTCCCAACTGTGTTCAGTTCTGATATATGGTCATTAGAATCGAATTGCCAATTCTATTTAACTCCCGACGCGAGGGGGCTGCCAAATGTGCTCAGTTTGTCTGGCACATTCTCGTTCTTTATTGTTTCTGATCTGTTGCATCATTCCTTGCTTTATTTAACCTTTAATTTTGTTATTACTTGGAATGTCTGCATCGCTGACAGGGGCAGCATTTGTTGACCTAACCAAATGTCATTTACTGCGAGGTCATTCTTTCAGGCTACTGAACCAAGCACATTGCTGAGGGTCTCACATCAATCTTAAGCCAGACCAGATAATAACGCAAGATCTTTTTACCAAAGGACATCAGTGAAATAGATAAACGTATAAACAAAATGCTGGAAATGTTATGGCTGTTATTTCCAACTCCCGTCTTTTGTATTTACTTTCTGACATCGTCTGTGGTAGAATGTGGAACAGTCTCTTTCTGTGTAATAACGTATGCATCTGAATTACATTTCTTCCGACATTACTGCTCTGAGACAATGCTCCTGTCATTAAGTTATTTTAGAGACAAGAACAAAGTTGTGATCGAAATATTTGCAACTGAAAGAGTGCTTAGAGGAGGTGTGGAGCCATAACGTCAGAATTTTACCAAAGCATAGATAATGGTCTATTAAGCGTCAGCATTGAAGCCAAGATGTTGATTGGGCATATAATCGAGCTGGTAGTGGATATGTTTTGTGATGGACAGAATACCGAGACAAAAATGAATTTTATTTATTTAAATTCGGTTTTGTGAACAGTCTCGTTCTCAGATGTTTGTGAGGGCGGGGGTGTGGGCGGTTCTGAAATTTGTGGGTAATCAATGGAATTTGCATTTGAAACTGAAGACAACAGTTTCCGTCTTTGTCAAATATAGATAACAGAAATAGCGAAGAATTTCGCCATGGTTGAAGAGATTAATAAATGGATAGAGATGAAGAAACGTACCAGGAACACCAACAATAGTGAGGATAGGATAGTAACCCGCCTGGATAATCATCAGGGCACCATATATCCGATATGGTAATGTTGACCAGGACCAGGAAAAATAGAGAAGACCCCAGGATAAACTCCTGTCCATTGTTGCAGCATTCCCGTCTAATGTTCTCAGATTCTGATCCATTAATGGATCATTCCAAATAATTTTCAGATGTTTAAGTCTCCTTTTTCTGTCTCTGCAGCTGCTGATCCCTTTGAGCGCTGGAGTTGATGCATTTGCTGCTACAATGGCATAAACCATTGCAAGAGGCCCCTTACTAATATGAGACGGAAAACATCCAGTGACACAACTCGGATCCATGGAGACTGGCATCAATCACAGTCACTGAACAAACAGCTCCATTTAACCCTTTTCAATATGGTTCCTTCAGTTCACAAAAACTATTGGACTGGATTGAATGTTGGCACCGTTGGCTATTGATCACATCTCCCATCACCCATTGCTCTCGTGAAGTTAGTAGTGAGGGAGAATGATGCATGTTTTCTTATCGCAGGCTAGATGATTCTGCTGCGTTGTCAGTTTGCAAAACTGGAACCAGCCGAACCTCCCACCTCCACCACCCTCAAAAAGAACAATCTACATGCTGTTACCGGGCAGATCTCTCCTGGACTAGAACAGGCACCATCCAATATATTTACAGTGGATATATTTGCATTCCAATACATAAAAAATGTGAATTTGTCTGGGCATTCCTTTAATTGATCTAATAAGGCAATTTTGTATCTTCAGCACTTTCTTTTAATATAAACTCACAAACACCTTGACATACTTTATTAAGCGCAAGTTTCTTCATTTTCTCCTTATGGTAACATCATGCCAGGGTTTAGTCTGGTGAAACTCCTTTGGACTGAATCGCTGACAAGATCATTCTTTATAAATTTGATTAAACCTGTACACAATACACCTAACAGTCTCTCAACAAAACACTGTCATTGGGAAAGATACATTTACTCTGATACTTTAATCATTTTGCAAATGAAGAGTCACATATCATTTACTTCCTGCTGCGTAAAAATTCTGTTTGTGACTTATGACCAAGCACATCCAGGTCTGTTTCCAAGCACTTCCCAGCCTCTCGCTATTTAATGAACATTAATGTGAATGATGATATTTGTTGTTAATATCTGAAATATTTTATATTTTGCGAAGAGCTATTGCCCAAACACTGGTCCTGCTGATACCCCAAAGCCTTCACTCCAGATAATTATACTATTCTCTTCATTCTTTCGATTATCCAACTTTTAATATATTCGGTGTATTCCACCCCTACCTACCCATGGATTCTAACGTTCCCCAATCACCTGTATTCAACCATGTCAAACGTCTGCTGAAAATTCAAATACTTTATTTCCATTGGTTCTCAATTGTCGATGTCACAGTGGACAACCTCCACAATATCCAGCAGGTTTATCAAAGATCAATATCATTTCCCCTTCCTGAATCTAGATTGACTCTACGGAATCATGTCAGTATTTTCCAAGTGTCTCGTTATCACATTCCTCACAAAAGGTTCCAATATTTTTCTCACAGCTTACATCAAGCTAACCATTGTTTAGTTTGCTGTTTGCTCTCTCCGTCCTGTTTTAAATATCAAGGTTTACAATCGCTGCTTTCCAGTCTGGAGGATCCTTTCTTAGAATCTAACCAGCTTCGAAGAATAATCAGTAATTCTTTCACTAGCTCTACTGCCACCTCCTCAATACTCTGGGACGTCGCTCATCAGATGCAGCAATATACCAACCATAAATTCAATGAGATTTTAAAAGATGTACGTTTTATTAATTCTAATTTCCTGCTGTTCCCCATTTTCACCAGTCACTCTGTTCCCTTGTATTTCTGAAAGTTTCGTTCTGTATTTTCCTCGGGGAGATGGACACAACATATTGTTCTCAGCGGACAGATGGTTTCTGTCAGCCAGTGAATATATCGGAGGACTGCATTCCGGTGGTGATGGATATGTTACTCACTCCTGCCTGGACATTTCCAGAATTTATCCAGTTTAATTCATGATGAGCATCAGCACAGTCCTGTCACTGGTGTGTGAGGCTACACAGTAAACTGAAGGAGGGGGCACAGCTCAGTGACCACTTCAATTTTGAAAAAAACTGGTTTCATATCTGACACCTGGTCCAGCTTAGACAAATATCCCGGGAGATCCCAGGAGAATGCACGGTCCTGCACCTCCCTATTTATAGAGCTTCCCTTCTGTGGAGTTTTATCTCCATTTGTTTACCATGGACCCAGACACTCTGTAAATGCAGTGTATAAAGTGGGGTCCCTACACCCCGCAGCTGACAATACAAACCCGAGATAAGCATCCACAGAACCTCCACTGATTTTCCAATGACAGGGACAAGTCAATTCCCCACACGGAACGTGCAAGCGCTCAGTTTTGAAAATTATTTCTGCTGCTCAGTTTCTCTTCCTGGCTGCGAAAGCCGTTGCATCTCTGCACACTCCCACTGTAACAGTTACTCTCTCCAAAGAAGCAGTTGAAAATGTAACATTACCTTTCTCTATATCTCAGCAATTATAAGGGCAGCACCAGCATTGCTAATGAATTTAATCATCACACTCAGAGAAGAGAGATACAGGGAACCTAACTCACTTTAAACAGGGACATATCTAAATGGACGCGAAATTCAGGAATATGGGAAAATTGGGAAATGTGAGGATAACTTGCCATTTTTTTTTCCTTTCAGTTCATCATCAGCAGCCCCTTTGCTCACTTTTCATTTCATGTCCTCTCTTTTTCTTGCCATTTCTCCATCCATTCAATTTAAACCTGGCCCCCATCTCTCTCTCAAACCTAACCATACATGATACCAGGATAATTAATATTATTTCCCAGATTGATTTCAGTTGTGAAGCAGGGTCACTGGACTCAAACCGTTATCTGCATTTCTCCTGACAGAGGCTGCCATACCTGCGAGATTCTCCAACACTTTCAGACGTTCCCACCGTTCCTTGGTTTATTTCACCTTTAATGCTGTTGTCTAACGGGATGCCAGCATCATGGGCAAGGGCAGCATTTGTTGTCCATCACTAATTGTCCTTGACAACGTGACCATTTGTCAAGATAAAATGGAGCCAACAATGTTGTTGTGGGTCTGAAGTCACACTGAGCTCAGACTGAGTAATAATGTTAAACTTCTTTAGCAAAGACAATCGGTGAAATAATAAAAATAATTCTTAACGGTTTCTGGTTTCCATGAGTGAAATTAGCTTTCATTGCAATTTTTGTCATTCGAATTTAAGCTCTGTCATCGGCTGTGGTAGCGTTTTAAACACTGCCTTGGAGTCACAGCCCGTGCCTCTGAATTACCCGTCTAGTTACGTGATCACTCTGATACAGAGTCCTCGTTGCCTAGTCCGTATTCCCTAGTTCCTGCCAGAGAGGGTGGCGGTTAAAGCAGTTTAACTACCAACAATCAAAAGAATCTTGAGGAAAAAAGCGAAAGAGAGATTGAGAGGTAATTTCCAAGAAGATCACAGTTTTCAGAATGCTGAAATGAAGACATTTTGACAGCATCCTCCAACATGAGCCAGTATTCCGAGGAATGATAGGTGAAGGGGTTATTGGCGTCAATAAAGATGAGGGAGAGTTTTAGATGAACATTTGTTCTGCAACTTTGTAACTGGGTGTGGGGTCAGCAGTCTTCGACTCATTGGGCTGAATCCAACAATAGTTTGTCTCAGTAACATTTTCATTGAGTGTGACAGAGGGATTGTCTGTACGAGACTGAACTAGTTTCATGGTGCTATCTTATCGAACTCACCTCATTAACTACACACTCAATCTCATAGTGTTCCTCGCATTCAATGCCATCCCGATTCTCCAACCCAACATGGCTGGAGGGACTCACCATCGCACTGATGTCCCTGGCTATTCTATGATAACTGACACTGATGCCAGCTTTAAAAGGCCAATGGGCACACTGTTGTTATTCCTCGGTTTGAAGCCACCCTGCACAGTTGACCCCGAGCATGGCAGATAGGGGGAACTAACAGCAGGACATTTCAACAGGGGCACAGAGGTCCTCGTGGATGGGCTAGAACAGGGGGTCCATTCTCTTCCCAGAGGAGGCCTGAGCATGGTCGGAGCTCACCACCCAGCTCAGTGCAGTATCTGCGGTCTCGCTCTCTCTCTTTCTCTCTCTCTCTCTCTCACACACACACCCACTTTGAATATGGAAAATTCCAGATAGTGTTCGAAAGAATTCCATTTTCAGGTACAGGAACTTTCAGTCATTCAACCCCGCGAGGTCCTGCAAAAATATGCACTTATTTTATATCCAATCACAATTAGTAAGTCTGGCTATTTCACTTTGTCTCACCTTATTATATTCAGCCAAACACTGCTTCTAATCACTTGTCCCGTTACGAAATGCAATTTTGAGCAGAGAACTTTTTATCCTCAACTGTTATCTGAATTGTACCATTTTCTTTTTTATGAAAGTTTCTCTTGCCCTTTTGCTGTGCCTGTTTCTGTCTGTAACAGTTATACTGTCTCCCAATCAGTAGGCTGGACGACTGGTTTGTGATGCAGAGGGAGCCCTGCAGTGCAGGTTCAATTCCCCAACACTGACAGAGGTTGCCATGAAGGGGAGACTCTCTCAACAATGGGCAATCGAGCATGGCAAATCCACTCTAAGCTGTGCATCGTTGTACTCTGGGAGGAAACTGGAGCATTGGGAGGGAACCCACAGACATACGTGGCGAATGTTCAAACTCACTTGAGGTTGGAATTGAACCCAGCTCCTTGGTGATGTACGGCCGCAGTGCTAACCACATATCCATCATAGTCCTCAGTTAGTTCTGTTAATTACTAGTAGCTGACTGAAGAAATCCAACTGGACTGTTCTGACAACTGAAATTGAACCATTATTAGACCTTTATCATCGGCCATATCGCCAACCTGATTACATTCAAAATTTGTTGTGAGCAGTGGATGAGTGGGACTAGAAATGGAAACAGTGACATCCTTCAACCACAGTCAGAACCGCAGTAAGGAGAAATTCAGAAAGTGGGAATTCATTCAAGTGGGAATTCTCTCACCCAGAAAATTGGGAGGGCTGAATCTTCATATTATATCGAGGCTGACTTTGTCAGATTTTCCATAGACAGATGAATCAGGGATCATTGTGAAATCAGAGAAAAGTGCAGCTGGGAAGACAATGAGATGAGCCATGACCTTATTGACTGGTGGAGTAGTGTCAAAGTGCCGAATGGCCCAGTCGTGTCCGTCAGCCCTATGTTCTGATGTTCCCTTCAGCCCTTCGGTCCTGCTGTGCAGGAGCAGATTGAGGCCACTCTGATGGTTTGGTGTAGTTTGGCAAATGTATTGGAAAATCCAGGCTAGGTCAGGTAGTGACCCCCCTCCACCAATCCCTCTTTTCAGGCTTCCCCTCTCTGCAACTTCTGATCCTGATGTCGGTCATGTTACAGGCCCAGATTCGCATTGAATACCGCCCCCATGACCCACACAAGGTCAACTCAGACAAATCCTCTGCTGTCTCTGAATGCAACATTTTACATTATAACTTCCAGGAAAATAATCAATTATTTTCCAAAACATAAATAGGAACGTAAGAAATAGGAACCTGCGCTGTCACTAAATAAGAGAATGGCTGATCAACTCCACGGCTCAACTCCACTTTCCTGCTAACCCCTTGCATCCCTCAACTCGCTGAAATGCCACAAACCAATCCACCCATCTGTAAATACATTCAGTGACCCAACCTCCACAACTCTCGGGGTTAGGAAATTCCAGCCATTCACTACCTTCTGAAAGAAGACATTTCTTTACATCTCAGTTTGAAATCGATATTCCTTATTCTGTATCTACATCCCTGACTTCGAGACTCTGCCTGGTGTGGAACCACATCCTCAACACCGACCTTGTCAAGCCTCCCCGGCATCTTATCCGTTTCAGTAATGACACTCTCATTCATTTAAACCACAATGAGAATCGCTTCAGCATTTTTGATGTATTCAATAATTTAATCCTTTCATCCCCGGAACCAGTCTAATGAACCAACATTTCTGCATCAACATGCTGATGTTAGGTTTCATACAGCGAAACACGCTACTCCGTTGTACTGCTTTTTTTTAGGAGTCCTCTCCATTTAATAACAGCCTGCCTTTTGGTTGTCAGTGTCATCCTCAAACTCGAAAGTATATTGCACTCAGCTCCCGCCGTCAGGAGATGAGTGCAGCTGTTGTAAGCAGCTGTTGCCATCGGACTGATATTTGCGGTACTCCATTTTGTTCATAAAGATCGATGAATCCTGACTCTCCGATTTCTATGTGTTTACCAAGTGTCATCCCATGCTAATGCATTATCCATCAGACTATGAGCTTCTGTCTTGCGTAAGAACCTTTATTTTGTAACAACTTGTGGAAAATCTCTGGAATGCCTCATGTCTACCAGTTCCCCTTTATCAAGGCCACTTGTTACATTCTCATGGATTTCCAGAAAAAACTTTGCATGATTTTACAGGCAAAATGTATTTCGCCTTTAACAATACCATGCTGACTCTGTGTGAAGTTTTTCTAAATGCTCTGCAGTCTCTTCCTTAATAACAGACTCTCACAGATTCCCAGCAATAATGGTGAGGCTATGTGTTTCCTGCTTTCAGTCTCGGTCGTTTCTTGAAGACAGGCGCCACATTGGAGGGTCTCCAGTTTCACTGGATCACACCTTTAATCCAGAGAGTTATGGAATATTTCACACGGTGCCACCAGCCACTCTGTGAACACTTCTTTTAAAACCAGCTATGAATTGCTGATGACCTGTTTACCCTTGGTCTAATCTGTTTGAGAAATGCCTTGTTCCTTCTGTTAGACACAGCTCAAGATCTTCCCCCCATTACCATTTTGTTTATGCCATTGAAATATTTACAGCACCTTCACCTGTGAGGAACGATGTAAAATACTGGTGTAAATTATCTGTCTATTTCCTGTATCCAGTTCCCCTGTCACACCCTACAAATGTTCTCAATAAACTTTCCTGACCTTCTTTCTACCAAAGATCACACACACCTCTTGAATTCTTCTTATATAAATGGAAAAGCTCGTGCTGCTTGTTTTTATATTTCTTGCCAATTTGCTTACATCACGTCTTTTCTTTCCTTTATTTCGCTTTCTATATTCATAAAATCATATCGCATACAAACACAATCTTTGGTCCAACTTGCCCATGCAGGCCAGGTTATCCAAACTAAACTATTCCCATCTTCTTGCATTTGGCACATATGCCTCTAAACGCCCCCCATTCACGTGTTCGTTCAAATGTCTTTTAAACGTTGGAACTGTACTTGCATCAGCCAGTTCCATAAACACGTCACCCTCTGTGTAAAAACAGTTCCCTCTTGCTCCCTTTTAAATCTTCCCTATTCCACCATAAACCTATGGTTCTATGATTTAATTTTCCTATCCTGTGGAAAAGACCTCGGCTTTTCACCCTGTCCATGCCTCTCCTGATTTTGTAAATTTCTATAATGTCAACCCTAAACCTCTTACACTCCATTTGATACTAACTTCAAGAACAAGCATTTAAAGATCAGCACTGCAAATTTGAAACAATGTTAAAAGTGATAGGTAAACAGCACTCAGCACAATCTTCATACGGTGATTTGTTTTCTTCTTTATGTTACAATACTAAAGCAGCATGAAAATCTTACTAGTGCCAATAAGCCGTCAAGCACCTTAATTCCTTTGTCTGATGGTGGTGATCTCTACAGTGAAAATGTGTCTCTGGCCAGATCTATATAATACCACATGTTCAACATTCTCCCTTCTGGCCTCCCTATGGCCTTATGTAGTTGTGTCTTCTTTATCTTGCAGTCAATAGAGAGAACCCCTTTCCCCAATTCACATCTTAATTTAAACTCATTTTGTATCATCTTCTCGTTCACTGCTAAAAGCCTGGTTATCTTTTGCCACACCCTCTTTTCCCGCCACCTCCCCCCCCACCCCCTCCACGCCCCACACCTCTGGAAAGGAACTAAAATGCCCAGTTTCCAATCATTTTCAGTTCTGAAGAAGTGTCATACTGGACTTGAAACGCTAACTCTGTTTCTCTGTCTCTGCAGATGGTGCCAGACCTGCTGAGTTTCTCCAGAAATAAATAGGCACAGCACAAATTTTCAATTAAACAAATAACTATGAATACTAGAAATAAAAATGCACAAATTGCTGTGGAAACTGGGAGCTTTGTCGAAATGTCACTGGACCCGAAAGATGAATTCAGCTTTCACTTCACAAGATGCAGCGAAACCAGTTTAGTTCCTTCAGCAATTTCTGCTTTGAACATTTTCCAAAGACGTGTGTTGAATCTGCTCAAACGCCCTGTCCAGCAGAGAGTGCTGTACATTGGGATTTGAACAAAAACGCAAATTGCACAAGTTCATTGTCTCTGAAACGAATCAAGTCTGGCATCACTGACACGACCGAGGCCTTAATTATGGTCAGGGAGAAAAACACTCGAAAAACATTCATTTCAAACACAGAAGATATTGTGACTGGAAAGAAAATGATTCAAATTAATATGTTACAAATGTAACAAACTGGAGGCGTGACATCAGGGAGAGACCCTCAGCAGAATGAGAATATGAAACTGGAAGTGTTCGCACATCAGAAACCAGGTTAGGTCACTGAGTACAGGGCTGATGGGTGAATGGGTCTCGGTGTGAACTGGGGGAATGTCTGTCGAATTGTTTTGCAGATAGTACAGATCAAACTGGGTTATCATGTGATGCTGCAGATCCCAGCCGCAGCCGCAGCAGAATTGCATTGAATCACAATCCATAACTTTTCCCCAGGATAATCCATCAGTCTACCATTACCATCAAGCCGAGTGATGGTTCAGTGACGAGTTTGGGTGAACATGCCAGAGTCAGAACCATGTGTATCTAAACCTGATGACAACCCATTAAAGCTAACGCACTTGACTGGTTACATTCCAAACAGCAGAACTACCATCTGGTGGAGAAGGGGAAATGATCCCAAGACAAACATATACGATCGAAAATCTGCAGTCAAGCCACATCCAGTCATCATTGTCGATGGATTAATAAAAAAAAGTTACAGGAGGAGATAACTCCACAAATATCCCCAGCTCTGTATATCAGTGTAAAAGACAAGGATGTACTATCTGCACTATCCTCAGCTAGAAGTGTTGAGTCGATAATCCACCTCACCCTCCTCATGATGCCCACAGAATCACAGATGCCAGTCTTAAACCAATTCGATTCGCTGCATGTGACATGAAGAAACAGCTGAACACAGTAGATATGATAACGGCAATGGACCCAGACACCATTCCTGCAATAGGACTGCAGATTGTACTGCACAACAAGCTGTGTCGCTGGGGAAGCTGTTTCAATCCGGCTCCAAATCTGACATCTGCCTGTCCACATGGAAAGTTCCTCAACTATATCCAGTCCCATAACAAGGGAATGAATACAGTCTGATCATTTACCACGCCCTCAGTCCCGTCGCGATTATTACATTGGTGGGAATTATTTTTGACAGAGCTGTCATACAGCACACAAATAATGTGCTCTGTGTGGTTTCCGATAGGTCCCCATGTGGAGATGGTGCTTTTGTGCAAATGCCTGATTACTGATCCAGACCAGGATAATACTCTGGCAGCTGGTGGAAGTTAAAAACAATTTTTAAAAATCGAGACATAAAATCTGGTGCCAGTAATATTGACCTTGAATCTAATATCCATTGTAAACATCTGTCCCTTCCCCAATGTACTTACAGGAAGTGAATCTCCCGTGCTTCCTGGTCTGGCCTACAAGTGTCTACTGACAAATAGACATGTGATAAACTCTGCAATGGTCTCTGGAACGGTCAACAAGACACTCGATTGGACCAAATTGCTCTGAGTTCTTTAAGGATAAAACCAGACAAAACACTGGCAACGAGCTTTGGGAAAGGGAACGGGAAACACAGTCCTGTCAACTAGACAGATGCTGCCTTCCTAATGTTTAAGAGTTTGTGACACCAATGACAGAGCTTTCCCGCACACTGCACAGAAACATCAGGAAGGCAGCAGAGCATTAGACACTTTTAGTTTCCCCTGTTCTAGCTTATGGAGACAAGTTCACTTTTATAACCCTAGTTAATACGTTCTTCAGAAACTCATCAATTCCTGTCTTATGCTGCTCAATGGTTGACCGTCCAACCCATACAATCACAGTAGCACTGACTCTGTACTGTCAGAAATACAGCACAATATACATTCGTCCCACTTTCCGATACGAGGCCCATAACCATGTATGTTTGGCACTTCAATGGCACGACCACGTATTTATTAACGGTTGTGAGGTTACCTGTGCCAGCAGCCCTCTAAGGAAGTACATTCTTGACCCCAACAGCCTCTGGATGAAAACCAATCCTCAAATCCTCACTAAACATCAAACCCTTCACTTTAAAATGGTACTCCCTTGTTCTTCGTCCTTTGATTGAAAGGAACAGCTGCTGTTTATCCATCCTGTCCATGCCCTTGGTAATCTTATCCTTCTGAAGCATGTCCCTCTCAGCCTTCTCTGCTTCAAAGTAATCAATCCGAGCTGATCTACACCATCTGAGGGAATATCCTGGTGAATCTCCACTGCACCCTCTCCAGTGCAATCACATTCTTCCTGTAATGTGACTCCCAGAACTGTACATAGCATTCCATTTGGCCTAATCAAAGTTCTACATAGCTCTTATAATGTGTGCCTCCATGAATAAAGGCTATTGTTTATAGGTCGCTATGCTTTGTCAACTTGTTTAATCACATTCATGGATATATGGAGAAGAACCCTCTGAGCTTCCTAGTGTGCTGCTATTCATTGAGTCCTTCCCTGTCTTATTACTTCTTCCAAAGTACATCACCTCATATTTATCAGGGTTACATTCCATCGGCCATTGATCCACCCATTTGATCATTCTATCTGTATCTTCCTGCAATATAAGGCCTTCCTCCTCACTGCCAACTAACAAGCCGAACTTTGTATCAAACGCAAACTGATTTATCAAACTCACCCGAACCCCTGCCAAATTCACAGCTGCATTTTTTATGAATACTACAAATAATAAGTTTAAAAATCATACAACACCAGATTATAATCCAAGAGTTTTATTCGGACGCATTAGCTTTCGCAGCGCTGCTTCTTCATCACGTGAGTATGCTCTTCGAAAGGTCGTGCCTCCAAATAAACTGTTGGACTACCATCTAGTGTTCTGTAATTTTTAAACTTTGCCCAAGCCAGTCCAGCACTGACATCTCTGAATCACAAACAATATGGGACTGATCCCTGTGGTACACGATTGGATACTGGTCTCCAGTCAAACAAACAGACTTCTGCCAGCAGACCTTCTGTCTCCTACTCCTACGTTGATTTGGATGCAACTTGCCAAGTCACTAATGAGTCCTACCTGTTCCCTGGTTATTCTGTTCCACTTGACGTACCTGTAGAATTTCTGTGGATTCTCCCTAATCTTGTCCTGCCAGAAGTTTTCCATGTCGCTGTGTTAGTCAGTCCCCTTCAAATGAAGAATTGCCTTCTTATTGCAGTCTGAAATTGTCTATCCTTCACCTGGCAATATTTGACTTAAATCTAGAGTAGACAACCAGAGAAAAATCCTGTTTATTTCCACCTTCTCATATGTTTAGTAACTTTTCTAAATTTCACTATGATCATCTCTCATTCTTTGAAACTCGAAAGAACACAGGCCGAGTTTCCACATCAGGCAATCTCAACATCTGAGGGATTAATCCGGAGAATGTCCATCGCACATCCTCCGTGGTCAGTATATTCTTTCTCAGATTGGGTCACCAGCACTGGACTCAATAGTCTATGTACAGTTTAATTAGCAAGCTGTGAAACTGCTTCAAAATGACCTTCCGACTATGTTCTGATTCTCTTAAATGAAGGCCAACCTGACTTTAGCGTTTCATTTATATATATTCATCCAATTACCATTCACATTACTTTATTTATGATTTTACTGCATGAGTTCTGATAAAAAGCCTTCTAAAAATCGAAATATGCCATTTCTACGTTGTAATAAATAAGTTCAAGACATTCTGAAGTTTGTCAATTATGAAGACTCTGTCAGACCCTGTCAGTGTATACTGATTCTCTCCAATGATGCTGTAAATTTCTAAATATCCAATATCAGATCCTACATAATAGATTCCTTCAGTTTACCTACAGATGTCAAGTTAATTGTTCTGCAGTTCTCCACACTATCTCTTCTTCCCTTTGCAGATGCTTGAATCCCTTCCATTCATCTACAATGCTTGGAACACATTTACTAAATTCCAGCCTCTGCAGAATGTACACTGAAATAAAACAGTCATCGACAGCGCAATTAATGCGTCTATTGCTGATTTATTTCTATTATTTTGATACGAAGTACAACTGGCTCATCAGACTTAGCAATGCTCAATCCAGCTACAATACTACTATGCTAGCCTTCAACTACTACCTTGTTACTGATATGAATTGAGTTTATGTCTTTAGTTCCACAAGTTCCATGTGGTCATTTGGTATTTCTCAGCAATTTTATGGATCTTCCTCTGTGATGACAGATGCAAAGGAACTGGTTACTTTCTTGGCCATTTCCCTGTTCTCCACAATAACCTCTCCTCTCCCGATTACAAAATCCCACATTTGACCCTGCTTTTGTTTTGTTTTCTTTGCAATACAGATTGTTGATTTATGTAGTCTTTGTGTTCTTCTTTCACAGAATGATTAAAAGCCCACAGTGTGGAAAAGGCCCTTGTGCCCAACAAGTCCACCCTGCCCCTCCGAAGAGTAACCACCCAGATCCATTCCCGTCCGATTCTACACTTGGCGACTGATGCACCTAATCTACACATCCCTGAACACTTTGGGTAAATAAGCATGGCCAATTCACCTAACCTGTAAATCTTTGGCCTATGGGAGGAAACCAGAGCACCCGGAGGAAACCCACGCAGACATGGGGAGAATAATCAGACTCCACACAAACAAATTTCTGAGAATTCTCCGGTTGCCACAATGTCTAAAATTCTTCTGAACTCATTTCCTATCTTGAATATAATCTTTAATTTATTATGTTAGCCTTCATTAAGTCTCTTACCCTTTCTTTGGTGATTCTACCTTAAAGAAATAGACATATTTTTCAGACATTGCAATATTTCTGTAGATCTCATGGTCCTGACTAGGTGTATCCAAGAACACAGCAAGAGGCGAGAGAATATATTGCAGGGGTCCTGGCTGATCTTTTTGCATCATTGCTGGCCACGGTGGAGGTCCCGGAAGACTACAGGGTAGAGAACGCTGAGCCCTTGTTCAAGGAGGATTGCGAAAAAGAACCTGTGAACTATAGACCAGTTCGCTTAACAACTGTGACATGTAATTTCCTTGAGAAGGTTCTGAGAGAAAACATATACATGCATTTGAAAAGATACTGTTTCATAAGGAGCAGTCAGCACTGCCTCGTGCATAGGATATCATGACTCACAATTCTCTAGCGTTCTTTTGAGGAAGGGACCTGGAATGTTGAAGAGGGTAGGGTGGTAGATGTAGTCTATCTAGATTTCTGTTTGTTATCTATATCAATGATTTGGATGAGAATGTGCAACGCATGATTAGTAATTAGGCTGATGACAATAAAATAGGCAGTACTGTGAACAGAGAGAAAGTCTATCATAAATTGCAGCAGGACCTTTATCAGCTGGGGAAGTGGGATGAGAAAAGGCAAATGGAGATTAATATAGATATAGGTGGGGTGTTGCATTTTGGAATTTCAAATCCAGGTTGGAGTTTCGTGGTGAATGTTAGACCCTGAAGGAGTGGAGAGGAACAGAGGGAATTTGGAGCTGAGGTCCGTGGTTGTCTGAAAGTAGTTGCGTGTAGACAGGGCAGCGAAAAAGGCTTTTGGCACACTGGCATTCATCACTCAAGGCATTGAGTATCGAAGTTGACGTGTTATATTGCAGTTGGGCAGGACGCTGGTGAGGCATGCACTTGGAGTATTGTGTTCGGTTTTGTTCAGTTTGCCATACGATGGATGTGGTTAAACTGGAAAGAGGAGAGAAGGAATTTACAAGAATATTGCCAGTACTCGACGATCTGAGTTGTAGGGAGAATTTGGACCGGCCAGAACATTTCCCTTTGAGTGTAAGAAACTGAGCGGAAATAGTATAGAAAAGTAGAAAATCATGAGATGCGTGGATAAGGTGAATGCACGCATTCTTTCTGCCAGTTTTGGGAATCAAGGTCTAGAGGACATCAGGTTCGAGGTGCAAGAATAAAAAGGATCCTGAGCGCCAACATTTTTATGCAGAAATTGGTACACGCATGGAATTAGCAGACAGTGGTTTTGTTGAGGCACGTACATTAACAACGTTCAAAAGGTTTTTAGACAAATACGTGGATAGGAAAGATTTAGAAGAATAAGGGCAAGGGCAAGGAAGTGGAATTAGCAGGATGGACATTTTGGTCAGCACAGACCACTTTGGTCCAAAGGGCCTGTATCCATGCTGCAGGGCTCCATGATTCTGTGACTCGAACAACCATTGCGTATCCACCACTTCATGCTCAAACATTCTATGTTGTTTGCAGGCGCCACGTAAAATACAACATATTAACGTCTCTTGTCCACAGAGCAAGGTTACTAATGAGTCCTTCTGACCACACAAACCAAATCCAACATTATCTGCTCTCTTGTTTGAGTCACAACATTCTCTTCAACCAACCTGTTATACACTTATGGAATTTATTTTTCACAACATCAGCAGTCACTTAGTTAACGCAATTTAGATACAATTTGAGATCATGCAGCACCCACAATTTTTGCATCTCTAATTTCCAGAGCATACAATGCACAGAATTTGCTCGAGAGCTTTGGTTTATATTCATAATACACCAATGCTTGCTTCTCTTTCCTGTTTATAAGATCCACTCAAACTGATCCTGTGGAATCTGAGGGACAGGGCCTGTGGCGTTATTAGTGATAGACTTGGACAAGACATTCGGGGAGGGTCACCTCGATGCTGACATGATCTGAAGAAATGACCAGCATCACAGGAGAAGTATCAATATCCTCCCCACTCTGTCAGGTTAGCTGTCACGGTACTCTCTCTGCTCCCTCACACTCACTACCTGTTATAGTACCTACCCTCTAACAAGGCTCACTCTCTATTCCCAAATAAGGCTCACGCACTACCACTCTCACGATTGAATTCAGCACTCTCCTCACCCCACCCCCACCCCGCGCGCTCTCTCCCCCTCCACTATACTCCCAACAGTAATCACACTGCATGGATACAACACTGTGGACTGACTCCCTCCGGACACCTCACCATTCCCCTTCCCCCTTCACCTACACCAGCACAAGAGCAGGGCCACACACTCCCACCATCACTTCCTCCCCCCTTTTCTCCCATTCCAGGAGGAACGGACAGTAATAGGAGAGAAAGGGCCAAGCCAGACGGTGGAGCACCCGATAGCTGATCCTTCCTACACCCCTCCCCCCGCCATGTGGGGAGAACCCTACTATGAGCTGGAGCGGACTGGGACGTGTATGGAGATTCCGTGACATCCATGTCCCTCCAACTGAGTGAAAAACAATGTTCAGTGAAGGGCAATTCGCACTTTAACCACTCTGTCTGTTCTCATTATTTTCTCCCACGCAAAACAACAAATGTCTCATTGCAGAGAGATACAGACACAAAAATATTCAGAGACCTATGTAAACACGCTAATATACTGTCACTTTCAGTACATATGCAGAGATAGAACCACACACAAGTAGTGGCATATGGAGAAATAGACAGTCGCACACAAATAGGCACAAGCACAAGTAAAACGCACAGGCTAATACACAGATGAACCGATGTCAGCACATAAATACACAAGCACACAGACACATGAACAAACACACACAAGTGCACATACAAACGCACAGAGACACAGACACTAGTGCTTCTAAGACAGAGATAGATAGGTTTTTGATGAGTAAGCATGTCAAGAGTTACAGAGAGTAGTCAGGAGAATGATGTTGAGAAATCTCTAAGCCAGTATTAAATGGCATTCAGAGTCGATGGGCCGAATGGCCTAATTCTTCGTTTTTAACCCTCGTGTGGTATCGTGCTATCAGTTATTCTCTTCCTGGGACAGGAGCAGAGAATGAGTTTAATACATATTCGATTGAAAAGGGTCAGTGGTCCTATTGGACAGGTTTAGAGTTTTATGTCTATTCCTAATTATGCTGTCTTTGTGTTTCAAAAAAGGTGGCGATTGCAGGTTAGGTTAACAAAGTTTAAAATAACAGGTCCCACACTGAAATAAGGTCGCCCCTTTCACTTTAGTGTTGTACTATCGGTCGGGAGCAGTGAAGACTCGGTTTTTTAAGATATTCAAGGCTGAGCTTGACTGATCTTTGCTGGACAGGAGAGTCAATATTTATTGGGAACAGACAGGAGACGGATGGTCAAACACAATCGGATCAGTCAAGAACATTCTGACTGGTGGCGCCGAATGGACAACTGCTGCCCCTATCCCATGTGTTGTTCCCTCAATCCACCCTCGAGGTTGTTAGAAAGATATACTGCTGCCTCTTCTACATGTGTCGTTCCCTCAATCCACCGTCGAGGCTGTTACAGAGACATGCTGCTGTCCCGAAGCCATGTATTGTTCTCGTAATCCACGCGCAATGCTGTTGCAGAGACATACTGCTGCCCCTACCCCATGTGTTGTTCCCTCAATCCACCCTCAAGGTTGTTAGAAAGATATACTGCTGCCCCTACCCCATGTGTCGTTCCTTCAATCCTTCCTCGAGGCTGTTACAGAGACATACTGCTGCCCCTACCCCATGTGTTGTTCCCTCAAACCACCCTTCGATGCGGATACGGAAATATACTGCTGGCCCTAACCAATGTGCTGTTCCCTCAATCCACCCTCGATGCTGTTACAGGGATTACAGCTGCCATTACCCTATGTATTATGCCCTCCATCCACCCCTCGAAGCTGTTCCAAAGATAGGCGGCCACCTCATTCAGCCAGACATTATCGTTACCATGAGACTGGAGGAGTCAATTCTGCCTATTTAACTAGTTACAGAGGAAAAGAGAACTAATAATTTTCGCTCATTAAGTACATGTTACTGCACAGGACGCCATGTAAACATCTGAGCTGTTACACAGCAAGCTGTTGCTAACAGGAAATAGAGAGTAGAGATAAATGCTTATTTTCACATTACAAAGCTGTGACTGGTGGAGTGCCTGAGAGATCACTATAGGATCATCAACGATCAGTACCTGGACCAAAGATCTGGAGGAAGGGACTGAATATATTAAAGCCCAATTAGTTTAAACACCAGGCTGGTCATCCAGTATGTCATCAAATGGAGGTCGTATGTGATCAATGTGATATAGGATAAGGGAGGTTAGTAAGCAAACCTTCACCAGATATAGCATAATGTGAGTTGTCTATTTTGGATGGAAGGATAAAATAATGGTAAACAATTTAAGTGGAGAGAGATTGCAGAACTCTGTGATACAGACTGTATCCATGATCCTGGTACATGAATCATATGTAGTTAGTCTGCACCTGCTGTAAGTGATTTGGAAGCTAAGTGAAATGATTGTGTTTCTGGCAAAGGGTACCAGGTTTAATCAGGAATATTTTCCTGCATCTGTACCGGATAAAAGTGAGGAGTGCAGATGCTGGAGATCAGAGTCGAACAGTGTGAGCCTGGAAAAGCACAGCCAATCAGGCAGCGTCCGAGGAGCAGGAGAATTGGTGTCACGGGTATAAGTTCTTCAGCAGGAACATGCCCGAAACATCGAGTCTCCTGTTCGTTGGGAGTGCCTGACCTGTTGTGGTTATCCAGCATCACATTTTTCGAGTCTACGTCTGTACAGGGCGTTGCTAAGACCACATCTGGCACATTATGTGCAGTTTTGATCCCTTAACCTAAAAAAAGTTTGAGATGCTTTTCAACAATGTTTTGTTCACACTTTCCTTGAATGAAGGCCTTTTGTTTTGAAACATTATCAGTTTTGGTCTTAGATGAGAAATCCTTTAGAAGCATGCACGATTTTGAGAAAAATCAGCTAGATGCACATTTTCTCTTCTCAGCGAGACAAAAAAACTATGGAATAAATTTTAAGAATAAAATGCATTAATTTTACCACAGATATTATGAAAAAATTAGACGATGTTTAAAATTTAAGCATATACATACCAACAAATCATCAAATTATAAAGCAGAAATTTTCTCTTTTGCTAATGAAAGGCACTGTGTATAAGAACAGCAATGATGCACTTGCATATCGTCCATTATGATCCATTCCAGAGAATGTTCACGACGAGCGCACACGGCCCAGTTTGGTGTTCAGTTGACATGATTGCATGTTTCAACACAGAGAGGGAGAACAATGTTCCCTGCCTGAGAAGCAGCAGCCAAGTCATCCCTCTATCTTCTTTTGTTCCACCTGACAACAGTAAATCTCTGACTCACCTCTATCTGATGAGTCGTGGAGTATTCCTGATGGTTCCTGAGGTTCATTGGAATCTCTCTCCCATCTGAAGCAAAGGGAATTCAGCTAAATCCAACTATTCTTGGGAGAAATCACATCACAAGTAGCTTGTCTGAGCAGAATGGGCGGCACGGCGGCTCAGTGGTTAGCACCGCTACCTCCCAGCACCAGGATCCTTGGTTTGATTGCAGCCTCGGGCGACTGTCTGTGTGGAGTTTGCGTATTCTCCTCGTGTCTGTGTGGATTTTCTCCGGGCGCTCAGGTTTATTCCCACTGTTCCAAAAATGTGCAGGTCAGGTGAATTAGCCATGCTAAATTGCCCATAGTGCTCGGTGCATTAGCCAGAGGGAAATGGGACTGGGTTGGTTAATCTTGAGAGGTTCGGTGTTGACGAATTGGGCTGAAGGACCTGTTCCCACACATTAGCGAAACTAAACTAATGACTTCAGAGGACCAAATAACATTTGGGGCAGGCTATCATCTATCCATTTGTTATGAGTTCAACTATTATGAAACACTGGAAAGCTTTCATTTTTCTGTTTTGTCTTAAGATGTGTGTGTGTGTGTTTCACATTATTCTAGAAGATGAACCAGGCTGACATTTATTTCATTAGCCATGTCACTAAACTTTGAAATTTTTTGTAAAAAGTGGAGCAGTGTGACTGCAAAAGGAAACATTGACCCTGCAATATTGATTGGACCACGAATGATAAATTCTAAAACTGGGAGTGGGAGCTCAAGTGGGAGTTCCCTTCCTCAGAAGTTTGTGGTGCCTGGATGTTTACATTTATTCAAAGTTGTGTCTATTACATATTTGATAGACAAGTGAATGTAGGAAAATGGTGCACGGTACCGAAGAAGTACTGCTGAGACCAGAATCAGATCAGCTACGATCTTAGTGCGTGGCAGAGCAAAGACAAAGTGTCTAATGGCCTACTCCTGCTCCTCAGTCCGATGTTCTTATATTCCATTCAGCCCCTCACAGCTCCTGCACAGGAGTAAACAGAGGCCAATTGCTCGAAATACCTGGTCCACAGTAATACAGGATCTCCTTCTGTCCCTCACAATTGTCACACAAAGTTTGGCGTGGGTTGAAAAATCTTAATTAAAAACCCAGGCTGGGCTCAAAAGACGCCTCTGGTCTATTAATAGAGTGTCTCCTCTCTGCAACTTGTGCTTCATTTGTTGGTCATGATGCAGATCCAGATTCATTGTGAATGCAGTCCCCATACCTCACCCTGAAATGACTCATAAAATGCTTTGCTCTCTGTAACTGCAACATCTAATAACGGAATGTTCAGGAAACTTACAACCATTAACTTCCTAATTACAGAATATGAGAGCCTAAGGAACAGGGTCGGATGGTAATTCGAATGATCAGGCCTGCTGCGCCATTGTATAAGATGATGGATGATCCACTGTTGTTATTTCGTCTGCTTCATTTCCCAATTTTCACATCCCTCAATTCCATAGTAGGTCAAAAACCCACCTAACTCATCTGTAAATACTTTCAGTGATATAGCTCCCTGAACTCTCTTGACCAGATAATTTCTGACATTCACTATCCTCTGTAAGATTATACTCCCGAAACATACACAATAACGTATTTTTATGTTCAAAAGAGGTGAACACAGCAGCTCATGTAAGTGTGACCGACCCTGATATCAAGGCAGAAGTTGACTCAGGATGGTATCAAGAAACGTTGACTAAATTCAATTTAATAGGAATCAGCCACAATCTCTCCACTGGGGGTTAGCCATCGCACAGAGGCAGATGTTCATGGTTGGTGGACATCAATCCTTTCAGTCCAGGGACATCCATACAGGAGACCCTCAGGGTGGCTTCCTCGACACAATCATCTTCAGCTGCGTCATAAATTTCCTTCCCCATCATTACATCAGAAATGGGGATGATCACTGGCGATCACACAATATTCAGATCATTTCCCCCCTCATCTCCTGAAGCAGTCTATGTCCATGTGCAGCAAGACCCTGATAGCATTCCAGTTTGTGCTGTTACCGTGTCGGCAAAATTTATGTAATAGCAGAGCCAGACATTGCACATCTCCATAGTTAAAAGAGGAGCTCATTCAGCATCTCAAGCTGGTTACACACGAATATGAGCTAGCATTCAGCCCATCAACTCGACTGAACAGGAAGAGTGGCAATACGTTCAATATTCCTGCCTGTTACATAGGAAAGGATGGGTCTGGTCAGCACATCGAACTGATAAATAGGAACAGGTGGAGCCCAAACAGTCTCTCGAAACTGTTCCACGGGACCAGGAAGAGGCCATTCAGCCTCGCAAATGCTTATACAGGAACAGGAGGACATCACTGATGCTCCAACATGGCAAATCACAGGAGCAGATCATGATGTTCATCGTGACTCCATTGTCTGTGGAGCATGTGCTACGTCAACGTGGTTTTCTGGCAGTGAGGAGGGAAGCCAGATGTTTTCTGTCAAGTCTCAAGGAGACATCTTCCTTCTCCGAAAAGGTAGCCCCATGTTCTCCGTATGGATCAGAAGCTGGTGGGAATAGTTAACTGTTTTAGATTGAATGTATTGTGGCTGATGTTGGGATTATGACTAACATGATGTTCAGTGCAGGATCACACAACAAATGCACTGCATTAATATGTGGAGTTTTTATTCAAAGTCTGGATTTTCTGCTCTCTCATTGATATGGGGAGTGGGGAGTGGGTGGTGGTTGGGGGGAATGTTTTCAGAGGTACTAAAAGTATCTAGAATTTCATAAAGTTAGCAAAAAAAAAGAGGCCGTGGGATCTATCACCGTGTCAGTGTCTGTTTAGAACATCATGTGTGATTGTCCATCCCCCTGAAGTTCCAACGCAATCCCATCTTATTCTCCCACAGTGCGACAGATTAATCTTCACTGACTCCTCATGGTAACATCATCCCAGGGATTAGTTTGGTGGAATTCCTTTGAACTCTCTCTGTGGTAAGGAGATCATTCGTTATAAAGGAGAGAAAATCTGTGGACAATTCCCCAAATACTGCCTCAACAAAACTCTCAGGGATGATCACATTAATTACTTTCCCTCACTTCGCCGTCTCCATTTCCTTCTCATGGCGTAAAAAGCATCATTCTCTATATATTGCCACTGATGCGAAATTTGCATCTTCCTTACATCTGTATGTCAGTGCCAATAAAACCAGCACCAGAGGAGCCGATCAAGATGGGCATCACTCTTGGGGACAGATTCAATGAGATGGATTACACCTAAAATAAGGAATAGTCGCCTACCCGATGGAAATGAGCAGGATCAATATGAGGCCCTGGTCAGACGGGCATGTTATCCCGAATCTTGAACTGAGTGGCTGGTTCAGCTGTTCCACTGGACAGTAAACAGTAAACCACATTGCTGTGGGTTTGCAGTTACACGGAGATCTGACCAAGGAAAGATAACTCATTGACTTGTCTAAAGGACATGACGCAAGCAGATAGGCTTCTGTTTATTATATATAATGATGGTTTCTTTTAAATTCCATCAATTTGCTTCATGAGACATCAACAGATTACTATCTGTACCTCTACATGAAGAGTCAATGAGTTGAGCACCACGCATTATCTTCCTGTCTGACAGATTCTGTGGAGAGAACAGGTTAAACATCTCAAGTACAATTCTCTTGTCATGGACATGTGGTTAGAAGGGACTTGAAACAAATGAATCCAGATTCAATAGTGACACAAATAACCAAGTTCATTCAGAAGTTGCACTGAGGCTGACGATTAGACTGGGACATCATAATAGTGGTACTGGGCAGGATTGGTGAGTGGGGAGGATATGGAAATGTAGATCTGTGCGGGGCTAGAAGGATTATGGAGTTTGAGAACAGTCTGGTTCCTTCTCGCATATCAGAGAGCAATTTATTCATAGTAATTTGCTTTTTAGAATTTATCAGGAAAGGAATTTTTGATTGGAAATGAAGACACTGATTTCCCCTTTCCCACAATTTACCTAACATGAGCAGAAACACAGTTCAGCCCGGTTTAATAGGCAAAGAGAATGACTTACTACGAAACCAACTATACCATTACCTGTGATTTTATCTTCTCCCTCTCAAATTGCAGAATAGATTGAATCATATTATGATTACTGCTTCCTTCGTGTTCCTTCACTTTAAGTTCTCTTAAATAGTCTGCCTCATTGCACAACACTAAACCTATTATTGCCTATTCCTGAATGGGCTCCACCACAAGCTGCTCCAACAAGCCCAATCGAAGATACTCCACAAATTATTTTTCTTGCGAACCACTATCATCCTGATTTTCCCAGTCCCCCCGTGTATTGAAATCTCCCACGACTACTGTACTTTGCCTTTTCTATGCATCTTTCCTATCTCCTGGTGTATATTGTGACGCAGCTGTTGAATAATTTTTGGAATCCTGAACATAACGCCATTTATGTTTCTTTATTCAACCTTTGGGGATACTTAATTCTACCCACACTGATTCTGTGCCATCGGACCCTACTTTATAGAATACAGTCAGAAAGTTGTACAGTCAAAGAGATGTACAGCATGGAAACAGATCCTTCGGTCCAACTCGTCCATGCCGACCAGATTACCTAGCCTAATCTCGTCCCATTTGCCTATATACTTCAGAACCCTCCTATTTAACAACACATCCAGATGCCTTTTAAATATTGTAATGGGACCAGTGTCCACCACTTCCTCCCACAGTTGTTTCCTTACACACACCACCCTGTGCATGAAAAAACTTGCTCTTTTGGTCCCTTTTAAATCTTTCCCTTCTCAACCTAAACCTATGCCCTCTAGTTCTCCCCCATCCCAGGGAAAATACTTTGTCTATTTATCCCATGCATGCCCCTTGTGATTTTCTAAACCGCTATAAGGTCACCTCTCAGCCTCTGACGATCCAGGGCAAACAGCCCCAGCCTATTCAACACCTCCATATAGCTCAAATAGTCCAATCCTTGTAAATATTTTCTGAATACTTTCAAGTTTCATAACATTCTTCCGATAGCAAGGAGACCAGGATTCTAACGATTGATTTATTTTCATTCTTACTCCCCCCACCAACCTATTTTTACGTAGGATGCATACCCTTGAATATTGTCAATCCTGATCCCCTTTCAGCACGTCTCTGCCAATTTCGATCTGCGCTACAAGCTCATTTACCATATTTCGTATGCGGCATACATTCATCTATAACACTCTCAGTCCTGTATTAACCGTAAAAACAATGACTGCAGATGCTGTAAATCAAATACTGGATTAGTGGTGCTGGAAGAGCACAGCAGTTCAGGCAGCATCCAACGAGCAGCGAAATCAACGTTTCGGGCAAAAGCCCTTCATCAGGAATAAAGGCAGTGAGCCCGCTTATCTCTCCATGCTTCAGGCTCACTGCCTTTATTCCTGATGAAGGGCTTTTGCCCGAAACGTTGATTTCGCTGCTCGTTGGATGCTGCCTGAACTGCTGTGCTCTTCCAGCACCACTAATCCTGTATTAACCGTGCCTCCTCTCAATTTCATTTGTCTGTCCAATGTGCTTGAAGTTTGATTGTTTACACTTTCAATACACTCTGTCCAATTTGTGCCTGTGCTGGAGATTTTAATAAACTATCCTGCGTTCTGCACTCTTACCTCCTCTTTGAATTCGAATTTTCTAATTTCCCCGATAACTGAAACCCCACCCAAACCTAAAACATTTGTTGAAAGATCTGACCGAAGCCTTAGTTATGTGATTTATTAGGACTCTGGTCCCAGAATTGTTCAGATGAAGACCAGACCATCAGAAAGGTCCCTTCTTCCCCAGTAATGTAATATGCTTATGCAACACAAAATGCAGGGTCAAAATGACTTTTCATACATTCCAAAATATGGAAAGTACAAACAGATATGATAGTTAAAATACACTCATGACCTTGAGCTATATAAATTGAAATGTGAATTCCAAAACCATGGAAGTGCTGTGCAAACTTTATCAATCATTATTCGGCAGACAGCTGAGATGTTGATTTCCCCTTTGTCAGTGTTCCCCTTCACTGAGATTCTCTGGTCCAGTCCCACACACTGTATTTCGGGGGATTATCAGTTCCTGCTGCTCTTCGCCCGGTCTATTGAAGTTAATCCACCTTCTCCCTGGATCCAATCAATTGGTCTATTGGATTCCGTTTAATTGTCAGCAACCTAGCTCTGTGATGTTATTGGAGTTAAATGATCTTGAATGACAGCCAACATCAGCACAGTGCTCACAGTGTATGGCACCAGACAAAGACTTTCAGTCCAAGGGAATATCGAAATAAAATTTCCTTATTCTGTCTATTATCCTCATGGCGTCTTCTGATCTACCCAGCTTCGCTCTCTTCTAACACCCGTTTCTCCCACGCAGTCCATGCTTCCTATCCACGGTGTTGACCTCCCTTCACATTCTTTCTTTCTGTTTCATTCTCTCTCTCTCTGTCTCGCTCTCTCTTTCTGTATCTCCATTATCTCTCTCTGCTTTCGGATAGTGCAGTTGGAGAGATTGTGGATGTAGGATAGGCTAAATTGCCTCCATCTGTGCCATATTAATTCTGAAGGTCTCTGACCCACAATAAAGACTTTAAGTGCCTGTAGAAACAAGCTGGTACTGCGAAGGACACAGTACACAATCATCCATTGTCTCTTCCTGTTTTCTGACATGCAGTGTCCTGTAAATATCTGTTCAAACAAAATGGATTGACATTCGAGCAGTTGGGAGGACATTCACCAGACGATCGTGAAATCAGGATTTTAAAAACAGTTCCACTATGCAAAATGTGGATTTGTCTGATAGCAGCTACTCCCAATTAGCAGCCCCTCGCTTCTTCCTGATGCGGATTTGCCTTCCACCAAGTTATTAACTTCCACAAGGTCCTGACTTATTCCATGATCGCAGCTATGTCAAACCTGAGCGCATTGTGATCGCTGTTTCCAAAATGATCTTCTATGAATGGTCAGTCACCTGGACAGACTCATTTTATAATACAAGTTCCAGTATCGCCCCTCCTGTGGTTGGACAAGCCCCATACCGCTGTAAGTAACTTTCTTGGATGCACTTAAGAAATTCTATCCCGTCTAAGGGATTCTCAGTCAATATTGGGGATGTTAAAGTCACTCACTATGGTAACTCTGTTTTTAATATCCGTTTCAATAATCGGCCGACATATTTGTTCCTCAATCTCTCGGTGGCTATTGGAGGGACTACAGTACAATCCTAACGCATGCATCCATAATGTTGCCTCAGTAGAAGAGCCCTCTAATACGTCCTAAGTGCAGATGTAACAACCTCCCTGATTAGTAATGCAACTCCTCCGCCTCTTTTAGATACCCCTCTATCTCATCTAAAACAACAAAACCCTGGAAAGTTGAGCAGCCACTCTCTTTCTCAACCAAGTCCCTATAACGTTTGCAACATCGTAATCCCATCGTAGTCCCATTCAGGCTCTAAATTCCACTGTATACCCATATTAATACTTGCATTGAAATAAATACACTTCAGCCAAACACATCACACACTGACTTGATATTTGGTTTGAGATTCCCTGAAGCATTTTCTGCTGCTATTTTCCGGTGACAGGAGATTACAAAAGACTATCAGTAAAGCAGAAAACGTTGTAGACAGACAATTCCAGTTTCGTCCTTTGTCACTTCAATTAGTACATTGCATTAAACATGGTCCGATTTCGATAGAGTGCTGGATAATTATTTCACTTCAAACGACTATCTCCAGCCACTCACTGCATACTCAGCAACTATTTCTGGACTCACTGGATTGATTGCTCTCTTGTCCCTCTCTCACGAAATCTCTGCAATATTTACATTGGAGTTATATGTGCTCGTTCAATCTCCAGATTCCTACAAGCCAGTGTCCTCACATTAAACTAAAATAACACTTGAGGTTGCCAGTCCCATTGTGTTCAGTGCCCTCTGCGTCTTTGTTGTTGGTCTTAGATGCACTGGTTTTAGTTCCCAATTCCTCTTCAGTCACTGTCTTGTGGACCTACTGCTCTGGTTCCCACTCCCCAGTGCCACACTAGTTTAAATCCTCCTGAGTAACAATAGCAAACCTGCCTGCCAGGAGATTGTCGCCAATACAGGTCCATTCCGTACTTCTTGTGTAGGTCCTACCGACCCGCGAATCCCAATGATCCACATATCGGAGATTGCTGCCAGTTCAGGTCCAGCCCGTCCTCCTTGGGTATATCCTACCGAGTCGGTAATCCCCATGATCAATGTATCAGAAGTTCTACCACCTCTTTGGCCGTGTATTTAGCTGTTCTACCTTCGTACTCCGAATCCCACTCGCAAGTGACATATTCTAGCGTCTCCAAAATTCAAATATCCTTTCAGCACAACTCCAGCAAGGCCTTTTCTTTAAAGTGCATAGACGTGATTATAAAAACGGAAGTGTGACTTCATTAACCAGGAAGGTAAAGCCCACTGACTCAGTCCAAAGGCCAGAGGATCTGATATCTATCACCTTCACCACATCTGATTGACAAGGTCGACATATGGACCATTTATTTGCAGATTGACGAGGATAAACAGAAGACTACAAAATGTCAGAGCAGATCGATGTCATTCAGCCTGTTTACTCTGCTTTGCTATTAAATTGGATTTTAGTTATTCTGTTCCTTTCAAAGGCACGGTCTTTACCCCGCATCCCCAGCGGGTGAGAAAGTGTCCAGTGTCGTTGTGTGACAGTCCTGCGAAAGGAGTATCCAGTGCCAGGCATTGGGGTGTGGGGAATCCCGCGGTGGCAAAGGAAAGGCTGCATGCAGTGACGATGGACTGAGGGACTGAAAGAGATGGAATGAGTATCCAGGGACACTGCACTCAGACAAGTGGCTGGGCATGATTCCTAAACACCCAGGGGAATCCGCGAACCACGGCTGCTTTTACAAAAATCTGTCACATTTTCAGCATTTCTCCATCAAATAAAAGAAAAAAATACTGTAGAATGCAGAAATCCGAAGCAAATACAGAGACATCCTGTGGAGAGAGAAAAGAGTTAATGCTCCCAATGCAGACGCGAGAAGAATGTACAAAGTCCACACAGACAGGGTTCAGAGGATGGAATTGAACCCATAACCCTATCACTGTGAAGCAGCATTGCTGTGTCACTATGCTGCCCAATTATGGATAATTGCAGGTAATATACTTAGAGGCATAGATAATATTCTCTGTGACCAGGATTGAAAGTCCTGAAGGTTTTGCTGCCTACCTGGTGCTTGGGTTTGAAATATATCAACTGGGGTGCAGAAGAAGTTGGAGTGGTCAGGGTTCGTGTAGGTACCAATGGCTGGACAAGCAAATGACAATGAGAAGAGAAACGGTAAATACAGAACTGAACTGTTATTTTGGAATGCAAGCAGTAGAAGGAATAATGTAAATGAACTTGTGACGCATATACAAATTGGCAGGTATGACGTGGAGGGCATCACAGTGACATCACTGCAAGAGGATCAGGATTGTGAGCTGAATATTCAAGGATATTCATCCTGTCGAAATGATAGGCAGGTGGGCAGAGAGACAAATTTGTCTTATTAGGAAGAAATGGAATTGAATCAATTAGAAGAAATGAAGCAAATCAGATGGTGTAGAATCTGTGTCGGTAGAATTGGGGAATCAAAGAAGTGAAAAAAATGCAGTTGGAGTGATGTACAGGCCGCCAAATAGTAGTCAGGAGCTGGGGTGCAAGATACACCAGGACATAGAAAGATCTGCAGGAAAGGCAACATTACAGAGATCACGTGGGATTTCATTTTGCAGGTTGGCTGGGAATTCAGTTTGATCATGTTTTGAAGAAAAAGGCATTTGTGGAATGTCTATGAGATGGCTTTTTATAACAGCTTGTGCAGGCAGACTAGGCGAAGGGAACTTTGGATGAAGGAAATCACAGGTGGCAGTGATCATAATATGATTGAACATACTCTGCAATTTCCGGTGGAGAAGTTAGAATCAGAGGTAATGGCATTACAGCTGAATAAAGGCAATTACAGAGGCATGAGAGAGGAGCTGGGTAGAATTAACTGGGACACAGGCCCAGAAGGAAAGACAGTGGAACAGCAATGACAGGAGATTTTTGGAGAAATTCAGGATGCACCAGAGATTTATTCTGAGGAAAAAGAGGCATGATAGAGGGAGGATGAGGCAACCATAGCTGACTAGGGAAATCAGGGACAGCAAAGAAATAAATGAGAAAGCATATAATGTGGCGAGCGGCAGTGGGAAACTAGAGGATTGGGAAGCTTACAAAGACAAAACAGACAGCAAAAGAAATATGATAAGGATGGAGATTATTAACTATGGAGGTAAGATAGCCACTAATATAAAGGAAGTCTGTAAGAGCTTCTTTCAATATATAAAGTACAAAAGAGAGGCAAAAGTGGACATTGGACTGCTGGAAAATGATACTGGAGAGGTAGTAGTGGTGAACAAGAAAAGGACGAGGAACTGAAATATTAGTTCACGGTGGAAGATACGAGTAATACCTTAACATTCAAGATAATGAGGGGCCAGAGCTGAGTATGCTGACCACCACCATGGAGAGCGTGCTAGAAAAAACTGAATGGCGTGGAGGTGGTTAATTATCCTGGTCCGGGTGGACTACATCCCAGAGATATAAGGAAGATAGCTGAAGAGGGTGTGTAGGGATAGTGGTGATCTTTCAGGAATCAATAGGGTAAGGAACGATCCCAGAACATCGGAAACACACGAACGTGACACTCCATTGTAACAAGGGAATGAGGAAAAAGACAAAAATATCAACAGTTGATAGCTTAAATTCGGTCGTGGGTAAGATCCTGGAATACATTGTGAACAATGAGATTTCTGAATACTTGGAAGTGTTTGGTAAAATAGGTCAAACTCACTTAATCAAGGGAATCACCTCACAAATCACCTCACAAATCTTTTGGAATTATTTGAAGAGGAAATGAGTAGGCTTTACCAAGCACAGCCAATGGCTGTTATCCACCTGCATTTCAAGAAGGCCTTTGACAAGGTGTCACAGAGGAGATGACTGAGTGTGACAAGGGTCCGTGGTGTTAGAGGTAAGGTAGCGGCATAAATGGAAGCTTGTCTGTCTGGCAGAAAGCAGAGAATGGGGATAAAATAGTCCTTCTCAGGATGGCAGTCGGTTACAAGTGGTGTTCTACAAGTCTCAGTGTTGGAATAATAACTTTTTATTTGTTACGATAGCAATCTAGATGATGGAACTGTGTGTATTCTGGCTAAATTTGCAGACGATACGTAGATAGGCAGATGGACTGGTCGTATTGAGGAGGCGGAGAGGCTGAAGAAGGAGATTAGCAGATGCATTCCAGTGTTGAAAAGTGTGTGGTCATGTACTTTGGCATGAAGAATAGAGGCATGGTCTATTTTTTTGAATTAGGATAAAATTCAGAAATCTGAAGTGCAAAGGGACTTGGGTGTTCTAGTGCAGTGTTCTCTCAAGGTAAGCTTGCAGGTTGAGGCAGTAGTCAGGAGGGCAATTGGCATTTATTATTGATGGCATTTATTATGAGAGGAATTGAATATAAAACAGGTTGTACACGTCTCTGGTCAGACTACATTTGGAGTATTGTGCAAAACTTTGAGGCCCATATCTCAGGACAGACGTAGTGGTCCTGGAGCTTGAGCAGAATATTTTCACGAGAATGGTGATAGGAATGAAAAGGTTATCGTATGAGGAATGTTTGTGGGCTCTGCGTCTATCCTTGGTAAAGTTTAGAAGGATGAGAGGGAATAAAATGGAAGCACAGTGTACTGAAATAACTGAACAGAGTTGATGTTGATAAGATGTTTCCATTGGACGAGAGCTCGAGAGCAGAGACTTAGATGAAAGGGAACACCTTTTAGAAGAGTGATAAGGAGAAATGTCTTTACCCAGAGAATGTCGAATCTTTAAAATGTATTGCCACAGAAGGCAGTGGGGGCCAGGTCATTAAGTACATTTGAGACGGATTTAGATAGGTTCTTTATTTTACAGGGATGAAGAATTACGAGGAGAAGGCTGGAGAATAGATTTGGGAAACCTATCAGCGATGATTGAATGATGGGCAAACTCGACAGGCTAACTAGCCTAGTGTCTGCTCCTGTGTCTGATAGACTAATATTCTAAACCTTAAGGAGACACTTGCATCGCTGAGAAGATGGATTCATGTTCTTCATGAATGTCAGTAGCTGGTGGTAATACATAACTGTTTTATAATGAAGGTGCTGTGGCTGCTGTCGGGGTGGTGGATAATATGACATTCAGTGCAGGATCACACACCAACTGCACTGTATTAATGTGGTGAGAGTTTATTCAAAACCTGGACCTCTCTGTCTCTCTCAATCACCGTGGGGAGTGGAGGTTGATGTGGGTGGGCGTAACGTCCTCAGAGGCACTTAAACAATCCAGAATCATGCATTCTGAATGAAAGAGCAGACATGGAATTTAACACCTTTTCATTGTCTGTTTAGAATATAATTAGTGATTGCCATCCCGCTCAGTGTTCAATGCAATCACCTCTTATTTTCTGAGGGCACTCCAGATCAAACTTTACTCACTCCTCATGATGTCATTGTCCCAGGGATTAATCTGGTGGAACTCCTCTTCACTCTGTCTGTGGTTAGGAGATCACTCCTTATAAAGGAGAGAAAATCTGTCTACAATGCCCCAAATACTGCCTCAACTAGACTCTCAGGTTTGATCGCACTAATTCATTTACCTCACCTCGCTGGCTCCATTTCCTTCATGTGACAAAGGAAACCATTCATTTAATCCATTGCCACTGATGTGGAATGTAAAACATCCTTACATCTGTAGGTCAGCATCAATAAAGCCAGCACCAGAGGTGCCTATCGAGACAGACATCACTCTCGGGGCGAGACCCAATCACAAAGAATGAACCTAAAATAGGGAATGGTCACCTACTTGAATGGAAATCAGCTGTCGGATTATGGGAAATAGGCAAAGGAAGGGAGCTGCCTTCACTTTTGTTCTTCCCTCACGGGATGTATGCAGCCCTGGTCAGGCCAGCATGTTATACCGATCTTGAACTGAGTGGCTGGTTCAGCTGTTCCACAGGACAGTAAATAGTAAAACAAACTGCTGTAAATTTACAGTTAAACAGAGACCTGACCAGGGAAGTATGCCCACTGCCTTGTCTAATGGGCATCAGGCAAGCCGATACCAACAGACTATTATTCCGTGAATCTAGATTACGAGCCAATGACGTGACCACCATACACCATCTTCCCATCTTTCAGATTCTGTACAGAGAACAAGTTAAACATCTCAAGTTCAATTATTTAACAATGGACAAGTGGTAAGAAGGGACTTGAAACATGAATCCAGAATTAACAAAGGCGCAAATAATGGTTTATTCAGGAGTTGCACTGAGGCTGAGGAGAAGACTTGGGCGTCTTAATGTTTGTTCTAGACAGGATTGGCATGTGGGGAGGATATGGAGATGCAAGCTTTGCAGGAGAAAATGAATCAAGATGGTTGAGAAAAGTGTGATTCATCCCCGCATATTGGGGAGTAATTTGCAAATAAAAATTTGCCAGTTATTATTTCTAAGGAATGAAATCTTTGGTTGGAACTGAAAAAGTTGACTTGCACCTTTCCAAATTGTACATGTCATCAGCATCAATTCAGTTCATTCGACAGACTGAGTGACTTACCAGGAACACCAACTATAGCAAGAATAGGATAGTAACCAGCTTGAATACCCAGCAGTACATCTTCAATCCGATATGCTAATGATATCCAAGGCTGGGAAAGCCAGTAAAGACCATTGGATAAACTCCGGTCCATTGTTAGAACATTCCAGTCTAATGTTCTAACAGACAGTTCTCTCCTCCACCTCTCTCTGGAGCTGCTGATCCCTGTTACTGGTGTGGATGATGCTCTCGCTCATACAATGGGATAAAACACTGAACACATTCCCTTATTGATATAAGAGAGAAACTCTCTAGGGATGTTTAGGATCCATGGAGACTGACATAATCACAATCGCTGAACAAATAGCTCCAGTTAACCGATTAGACTTCAATACTGTTTTATTAAAGTTCAAAATAACTTCGAACGTTTATGCATTCTGGGTTGATATGTGAGTGTGACTGAAGGGAGAAATGTGGAAGATGGTAGATTGATTGTGTGTAATCATTCAGTTTGCCTTGGATATGGAAGTAATGCCAGAGATTTAACGGAACATAAACATGCTTCTCTGCTCATAAATAGAGAAGTAAATCCTGTAACTAAAGATCAGTCATTGCAATATCTGTAAAACATTGAGAGAATATCTTTCGTCCATGATCTGGTGGCAAAATGCGCCTAAGAAAACATCGGTTATAACAAACAAATGGCATGGATATGTTAACAGAATTGTACGTGACAAACACAATTCAGATTGTTATTCCAGAATGAGACAGGGCAGGTTTGGGTCATGCTGTTGATGGTTTCCATGTTAACGAACTGTGATGAAGTGTCATTTCATGGACTTCAATTACGTTGTGATTATGTCATTGGGGAAAGACAGAAGATGGAGAGGACTGGGTGACATCGAGGCTTAGACCGGGTGCAGGAGCAGTGATGTTCTCCAGTCACCAGTATTGGAACGTTTCACTTTATAATTCACACGAGGAACAGATTCCAGAATACATTTACAATGAGGAATTAGCAGAGACAATATTAATGAAATGATATAAAATCCAGAAACAAAATGATTTTCTGCACGTACCAATAAATGCAAAGTACAGAGATAAGGGTGATAAAATGCACTCCTGATACTGTGTTATATAAACTGAAATGTGGATTACAAAACTAGGTAAGTGGTGTGCAAACTTTATCAATCATCATTTCACCCACAGCTGAGATGCTGATTGCTCTCTGACAGTAATCCCCCTCACTGTGATTCTCTGGCCCAGTCTCTCACACAGTCTAGCAGGAGCGGGGGTGGTGGTGGTGGTGGGGGGTGGGGGCATAATTTCCTGCTGCGCTTAGCACAGTCTATTTAAAAAACTCTGCTTTCTGCATGGAACCAATTAATTGACCTAATGGGTTCTGTTTAGCTGACAGTAAATTCTGTCATATTATTGGAAATAAATATTCTGGGCTAACCGCCAGTATCAGCATAGTGCTCACAGTGTATGGCGCCCAGACAAAAGGGCTTACAGTTCAGAGGAATTTCTAAATAAAGCTTCTAACTTCTGTCAGTCCATATTGGTCACAAGGAGGTTTGGGTATTTTTATTATCCAAGACTTCGATCAATTATATAAAGCTAACTTCGCGCAGTTGCTAGAGAATATAAGACAGAATCTTCCAATATCCTATTTGAGTTAGATCTGGTTAAAATGAATGTCCTTCCTTGTTTATGATACCCCATGTCAATTCTCCCTTTGACGCTGCCCAGGCAGGCGCCACGGAGGCTTAACAGGTGGCTTTGATCTTTCATCTTGCGTCACAGATGGCCTCCTCTTAAGCTGGACAAATTGCAGCTTCCACAGTGAATGTGGGGGTGTCGATTTTCCATAGTTTAAGAAATACCAACCAAGTTCCTTGCTTTCCGATATGGCTGATTGGGCTTGTCAGGACCCATGGTCAATTTGGCAGGATATCGAGACCTTCTAGGCTAATTGTCCCCCCATTAATCTGTTGTTCATGGACAAGATGAGGACTGTTATGGAGAATTGCAGAAACCGATTGTCCTTAATACAGGGAAAGCGTGGAGAATGATGGGACAAGTTGAGGGCTCTTTACAAAACAAAAACTTCGGCTTTAACTCCCATTGTAGGATTGGTAGCATTCCAGCCGGGATTTATGGATTCTGGCTTGAGGCTCTAGGAGTCCAGATGAGTTTCCTGTTTCTGAGAATTATTTGACGGGGAGGTCCTGATGAATTTTGAGCAGCTGAGGCAGGAATATGAGGTATCTGGGAGGGACCTCTTTTGCTACTTTCAGTTTCAGGACTTTTTACAGAAAAAAGACTAGATTAATGGTCCGTCTCTGTAAGTCAGACATGGAGATTAGAGTGCTTCAGACTACGGGCACTCTCTGGTTCAGCACCTTCTGTTATCTATTAGGAGGTAGTGTCTCGAAAGACATTGACCCTGTTACACCAGAACAGGAAGAGGTTATTCAGCCCCTGGAGCTTGATATACAGTTACAGGAGGAGGCCAGTCAGCTCCTCGAGTCGATAACACTGGGCCCAGAGTAGGCATGCAGCACCAGTACCCTGTTATGCAGCAATAGGGTCAATCTATTCAGCCTCCTCAAGTCTGGAACATAGGAACTGGAAGAGGGACTGGAGATTGGTGCATTGGGATACCAGGAGGACATTCAGTCCCATCGAGCCTGTTGCACGGGAATTGGAGAAGGATGCAAACTATAAGATTTCTTTTGGGAAAGGAGGAAGAAGTTTACCTCACGTGTCTGGTGTATGGGAACAGAAAAAGGCCAATGATTCCCTCAGTCCTATATCAGAGATGCAGGAGAGACCGTTCAGTATCTTCAGCCTGTGATGGAGGAATATGCGAAGTTTTTTCAGCCTCTCAAACTGTTACACAGCAACAGAAAGATTGCATAAGCCCTTACAGCTCTGACGCATCAACAGGAGGAGTACAGGCAGACAATCGAGATGGTGATGTAGAACAACAGAAAGACATCAGCCCATCGATTTTGTGCACAAGGAAGAGAATGAGTCCATTCAGCGACATGGATCTCTTACAGAGCAATCAGAGCAGGTCATTTCACGTCATGTGCCTATTTTCCAGGATTGGAGCGAACAAAGAGATTATAGAGAGGTAACAATTTCGAATTATCACCTTCACGATGGATTATAGAGTAGTCAGAAAAATGTTGAAATTTAAGAAATATTGTTAAAGTTGATTATTCAGGAATTAATGACAAGAAATTTGAAAAGTCAAACTACAATCCATCAGAATCAACATGATTTGGATCATTGTGGTCCTACAGATGATACATTTGGACTTCCAGAAGGCATTGAATAGCTCTGCAAAAATGATTAATCTGCAGAATAAGATCGTCTACGATTAAAAGTAATTTTTTAGCTTGGATACAGGCTTAGTGAAGCAACAAAATGCAATGAGATGGACAAAATATGGGTCATTTTCTGTTTGGCAAAATTCAACTTTTAGGAAACCAAATGTCTTGGTCCCCACGCCCCAACTATTTACAATCAATAGTCTTAAGTAGTTGAGAGTATAGAACATGTTACAACCAAATTAAGAGATGACACTAACTCAGGTGAGAAATTGCAATGAAGATGCAGGAAATTAGAAAATGTATATGGATAGGTTGGGTCAACATTTGATAGAAGAAACTGAACAACGAAAAGTATGAGTGTATCCGTTTAGATCAATGTAGCAGAAAGGCAAATTATTAACCAAATGGAGAGAGACTTCAGAATGGTTAGGTACAGAGAGATCTGGCTGCCCGCGTCCATACTACAGAATACTCCGATGTAGGTACAGCAGATAATGAGAAAGGCAAGTGCAACTTTGGCACATATTTCTAAAACGCTGGATTATAAAGGGAGGGAGATGTGAGATCGCAACTGAGTATTGTGTGCAGTCTTGGTGTCCTGACTGTAGGAGGGATGTATTTGCCATGGAGGCAGTTCAGAAGTGGTTTACTTGATTTATTCCAGAGATGAGGAGATTGCCCTCTGAAGAGAGATTGAGCAGTTCAGGCCAACACTGCCTGGAGTATAGAAAAATGAGAGGAGATGTCAGAGGTCTGGACGATGTTAAAGGTGATTGACAATGTAGATGTGAAGTTGATATTTCCTCATGTGGGACAATCTCGAATGATCCTAAAACCATAGTTTTAGGATGAGGTGGGGGAGAAGTGAAACAGGGGTGAGGAGAATATACTTCTGTCACAGGTTTGGGAATCTGTGTAATTCACTGCCCCAGAGTGCAGTAGGTTCTGGGATATTGAGTAAGTGAAGGAATATGGAGAGCAGACAGGAATGTGGAACTGAGGCCGCAATGACATCAGACATGACTGCATTCAATGTCGGAAGAGGCCTGAGGGGCTGGATTGCCGAAATGATGCTCCTCGTTCTTATTCAGCGCTTTGCATGTGTTACACATAAATGGGGAGGACTGGTTATCAAACGGGAAGCAGGCACTTCGGATAAATCAGCGTTAGTCAGTTTGACAGAACGTCACCAGTGGAGTCACACAGTGACCAGTGCTAGGTCCAAGACTCTTTACAATCTGAATCAATGATCAGGAGGAGTGGAACAAATGTACTGTAACTATGTATGCTGGAAGTGACAGGATGTGCAGCTCCAATCCATTTGCAGCTCCATATCTCTATTGTATCAATGGATGTAGAATATCTCAAGAGGAAGGAGGAAAATGACTTAGGGTTAAGTCGGCAAGGATCAGACAAGGCTCTAGAGGGTTACAAAGTAGTCAGGAAGGAAGTGAAGAATAATCTCAGGAGAGCGAGATGCGGGCATGAAAAAGACTTGGTGAGTAGCATTAAGGTAAAACTTAAGATATTCTATACTTTTGTGAGGAACAAGATGATGGCTTTAGTGAGGGTAGGGCTCATCAGGATAGTGGAGGGAACTTGCGCCAAGAGTCGGAGGAGGTAGGGGAACATAGAACGTAGAACACTACAGCACAGTACAGGCCCTTCGGCCCTCGATGTTGCGCTGACCTGTCATACCAATCTGAAGCCTATCTAACTTAGACTATTCCATGTACGTCCATATGCTTGTCCAATGACGACTTAAATGTACTTTTTTGGCGAATCTACGACTGTTGCAGGCGAAGCATTCCAAAGCTCTCTCTTTAGGTCTTTCCTGGCTACCTTGTAACCCTCAAGCACCCGAACTGAGCCTTCATATCCCATCCTAACATAAGTCACTGTCTTCCTCTTGACCAGAGATTCCACTTCATTCGTGAACCACGGCTCCCGCGCTCTACAGCTTCCTCACTGTTTGACAGGTACATACATATCTAGGACAGCTTTTCCTTGAATAAGCTCCACATTTCTAATGTACCCATCCCCTGCAGTTTCCTTCCCCATCATATGGTCCCTACATCTTGCCTAATGGCATCATAATTGCCTTTCCCCCAGCTGTAACTCTTGCCGAGTGGTATACACCTATCCCTTTCTATCACTAAAGTAAACATAACAGAATTGTGATTGCTATCACCAAAGTGCTCGCCTCCTTCCAAGTCTGACACCTGACCAGGCTCATTACACAGTATCAAAGGTAATGTGGCTTCGCCCCTTGTTGGCCTGTCTATATACTGTGTCAGGAAGACCTCCTGCACACACTGGACAAAATCTGACCACTCTATAGTACTCGTATTATAGTATTCTCGTTCAATACTTCAAAAGTTGAAGTTCCCCATTACATCTACCCTGTCTCTGTCACTCCTATCGAGAATCACCTTTGCTATTCTTTCCTTTACATCTCTGGAACTATTCGGAGGCCTGTAGAAAACTCCCAATGGGGTGAACTCTCCTTTCCTTTTCCTAACTTCAGCCCATACAACCTCAGTTGATGAGTCCTCAAAAATGCTTTCTGCAACTGCAATACTGTCCTTAACCAACAATGTAACACCTCCCCCTCTTTTACGATCTTCTCTGTTCTTACTGAAATATCTAAATCCTGGAACCTGCAACAACTATTCCTGTCACTGCTCTAACCATGTCTCCAAAATGGCCACAACATTGAAGTCCCAGGTACCAACCCATGCTACGAGTTCACCCACCTTATTCTGGGTGCTCCTGGCATTGAAATGGACGAACTTCAAACCAACCTCTTGCTTGCCGGTGCCATCTTGTATCCCTAAAACTTGATTTTGGACCTCCCTACACTCAACTCTTTCTATACTCTAACTCCAATTTTGGTTCCCATCCCACTGCTGGATTAGTTTAAACCCACCCCAACAGCCTTAGTGAATTCCACCAACCCCCCGAGGATATTGGTACCCCTCTGGTTCAGATGAAGGCCATCCTGCTTGTAGAAGTCCCACCTACCCCAGAAAGAGCCCCAATTATACAGGAATCCAAAACCCTCCCTCCTGCACCATTCCTGTAGCCACGTGTTCACCTTCTCTCTCTTCCTATTCCTTGCCTCACTAGCACGTGACACAGGCAAGAAACCAGAGCCAACAACTCTGTTCATCCTAGCTCTAAGCTTCCAACCTAGTTCCCTGAATTTCTGCCTTAAATCCCCATCTCTCTTCCTACCTATGTCGTTGGTGCCTATGTTGACCACGGCTTGGGGCTGCTCCCTCTCCCCGTTAAGTATGCCAAAAACACGATCAGAGACAACACGAACTCTGGCACCTGGGAGGCAACACAACAAACGTGAGTCTCTCTCGTCCCCACAGAACCTCCTTTCTGTCCCCCTAACTATGGAGTCCCCAATGACTACTGCTCTGCTCCTCTTCCCCTTTCCCTTCTGAGCAGCAGGGACAGACGCTGTGCCAGAGCCCTCTACCCCACTGCTTTCCCCTGGTAAGTCCCCCCCATTGTATCCAAAACTGTATATTTATTATTGAGGTGAATGGCCACAGGGGATCCCTGCACTGCCTGCCGGTTCCCTTTCCGTCCCCTGACTGTAACCCATTTGCCTTATTCTTGTACTTCGGAGTGACTATCTGCCTGTAACTCCTCTAAATAACCCACTCTGCCACCCGAATGATCAGACGTTCATCCAGCTCCAGCTCCAGTTCCCTAACGCGGTTTTCAAGGAGCTGGAGTCAGGTGCACTTCCAGCAGATGTAGTCAGCAGGGACACTGATGGTGACCCTTACCTCCCACATTCTGCAGGAGGAACATTCAGCTGCCCTCACCTCCATTCTCACGAGTCTAAATTCCCAAAGAGAGTGTTAAAAAAAAGGAATAAAAAACTCGCTAACGTGCCAAGCTGTGGCACAGGTACTTTGTTTTTGATGAGAGGAGGAGGATGGGTGCTTTAACAGATTATAAGGCAAGGTAAGCTTTTCTGGGTGTTTGGTTTAATTCACAAACGGGTTCATTGCTGTGTCGTAACAGCACACTTTGAACATTGTGTTCAGTTCTGGTCGCCTTGTTATAGGAAAGATGTAGAAGCTATAGTGAGGGTGCAGAGGAATCCCGAGGGATCAACAGAAATATTGGCACACACCACACGATCGAGTGAAATATTGAGGAAGTCACCACGCGAAAAATAAATACTGGCAGATTCTGCATGTCTGTATAAACGTCAGTGTGTCAGTGTTTGTGGTGTGACTGTACTGATGCCTGTATATCTGTGTGTGCACGTGCAACAGTGTATTTGCATTTCTCTCTGTGTGCTTTCGTATCTGTGTGACTGCACCAGTCTCTATGTGTGCCTGTGTATCTATATGCATATCTTTGTGTATCTGCGTGTCTCTGTGTGTATCCGTGTGCACAGCGGATTTGCCAGCCTCTGTGGTGTTTAAAGTGATGCAATGTCCGCCTCTGCTGGTCTTCACACTCCACTGCATTGATGGCAGTGGAAGGAGAAAACCATAAGGGATTCAGTCTAGGAGGTGGGGACAGGGAGGTAGATCATAGCACCATCCAAACTGACAATACCATCTGCACATGAACACACACACACAGTTGGGTATAGGGAGGATCATAATTGTACTGAGGGCACTCAGAATGGCAAATGCTCCTGAGTAATAATTGTGCTCGCTCTGCAATGTGATAGTGATTTGTCTTTGATGATTATTCGTTACACAGAGTGTACACCTTAAAGAATATTTCCACTGCAACTGAATCCAATCAATTCTGAACAAATCATCTGTACGGTGATGCGATGAATTTATTACACGTTCTTTATATTGAAATATTCTATATTTCACCCCTACAAGGTGTAAGTGAGAATGGATTGAAAAGTCCTGAAACTGGCCCAGTGGTGGTGGTAATATATCTTGGTATCAGACAAAACTGTTCTGTGTATCCAGAGATATTTGCAAAGCCAAACAGCCGTGCAATGTGAGAGATTCACAGTATTTGATGTCCTCTGATAAAAAAAAACTGACACCTGTGCAGCGGCATGGGGGGACCAGCAGAGGGTGGCATTTTATGACTATAACCTTAACAGGGACAGACGTAGAGGTGGAGGAGGGGAGTAAAGGTTTATCTCAATTTCAATGGATTTTCCTCCAAAATCACAAAGCCATCATTTCACAGAGATGCACACAAACATACATAGACACATTAAACACACAACACGTATACATAAAGATATGGACACTTACACAAAAACACATGCACACGCCTGCACACAGACACAGTGGCTTCTTTAAGATAGAGATAAGCATGTTTTTCATGAATAAGGGAATCAATGGTCAGTTGGGGAAGGCAGGAGAATGTGGCTGAGAAACATTTTAGCTGTGACCAAACGGCACAGCAGATCCAAGGGGCTAAATGAACTAATTCTGTTCCAATTTCCTATTTTGTGAAGGGATTCATTTTGGAAGTCGAATTTGAATGCAGATTATTGGGTCAAATGTAGGATTCATAGCAGTGTGGAGGAACAAACAAATCTTGGGGTCCATGGCTGCAGGTCTCTCATTTGCCACCTAAGTTGATAGGGTTGTTAAGAAGGTGTATGGTGTGTTGGTTTTCATTAGCAGGTGGACTGAGTTGAAGAGCAGCAAGATTATGCTGCAGGTCTACAAAGCTCTGGTGAGACCAGATTTGAAATGTTCTGTTCGCCTCTGTAAAGAAAGTATATGGAAGCTTTAAAGCAGGTGCAGAGGAGATTTACTAGAATGCTGCCTGGAATAGAGGGCTTGTCTTATGAAGAAAGGTTGAGGGAGTGATGGCTTTTCTCATTGAAGCAAAGAAGGATGAGATGTAACTTGATAGAGCTGAACATGATGGTGAGAGGTACAGACAGAGTAAATAGCCAGAGACTTCTTCCCAGGGTGGAAATGGTTGTCACGAAGTGAGCATAATTTTAAGGTGTTTGGAGAAAGGTTTTGGAAGATGTCAAAGGCAGTGAGACACCGGCCCCCCTCCCCCTCCCCTCAAAGCGGGCCCCTGGACCTTTGAGACAGCCGTGCTAACCACAGAGACATCATGCCCCTCTCCCCGTCCCCCAAAACCTGGCCCCTGGTACTGTGAGACAGCCGCGCTAACAACTGAGACACCATGCCCCCACTTCCCCTCCCCACAAACCGGGTCCCTGGTATAGTGAGACAGCCGTGCTAACAACTGACACACCATGCACCCCCTCCCACTCCCCCCAAACCGGGTCCCTGGTACTGTGCGACAGCCGTGCTAACCACTGACACACCATGCACCCCCTCCCACTCCCCACCAAACCGAGTCCATGGTACTGTGATACAGCCGTGCTAACCACTGAGACATCATGCCCCTCTCCCCCTCCCACCAAAACCGGGTCCCTGGTACTGAGAGACAGCCGTGTTCACCACTGAGACACCATGCCCCCTCCCCCTCCCCCACCCCCAAAACCGGGTCTCTGGTACTGAGAGACAGTCGTGCTTACCACTGAGACACCGTTCCCCCTCCCCCTTCCCCAAAACCAGGTCCCTGGTACTGTGAGACAGCCGTGCTCATCACTGAGACACCATGCCCCCTCTCCCTCTCCCCCAAACTGGGTCCCTGATACTGTGAGTCAGTCGTGGTAACCACTGAGACACCATGCCCCCTCCCCTCCCACCAAATTGGTTCCTTAGTACTTTGAGACAGCCGTGTTACCCACTGAGACACCATGTCCCAATTCCCCACCACCACCCCTCAAACCGGATTCCTAGTACTGTGAGACAGCCGTACTAAACACTGAGACACCATGCCCCCCCTCCCCCTCCCCACAAACCGGGTCCCTAATACTGTGAGACAGCCGTGCTGACCACTGAGACTCCATGCCTTCCTCCCCCTCCCCCCCAAACCGGGTCACTGGTAATGTGAGACAGCCGTGCTAACCACTGAGACACCAGGCCCCCCTCCCCCACCCACAAACCAGGTCCCCGGTACTGTGCGACAGCTGTGCTAACCACTGAGACACCATGCCACCCTCCCCCTCTCCCCCAGCCGGGTCCCTGATACTGTGAGACAGCCGTGCTAACCACTGAGACACCTTGGCCCCCTCCCCGCTAAACCGGGTCTCTGGTACTGTGGAACAGCCGTGTTAACCACTGAGACACCATGCCCCTCTCCCCGCTAAACCGGGTCTCTGGTACTGTGGAACAGCCATGTTAACCACTGAGAGACCATGCCCCCCTCCCCTCCCACCAAACCGGTTCCTTGGTACTTTCAGACAGCCGTGTTACCCACTGAGACACCATGTCCCAATTCCCCACCCCCACCCCTCAAACTAGGTCCCTAGTACTGTGAGACAGCCGTGCGAACCACTGAGACACCATGCCTTCCTCCGCCTCCCCCCCCCCCCAAACCGGGTCCCTAGTAGTGTGAGACAGCCGTGCTAACTACTGAGACACCATGCCTTCCTCCGCCTTCCCCCCGAAACCGGGTCCCTAGTACTGTGACACAGCCATGCTGACCACTGAGACACCATGCACCTCCTCCCACTCCCCCCCAAACCCGGTCCCTAGTACTGTGAGACAGCCGTACTAACCACTGAGACACGATGCACCCTCCCTTTCCCCCGTCCCCCAATCCGGGTACCTGGTACTGTGAAACAACCGTGCTAACCACTGAGACACCATTCCCCCGTCCCCGCCCGCTCCCCCAAAACGGAGTTACTGTGCTCTGTACTACTGGGGAAAATGCAAATAAAAGTGATGAGCTTAGAGCTATAATGTTATGGCCATAACAGAGACGTAGGTTTCTCAGGGGTTGGAATGGTTGCTGGATGTTCCAGGGTTTAGAACATTGAAAAATAATAGGGGGGGGGGGGGGGAAAGAGGATGCGGTGTAGCACTGCTAATCAGAGAGGGTATCACAGCTACAGAAGTTACCATTATCGAGGAGAGTCTGTCTACTGAGTCAGTGTGGGTGGAAATTAGGAACAGTAAGGCAGCAATCACCTCATTAGGGGTTTACTACAGGCCCCCCATTAGAGGGATGGAGATTGAAGAAAGCATAGGTTGGCAGATTTTGGAAAAGTGTGAATGGAATAGGCTAGTTGTAATGGGTGACTAACTTTCCCAATATTGATCGGAACCTCCTTCCAGCAGATGGTTCGGAAGGAGCTGTTTTGGGAAGGTGTGTTCAGGAGGGTTTCCTAACACAGTACGTTGACAGGCCAACGACGGGAAAGGACATTTTGGATTTAGTGCTCGGCAATGAGCCGGGGCAGGTGTCAGATCTTGCGGTGGGAGAGCATTTTGGTGATAATGACCACAACTGCCTCACATTCTACATAGCTATGGAGAAGGATTGAAGCAAGCACAATGGGAGTATATTTAATTGGGGAATAGGAAACTATGATACCATCAAACTGCGTTGCGAAGCATGGAATGGGAGCAATTGTTCCATGGAAAGGGCACTATAGACATATGGAGATGGTTTAGGAACAGTTGTTGCGAGTGATGCACAAATGTGTTCCTCTGAGACAGGCGAGAAGTGGTAAGGTAAAGGAACCTTGGATGATGAGAGCGGAGGAGTTTCTCGTCAAAAGAAAGAAGGCAGCTTACGTAAAGTGGAGGAAGCAAGGGTCTTGCTCAGCTCTAGAGGATTACACGCAGGCGAGGAAGGAGCTCAAAAATGGTCTGAGGAGAACCAGGAGTGGGCAGGAAAAAGGCTTGGCAAGAAGGATTAGGGAGAATCTAAAGGCATTTTGCACATATGTGACGAAAAAGCGAATGATCAGAGAAAGAGTAGGGCCGATCAGGGATAGCATATGGAACTTGTGTATAGAGCCTAAGGAGGTAGGGGAAGCCCTAAATGAGTTTTTTGCTTCTGCCTTTACGAAAGAAAAGGACCTTGTCGTGAATGAAACCACTGAGGAGCAGGTAATCCTGCTGCAACAGATAGATTGACGAAGCTGATGTGTTGAAAATTTTGACAAACATTAATATTAACAAGTAACCACGGCCAGACCAGATTTGACCTCAGCTGCTCTGGGAAGCGAGAAATGCGATTGCTTCGCCGCTTGTGAAGATCTTTGCATCCTCGCTCTCCACCGGATTCGTACCTGAGGACTGGAGGGAGGCAAATGTAATTCCTCCCTTCTAGAGAGGTAATAGGGAAATCCCTGGAAATTACAGACCAGTTAGTCTCACGTCTGTCATCTGCAAAGGGTTATAAAGGATTCTACGGGATAGGATTTATGACCATCTGGAAGAGCGTGGCTTGATTAAATGTGTTCAGCACGGCTTTGTGAGGGGCAGGTCATGCCTCAAGAATCTTATTGAGTTCTTTGAGGATGTTACTAGAAACGTTGATGAGGGTCGAGCGGTGGATGTTGTGTATCTGGACTTCAGCAAGGCATTTGGTAAGATTCCCCATGGTAGGCTCTTTCAGAATGTCAGGAGGAATGGGATGCATGGAAATTTCGCTGTCTGGATATAGAATTGGCTGGTCGACAGAAGACAGTGAGCGGTTGTGGAAGGAAAATATTCTGCCTGGAAGTCAGTGATGAATGGTGTTCCACGGGCTCTGTTTTTGGGCCTCTGCTCGTTGTAATTTTTATTAATGACTTGGATGAGGAGATTGAAGGATGGGTTAGTAGGTTTGCAGAGGACACAAAGGTTGGAGGTATCATTGACAGTATACAGGACTGTTGCAGGCTGCAGCACAACATTGCCAGGATGCAGAGATGGGCTGAGAGGTGGTAGATGGAATGCAAACTGGATAAGTGCGAGGTGATGCATTTTGGAAGATCGAACTTGAAAGATGAGTACAGGACCAAAGGCAGCATTCTTGGCAGTGTGGAGGAACAGCGGGATCTTGGTGTGCAGGTACATAGATCCCTTAAAATTTCCACCCAGGCGGACAGGGTTGTTAAGAAAGCATATGGTGTTATTGGCTTTCATGAACAGGGGGATTGAGTTTAAGAGCCGTGAGATCTTTTTGCAGCTCCATTTACTCATACCCCTATACTTATTCTCCCATTTCCTCATACTTCGACACTGAATTCTCCTGCTTTTTCATATAACGATACTAATTCTGCCATTTCCTCATATCCCAGTATGATTCTCTCATTTTCTGATGCCCGAGTTCAAATCTCACATTTAGGAGTGCCCTACTCTAATTCTACATTTTAATGATGACTTGTACCAAATATCTAATTTAGGTCCACCCCGCACCACTTCTTCCATTAACTATGTAGCTGCAAGGATTCCCCCATGTCGTGGTCCACTGCTGTAAATTCTACAATTTTGGCGTTTACTGCATCAAATTCTCAAATTGCCAATTCTGCACTAATCCACCCTTTCGTCATGAACTGAAGAAACTCTCCCACTGAGTATTGCCTTGCCCCAACTCTCCTGTTTTGCTGTTTCCTGACAAACATCTTCCACATAATGCTTTACTGCTCAAAGTTTTTTCATTAATTTCGCCCTGCATCGAATGGCCACTTTCCAGCACTTTCCAACATTTCTCCGCCTTACTGATTCCTGCCCGTGTTCTCCCATTTAACTATGCTCTGTTCCAACTCTGCATGTTTTAAGCACCCCACACCAATTCTCGAATTCAATATTGCCCTAAAACAATTCTCATATTCATTGATATCCAAACCAACTTCTCCCAGTGTGGGGAACGCGACTCTGACTCTCTGAGATAGTGGTGCCATACCCCAATTCGCTGATAAAGTTCCACTGTGCAATCTTTCCATTTTGTGGTTCGTGCAACAATTGTCCCAAATACAGGTTCACTTCCGTGCACCATTCTCCCATTTTCGAATCCTGCACGAATCTTCTTTTCATCAGTAACTGCACCTCCACCACATTTAATAATATTCAGCACAAGTTCTCCCACGTCTTCCACCAATTCTCTACTTTCGTGACATCGGCACCAACTCCACCATTATTGATGCCCTGCGTCAATTGTCCCATTGCGTTGTTTCCTGATACACTTCCTCCACGTATTGGCTTCCCTGCTCCAAAGATTTTTTTTTCATTTCTTGGTGGGCGGACTCGAATCTCGACTTTACTGCTGCTTGCAAAATTGTTCCTTCTCCATGATTCCCTGCCCCTATTCTTCCATTGAGAGGTGTTCTGCTAAAATTCTTTAATGAATAGGCAATTTGTACTAATTTTCCAATGTAATGGCACTGTGCAACAATTCTCCCATTTACTGACACCCAACAATTCTCCCACTGCCTGACACCCTGACCCCTGTCGTGGAAATGTAATCGACTCGAATCAACTGCTAGCAAGAGCAAAGGAAAGTCTTTATTTTTCAACCTCTGCATGCAGAGCGGCCAATATACTTGCCAAAAGTGCCTTATGTAAGGGCTGTGAACAAAATTCGCATTTTCGTGTTATACTATTCTTATCACATGCTCAAGGACAAGTGTTGGGAAAGATTCCAGCTCATATTTTCTCATTCCCATGCCTTGGACATAATTGTCTTTATGATTTCCGAAGCTTTTTTTCTGAACTCGGCTGCTCGCAAGGCCAGGTGAAATATTTGCAAAGTTCCACAAAGCCAAGCTGACTCCTCGACGCAGAATTAAGCAAAGTATTTGCATATTTCAGCGAAGTATTAAATTTTGCAAAACATTTTCTGACAGATTTCACAGTAAATGTTAATTTTGTTAATTTTCCATTACATTTTCCAATTTTTTGTCATTTTACAACAAGGACAACAACCAAATAAAAAGCCAGATAGCTATAAATCAAATATAATTTTTGAACATCAGACATTTCCTCAGACACCACCTAACTCTAACAAAGCTTTGCTTCTTTGGGGCCACTGATAGTTTAACATTTCATATCCTACTGCATTCATAAGCAAGTGGTGTTGGCAGGTACACAACTAGGGTCTTATTCAAAGCAGTATGAGTAAGACCAGTCCTACAACTAGTTGAACGATATGGGTCCATTACCCCCATCCTCCATAAGGGACGTGAGCCATCGGGAGGAGGAATCATCTGCTCGTGGAGGCAATCATTTAGCTGCCTTCGTACCATTTATTAAACCAGTAATATTTTGGGACTCATCAGGAACATTAATACAGCATGAGGTACCTAACGTTTTGCAGGCGCCCCCTCTCTCGGCCGTCAGGATGTCTACTACTAATCGATATTGTGTCACTGCTTCCTCACCGCCATTAACTCAGTGTTAATGAGTGCTAGGCCTTCCTCCGTCTCATTTGCGAATACACCATATGCGAGGATGTTCTGCGAGTGTGTACACATTCCAATGCAGAGGGATGCCCCTTCGAGTTCGGCAATTGCTGCCTTTTAGGACGAACACTATTGTGTTGGTGGGCAGTATCGCGGTGTAGCAGCACCCGTTTGTCCCCGGGGGGGTGGTGGTACCCTTTCTCGCCACCTGCCCATATTATACCTGCCATCCTGATTAGATTAGATTACTTACAGTGTGGAAACTGACGTTTCCGCCCAACAAGTCCACACACACCAGCCGAAGCGCAACCCACACATACATTTACCTAACACCTAACACTACGGGCAATTTAGCATGGCCCATTCACCCTAACTGCACATCTTGGTGACTGTGGGAGGGAACTCACACAGACACAGGGAGAATGTGCAAGCTGCACACTGTCCGTCGCCTGAGGCGGGAATTAAACCGGGGTCTCTGGCACTGTGAGGCAGCAATGCTAACCACTGTCCCACCATGCCGCTCATGGTCTGACCATTGATAAAGTAACAAGCAATGTTTATGGTCGTATCATTTGTGTATGTTGCTGTCCAAGTCATTGTTCAAGTACAGCATCAAGGTACACTGGGAGATACCCAAAAGGAGTCTCCCCGATTGGAGCAAATGCACGTTTCTCCCCTGTAATCCACTATCTGGAATGCTGTGGACGGTAGCGTGTCAGGCTAGGGGCTGCAGTTAGCTGAAGGATCTATCTAGTGCACACCACGAGACTCCCTTATTGCACTTCTGAGTCTTACTTTGATCATAGAATATCTATTTCCCATGTCAGGTGCCCCTTTTGCCGTGGTGGCTACTACTAAATGCCAGTCACCGGCGCAGCATGGATCCCTGCATAAATCTTAATTATCCAATTTATAGTCGTCCTTGTTACTGAACGGCTATGGGTCGCATGAAAAGATCCACTTCGACCTATCAGTTAAGATTACCTTCAGCTGCAGCATCCAGGACGCGCCTGCCCTGATGAATAGTCCGACCAGGGCGATTGCTAACAGTGTGAACTGTGGCAGCCCTACATTTGCTTATGACTTCTAATAAATACTTGCTCTAAATTGGTTTTGGCGTTGTGCGATGTCTCCTCAGTCCCAGGTGCAAGTTTGTAATGGCGGGCGTGTATCCACGTGGCTGTTCCGGCGACCTTAAGAGCTATCTGTGCTGTAAGGCGTACTTGAAACGGTCCCAGCCACCTCTTCGCCTTCCTGTTTTCCCTCCTGAAGTCTTTCACTACTATTCAGGCTCAGGTTATAGATCGTACATCTTCCCTTCTGCTGATTGGGGTAATGCTGTCTTCAGTTGATTCTGTATTTGGGACAGAAGTGTAGAGAGTTTCATGCAGTAACACAACATCCCATCCTCACAGTGGCCTGTTATCTGGCTTCCCTTACGTCTCGGGACAATTCCTGTATTTGGCGGCCGACCAAACAATAATTTCAAACGGGCTAAGGTTAGCTCTCCCTTTCCTCCTAGTTCTCATACACATTAGCACAATTGGAAGTGCCTTTGTCCATGTCATCCCTAGTTCCTCACAGCATTTTCTCAATATATTTTTTAAGGTAGAAGTTTCTCTTTTTCGCTGCCCTACCGCTCGTTTGGTGGTAGGCACATTGTTATCCCATGTTTATTCCCAAATACTCACTAATCTGCAGAAGGGCATTATGGACAAATGGTGTCCCACTGTCACTACTAAGCCTAGAGTGTAGGTTTGCTCGCTGAGCTGCAGGTTTGATATCTATACGTTTCAGTACCTGGCATATGGAGGTTAGGGGGCTAGTGTAGGTTAAGAGGGCTTGGATCGGCGCAACATCGAGGGCCAAAGGGCCTGTACTGCCCTGTATTTTTCTATGTTCTATGTTCCCATGTAACATCATCAGTGACGAACGCCAAGTGAAGAGAAGCTGTTGTCTCCTGCTTTCTAGTTATATGTTTGTCCAGGATGGGGTTCCTGGGGTTTGTGGTGATGCCATTTCCGGTTCGTATTTTAAGGGGTTGATAGATGCTATCAAGATATATGTCTTTTTTATGGCGTTGTGGTTGGAGTGCTAGGCGTCAATGAATTCTCTGGCATGTCTTTGCTTAGCCTGTCCCAGGATAGATGTGTTGTCCAAGTCAAAATGGTTTTTAAATTTCATCCGTGTGAAGGGCTACGAGGGAGAGAGGATCGTGTCTTTTTGTGGCTAGCTGGTGTTCGTGTATCCTGGTGGTTAACTTTCTTCCTGTCTGTCCTACGTAGTGTTTGTGGCAGTCCTTGCATGGGATTTTGTAGACGACGTTGGTTTCGTCCATGGGTTGTACTGGGTCTTTTAAATTTGTTAGTTTTGTTCGAGACTATTGGTGGGATTCCGAGGGGTCTTAATAGTCTGGCTGCTTATTCTGAGACTTCATTGATGTATAGAAAGGTCGATAGGGTTTCTGGCTGTGTTAGGTCTACTTGTCGTAGTTTGTTCCTGAGGAATCTGTGGACTGTATTTTTAAAGTATCCGTTCTTCTTAAATACGATTTATAGGCGGTTTTCCTCTGTTTTCCAAAGTTCGTCTATGCTGAAATGTGTGGTGGTTCGTTGGAATAGTGTTCTGATACAGCTTCCTTTTTGCGTTTTGGGATGTTTGCTGGTGTAGTTAAGTATTTGGTCAGTGTTTGTCGGTTTGCTGTATATATGCAGACACACCAGAGAATTCCGAGAGGCCTCGCACTCCGATCACAACGCCATAAACAAACACATAGATCGATTTACCATCTGTCAACCCCTCAGAAAACCAATAGGAAATGATATCACCACAAACCCCAGGAACCCCATCCATAACAAACATATAAATAGAAAGCAGGAGACAACATCTTCACTTCACTTCATTTGGAGGTCGCCACTGATGATGTTACATAGCCAGGTAATGAAACGTCTGGATATCAAATCTACAGCTCAGCGAGCAAACCTACACCCTAAACCTCAACCGGAGCTATAAACCTTCACAAACCTTGGGACTACTAAGCTTCTCAGGGATGCTCCATCTCGGAATTATTTCAGTTAGGAAAGCTTTGGTTATGGCACTGGCATTCTGTTTTGCCGTTGGGAACGCTTGCACCCATTTGGAAAACATATCACCTATTACCAGACAATACCTTTTTCCTTCGCAGGGTGTTAGTTCGGTAAAATCCAGTTCTAAATGTTCAAATTGTTTTTGGGTTGGAAGTGCTACATGACTCATCTGTATTCCCCTCCCCACATTATTGTTAGAGATAACACATCAGTCACAATATTTCTGGAAGTAATGATTAAATCAGTCAATCTACCACTGTGCTGAAATGCTGTCATATCTTCCCTCTTTTGACACATGTTCCTTACTTTGTGTCAGTTTGGCATAGGATGGAAATAATGATCGTGGTAGAAAAGGTTTAACATTGGGGCCACACCATGCCCCTTACCTCAAACTGCACTCTGCTTTTTCCCACTCAAACGTGTCTTCAATCCTGGACTTTGACTGTGACTCCCGTACGTCTGCTGTTGGGGTAAGGATTTTTGTCATTCCCATGTCAACCTGATCATTTACCGGCTGCTGGGCTGCCGTCCATGCCGCTGAGTCTGCTCTTGCATTTCCTTGAGAAACCGAATAGTTATTTTTAGTGTGGGTTTCATATTTACACACAGCGATTGATTTAGGCAATAGGACCGCTTCCCAGAGGTCAGAAATCTGATCACGGTGTGTGGTGGGCTTTCCAGTGTAGGTCAAGAAGTCCCTGTATTTCCACAGGGTTCTAACATCTTGTGGAACTCCGAATGCATACCTGCTATCGCTTAAATATTCGCTGTCTTTCCCTTAGCCAATTTACATGACTCAGTCAACGCAACCAGCTCTGCTGCTTGCGCTGAAAGTTGAGAAGGGAGTGATCCCGCTTTGAACACCTCATGGGTAGTTACTATAGCATACCCAATACAATTCTGGCCTATCTCCTTGCTCCTGAATGCTGACCCATCCACAAAAAAAACCGCCATATTTGGATTCTGAAGTGGTGAATTCTGCAAGTCTTGTCGAGGCAGCACATTTCATTAATTTCAGCGATACAATCATGTGGGTCTCCGTCTCCTTCTCTAGTGAGAGGACTAGCAGCATTAAGGACGTTACATCGTTTTATTGCAATGTTAGGCTTCTCCAAGAACACAGTATTGTATCTGAGTCAACGTGCTGCCGACATATGTGCTGTCTTTTGCTCGGAAAACCGTAAGGATACTGCGTGTGCGATCAGTTTGGTTAAGTCGCCATAGCCGATTATATAGCAACCACAGCTCGCAGGCATTTACGCAATCCTGACGCTACGAGGTCTAGCTTAGCCGAAAAATAAGCTGCCAGCCTGAATTTTCCCCATGATCCTGCAACAACACAGATGTCATGCAGCCATGTTTTTCATCTACCATTTGACAGAAGCTCTGTTTGGATTCGAAATCCACAGTGTAGGTATACTTTGAAACGTCTTTTTCAATTCAACTCGGCCGCTGGGATCCATTGCAACGGACCTTGGTTCTGCTACCCTTTTCCATGGGCCATGTCACTTCAGGGCGCCTCATGATTTGTGTAATGTGGGTTAAACGTTCTTCAGTAGGTGCATATGCCCAAAAAGGATAGCAATTGTTTCCTCATGTGAGGCCTTGGAATTTGCTGAATTGCTTGCACTCTGTCTTGACCAATGGTCTTCCCTTGTTCAGATATTAAGTAACTGAAGAACTTCACCTGTTGTTGCATAAATTGAAGCTTTGCGAGACTGGCGTTGTGCCCTTCCCTCGTGCAACGCAAGGGAATCCTTCTCAAATTGATTCTATGTCGGTGCTACTATTAAGCAATCGTCTACAGATTGCAGAAGTGCAGACCCAGGGGTTAAAACAAGAGTCTCCAGACTCCTGCGTAGAACCTCATTATATATGGTGGATGACTCACAGTAACATTGACAAAGTCGTGTGAACTCATCAGATTTCCCTTTGAATGAAAAAGTGAACCAGAATTGACTATCTGGATGCACCATTCCGCTAAAGAATGTATTTGCGAAATCCACAGCAGGGAACCATTTACTGTCCGGTGGAAATTGAACTAATACAGTATAGGGTTTGGGAACATTTGATGCGCGCGGGACAACACTGTTATTGACTGCCTGCAGGTCTTGAACAAAACTCCATTCCTCCGGTTCACTTGGAATTTTTGCCTTTTTGATCAGAAAAATGGGAGTTCTCACCGGTGAATTTAAACAGGGGATTATCTCTCTAGCCTTTGGGAAGGACTGAAAGCCTGGAGTAACTATGTCCATGGCCTTGGGTTTTAACGGGTATTGTGCTCTGCAAGGACGTTACTCCGACTTTGGGGTTACTCGTATTGGTTCACAACCTCGTATATGACAAACATCATGTTTGCCTTTTACACATAATTCAGTAGGGCCCTTTATTAATCTTGGGTCTGAGAAGTTTATCTTAGGGAAACGCCGGGCCAGCCTTCTAGGCTCATCAGGGCTAGAGGGGGTTACCTCGACTGTTCAATTGCCTGAGTTAGACAAAATAATTTCTTCCTATATGTCGACACATCTGCATTGAATCACATACCCACATCATCCCAGAACACCCAACATTTCGTTCTTTATGCCTTTACTCCCAGTGGCCCCAAAACCTGCCACCAGTCACTGGACACCTTCGCCAGTGACACGCGTGGAGCATAGCCTTCCACATCAAAAATATCGAGTTTACTTGCCGTCGCAGGTACTTTACATAAGTTCACACTGACTGCACATCTGCCATCCCTTCAATAAAATTCGCACAATAACAACTGACCTGGTTTAACCAATCTCCTGAACCAATACTTCTCTTATGGTTCATCAGGGCTATCGTGGTGTATGTGTGCTGTGCAGTGCAGCATATTCCCGCAAGAAAAATCGGTGTTGATAGAATTAACATGGTTACCTGCTTCCAGGGTGAGTGAATTACTCACTGAACGTATTGCTCTCTGGCTTAATAGCGACGCATATACATAAACCAGGTGTGGTGGTTTGTATTTTACAGTTTACACTTGTGAACCTTCCCTTTGAATTACCTGCAAGCCTGTCGGAGTACTGAGTAAATACAAACCCAGTCTCACTATGAGATTCTAAACCATCAAATGTAAAAGACAGAATTCCGCTAACAAAATTGAAAATTAGAATGTATGCACATTACTGATTTCACACAATATGGGTGCGGAAAACTCTTTCATGTCACGATGGCTGATGCCTCCAATGAGTTCAGGAGCATTCCACTCATCTTTACTGGCGTCAACCCTCTGAACTGTCTTGATTTGAGGAGTCAATATGCTGGCCATGTATCTACCAAAAAGGTAACTGGTGTACCTTCCACATATAACATAGAGGTAGGCATCGACATATACGCATCATTGTTATATTGAACATATTGTCCACACTTCGCAATCTCAATGTTCAATATCGAGTTGGGATAGATCTCAGTGCCCATTAGGTTAGTAGAAGTGATTAGCATTAGGGATTCTTCGTTGCCAAGTATAAAGAAAAGAGGTTAACCTGTACCTTGTTGCCTGCCCACCTCAACCTCAGTCGTCCACTGTCAGTCACCATGCTGTCCAACCTCCAGGACCGATTGAGGCTGCCTGTGCGGGCACTGTCTTGACCAGTGGTCCATTGCTCCGCAAACAAAGCACCAGCCAGATCTATCTCTGCAAGCGCACTTTCGCGATCCCTTTCTCTTTTGCGAACTCCACCTGTGCCTCTCTCTTTTCCCGCAGTCCCTCCCTCCAATGGCTGAATGACCATTTGCATCATAATAAGCTGAGGTTCATGTGATTGCTGTTCCATCTTTAATTTCCGGTTATGGTTCTCTTGAGCCAGTAGTATTTCAGCATGTATCACGTATTGTTCTATCTAATTCAACTTTCCCTTGTCCCAGGTAATACAAGTATATTATTACCTATTTTGTTGTTTTGTACTTCATTCCATTGATGAAGCTGCTCCTCAGGTGTGCTACATACGGTGTGATCTCTGCCGTCGTTATGTCCTTTGGTGGTATCAGTCCACAATAGACGTTATCGACTTTTGTGAGGCACTTAATGTACTGGGACATTGTCTCGACTTCTTTAGGGATTCTTGCTTCAATTGATTGTGGGTACGATATGCTATTGGTGAATCAGCAGACCCTGAGGCGGCGACCGTTGACTTGGAATCTTCGTGAAGCGGATCTCGTAGGGGGGGGGGGCGCTGTAGCTCTTCGAGGGCACCTATTAAGGTCAGGATCTGATCCAGCCTTAAGACACTGTCCAGCTTCATTAGGCTGTTTTCCGTGTGTGTGTGTGCATGTGTGCTGCTGTTTGTACATGTACTTGATCTATCTTTATTTCGAGATTTTCTTTCACTGAAACAAGGCTCGGCCTTCAACATGTGATAAGCACTCCAATTCACAGGTTCTATTTTACCCTTCCGTTTCTCCTTCTCTCTCTCCTCCAACGGTGACCTCAGCATTTGAAACTGAATATTACTAAAACTTCCTTCCTCCAGAAAAACACATTCCTTGATTTACATTTTTAACTGCTTTAGAGAAACTCGGCCATAATTATTTAGCATATATTGTATTTTTTCTTGACCATTCCGAGTTGTCTGTCGACCCTCTTTTTGTTTGCTCTTGCTGGAGCCGATTTTCATGGATATTGGAAAAGAGTTCATCTCTCTCTGTCTGTGTCTCTGTCTGTCTATCTATCTATCTCTCTCTCTCACACGATACCATAATCTTCTCTTTGCCAATATAACTTGCTTTTACCTCCGGAGGTCCCCTCTCATTGGGCACGACCACCTCATTGCCTTGGTTTTCACAAACCAAGAACCCACGTAACCGGTACAGCTTTGGCGACTCCAACGCTGCCCATGGTGGCTCCAAGTCTCAAACCACTGTTAATCTTGCTGTCTCTTAAACTCTCTAGAGACGGCAATTCTTTCCCTTGAGTTTTACTCGAATACGGCACGAGAGTTCACTGGTCCCTCTTCCTGGTTCGTCTATTCTCTTCGAACAAGTCTCTATGTTGGATTACTTTAACCACAACTCTTAACCTGACCCTATTCGATTCGGAACGTGACTCTGGGGCGATCCACTTATCCCCAGTCCTCTCACTCAAAGGGGCCAATTCAGCGCTCGAGATGAAGTGAAAGACCTTCAAGGCTGTGGCGCGTACACCTCCTGGGAATCTTCAAAATCTTACCCAGTCGCAGGGTCCCAGACGAGCCCCCGAGTTTACTGACGTGGAAGTTCATTCGACGCGACGCAAATGCTACCAAGAACAAAGAAAAAAGTTTATTTTTGAAATTTTCATAATAGACCCAACACATTTGCAAGACGCCTCATAAAATGGACGCCTGACGGTTTTCACATATTCCCTTTATACTATATATCACCTTGCCTTATCACACCTCAAGCCAGGAACCTGGATCAGTCGAGTTCCTTTCCACACATGGACTTGCTTTTTCTAATTAATTGACTGCTGATATAATAGATTATTGGCCTTGCGAGTCAGCTGTAAATTAGGTTGAACTTTATATTTTTTCTGGATAGGTCCATACTTCTTTGTTTCAACCATGCTTTCACAGATTTCACAAAAAATGATAATTTTCCATTACAGGGGATCAGGCTGACAGTGACTCAATAAGTGTGATGGAGTGAGGATGATAGTGACACAATGAGGGTGAGGTGTCAGCGTGGTAGTGACGTAGACTGTGTGAGTGGATCAGGCCGATAGTAACGCAGTGAGGAGGGTCAGAGTGATAGTGATGCAGTAAGTCTGAGGGATCAGATCAATAGTGATGCAGTAAGTGTGAGGTGGTCAGGGTAATAGTGAAGCACTTCATGTGAGGGTCAGTGTGACACTGACGCAGTAAGAGTGAGTGGTCAGGCTGATAGTGACGCAGTAATTGGAAGGAGATCAGGCTGATAGTGATGCAGTAAGTGTTACTGCGTCAGGCTCATCCTGACGCATAAAGTGGGAGGGGACAGGGTGATAGTGACGTAGTAAGTGTGATGGGGTCAGGCAGAGACTGATGCAGTGAGTGTGAGACAGTCAGGGTGATAGTGAGGGAGGAAGTGTGTGCGTTCAGGCTGGTAGTGACACAGTAATTTGAGAGCATCAGGCTGATAGTGGCCAATAAAAGTGAGGTGTTAGGGGAATAGTGACGCAGTAAGTGTGAGGTGTCAGGCTGTTAGTGATGCGGTAAGTGTGAGGGGTCTGTCTGATAGTGAAGCAGTAAGTGTGAGGGGGTCAGGCTGATACTGTCACAGTATGTGTGAGGGGTCAGGCTGATAGTGATGAAGTAAGTGTCGGTGAGTCAGAGTGATCCTAATGCAGGAAGTGAGAGGAGACAGGGTGATAGTGACGCAGTGAGTGTGAGGGGGTCAGCGTGATTGTGACAGAGTAAGTGTGAGTGTTCAGGCTGATATTGATGCAATATGTTCAGGGCGTCAGGCTAATACTCGCCAGTAAGTGTTAACAGACAGGGTGATAGTGATGCAGGAAATGTGAGGAGTCAGACTGATAGACACGGTGAAATTGTGAGGGGTCAGGCTGATAGTGATGCGGGAAGTGTGCGAGTGTCAGGCTGATAGTGAAGCAGTAAGTGTGTTGGGAGCAGAGTGATAGGAACGCAATAATTGTGAGCGGCTTTGGATGATAGTGACAGGTCAGTATGAGGGGGAGGATGGTAGTGATCCATTGAGTGTGAGGTGTCAGGATGACAGTGAAGCAGACTGTGTGAATGTGTCATTGTGATGGTGACATGGCAAGTGTGATGGGGTCAGGGTGACAGTGACGCAGATGCTTTCAGGGGGTCAGGTTGTAGTGATGCAGTACTTGTGAGGCGTCAGGATGATAGTGACGCAGTGAGTGTGAGATGTCAGTGTGATAGTGATGCAGAACATTTGAGGGGCTAGGCTTATAGTGACGCAGTATGGGCAAGGGGTCAGGGTGACATTGATAAGGATGCACTCACAGGGCGAGGTTGTAATAAAGCTGTAAGTGTGAGTGTCACAGGCTGATAGTGATGAAGTAAATGCGAGGGGGTAAGGCGGTTAGGGATGCAGTAAGTGTGCAGGGGCAGTGCTAGAAGTGATGCAGTAAAAGTGAGGGTTGAAGCTGATAGTGACGCATTACGTTTGAGGGATCAGGCTGATCTTGACACAGTAAATGTGACGTTGTCAGGATGACAGTTACGCTGTAAGTGTATGGCGGCACAATGATCTTGACGCAGTAAGAGTGGGGAGTCAGGGTGATAGTGACGCAGTAAGCATGAGTGGGTAAGCCTGATCGTGATGCAGTATATGTGAGGGAGTCAGCCTGGTAGTGGCGCAGTATGTGTGAAATGGTCAGGCTGATATTGATGCAGTTAGTGTGTTGGGGTCAAAGTGATAGTGACACAATAGGTGTAAGCGGCTCAGGATGATAGTGACACAGTGGATGTGAGATACCAGTGTGATAGTGACGCAGTAAGTGTAAGGGGTCAGGATGACAGTGACACTAAGTGTACGGCCCTCAGTGTGATAGTGCCACAGCAAGTGTGGGGTGTCAGGTGTAAATGACGTCGTAAGTGAGAGGGGGCATTGCGATAGTGAAGCAGTAAGTGTGAGGGGGTCAGGCTGAAAATGACACAGTCAATGTGACGGGGCAGTGTTTTAGTGACAAGATAAGTGTGAGACGTCAGTCAGATACTGACACAATAAATGTGATGGAGTCAGGCTGATAGTGACACAGTAAGTGTGAGGGGTCAGCCTGATAGTGACACAATAAGTGTAAGGATTCAGGGTGATAGTAACATGGGAAGTGTGAGCGCGGGACTGAAAGTGACGCAATAAGTGTGTGGCAGTTAGGCTGATGGGGACGCAATAAAAATAAGGCCAGCAAGGTGAAAATGGCAAAGACTGTGTGAGTGGGTCAGGGTGAGAGTGACACAGTGAATGTGAGGAGGTCAGGGTGAGAGTGACGCAGTAAATGAGAGAGACGATCAGAGTGAGAGTGACACAGTAAGTCTGAGGGGTCAGACTGATATTGACGCAGTATGTAATAAGGGGTCAGGCTGAGAGTGACACAGTCAGTGTGAGGGGGAGAGTTTTAGTCATATAGTAAGTGCGGGGCGTTAGTCTGAAACTGATACAAAAAGTGTGAGTGGGTCAGGGTGATATTGACGCAGTACGTCTGAGGGGTCAGGCTGATAGTGACACAATCAGTGTGATGGGGCAGATGTTTAGTAACATGGTAAGCGTGAGGCGTCAGTCTGATGCTGACACAAAAAGTGTGATGGAATCAGGCTGATAGTGACGCAGTAGGTTTTAGGAGTGAGGGTGATATTAACATAGGAAGTGCGAGGGCGTCACTGATAGTGACGCAATATGTGTGTGGCTGTTAGGCTGATAGTCACGCAGTAAAAATGAGGATGTCAAGGTGAAACTGATGCAGTAAGTGTGAGGATAGTAGATGGACAGTGATGCAGTAAGTGTGAGGGGTTCACGCTGATATTGAGGCATGCAAGTGTGAGGGGCCAGGTTGATAGTGACGCTGTGTGCCGGCGGGTCCGGCTGATAACGATGCAGAAAATGTGAGTGTCTCAGTGTGACAGTGACGCATTACGTGTGAGATGGTCAGGGTGATAATGACAGAGAAAGTGTGAGAGGGTCAGGTTGATAGTGATGCTGTAATTGTGAGCTTGATCAGCGTGATAGTGAGGGGCTCCGGCTAATAGCGACACAGCAATTGTGAGGGGGTCAGGATAGTAGTGACACAAAATGTGTGAGCGGGTAAGGCTAATCGTGATGCAGTATGTGTGAGGTGTCAGGCCGATAGTGACGCAGTAAAGGTGAGAGTGTTGGTGTGCTAGTGACGCAGTAAGTGTGAGCCGCTCAGGGTGATAGTGACGCAATAAGCGTGAGGTCTCAGGTAGACACCCATGCAGTAAGTGTGACGTGTTCGGGTGACAGTGACGCAGACACTTTGAGGGTGTCAGATTTAGAGTGACACAGGAAATGTGAGGGGACAGGTTGAGAGTGTCACAGTAAGTGTAAGAGGTCAGGCTGATATGATATACTAATTGTGATGGAGTCAGGATAATAGTGGTGCAGTGAGTATGAGTTGTTAGGGTGATAGTGACACACGGTGTGAGTGGGATAGAGTTATAGTGATGCAGCAAGTATGAGGAGGTCAGAGTGATAGTGTGCAGGGTCTGGCTGAAGGTGATGCAAGAAGAGTGAAAGGTTCAGTGTGATCTGTACTCACTAAGTTTGGGGGATCAAGGTGATAGTGATGCTCTAAGTATGTTTGGGTCAGTCAGATAGTTACACAGCACATTTGAAGGGATCAGGCTGGTCGTGATGCAGTAAGCATGAGGGGGTCAGGCTGATATTGATGCAACTAAGTGAGAGAGTGTGAAGGTGATGGTGACGCATTAAGTGTGAGCAGGTTAGAGAGAGAGTGACGCCATTAGTGAGTGGGGTTTGGCTGATAGGGATGCAGTAGGTGCGCGTGTATCAGGGTGTGAGTGATGCAGGAAGTATGAGGGTGCCAGAGGGATAGTGACGCATTAACTATGAGGTGGTCAGAGTGATTGTGACGCAGTAATTCTGAGGGGATCAGAGAGAAACCAATGCAGTAAGCATGAGGGGGTCAGGCTGTTAGTGACGCTGTCAGTGTGAGTGTTGAAGCTCACAGTGAATCAGTAGGTGTGAGGTGGTCAGTGTGATTGTGGCGCAATAAATGTGAGAGGGTCAAGGTGATAGTGACATAGTAAGTTTGAGGAAGCAGTGTTGTAGTGATACGGTAAGTGTGAGGCGTCAGTCTGGTACTTACATAATAAGTGTGATGGAGTCAGGCTGATAGTGGCACAGTAAGTGTAAGGAGTCAGGGTAATAGTAACATAGGAAGTGTAAGGGCGTGACTGATAGTGACAAAGTAAGTGTTTGGCAGTAAGGCTGATAATGACGCAGTCAAAATGAGGGTCTCGAAGTGAAAGTGGCGCAGTAAATGTGAGGGCGCCAGATGGATAGTGATGCAGTAAGTTTGAGGGGTTCACGCTGATATTAAGGGGGTAAGTGTGAGGGGTCAGGTCTATAGTGATGCAGTAAGTGTCGGCGGGTCAGGCTGATAGCGATGCATTCAAAGACCAAATATCCAAGGCTCACTGTAGTGCTGAATAGCGAGACTTCTCAAGGCTAAGACAAAAATCAATAGTTCTTATCCTGGTCATAAATCACATTGCTTCATTTTAAAATTGTCCTCTCCTGCTTCTAGATTCAACAATGAGGGAACAAAATTTAAATGCACCACCCTGTTTATCTCTTCAAATATTTTGCAACTCTCAATGAGATTGCCTCTCTTGTTTTGAAACTGTTAAAAAAAAGACCGGATTTGCCCAATTTCAATTCACAGGACTAACGTTCATCCATGATATTAAGACTAATCACCATTCGTGGTATTCCTCATCTGGCATTAGTATCTTTCCTAAATTGAGGATTATAATTCCTCATACTGTAGTCCAAGTGCGGTCGAACTGAGCCACAATACATTTGAAATAATGCTTCGTTCTCGCGCCCTGAAATCCTTCTGCAGCTTTCACAACAGACTTATACAACTGCTACTAGACTTCAATGACTTATTAAAAACTTCTCCAAGATGCAATCTAAAAATCTGTACATCAGACTTTCTACTTCAAACCTTTGATAAATAATCTCCACACATTTCCCTCCTGACAAGTATGATAAAGTCAAATCCTTGCTATTTATTAAATCATGAAAGACATGGATAGGTTGACTCGTCAAGGTGTTTTCCTGCTGGTGAGGAAGTCAAAATTTAGGAAACATCGGTTTAAAATTAGTGGGTAAGGATTTAAAAGGGACGTCAGGAGCAACGTTTTCAGTCGTGTCCAGAATGAGCCGCCAGAGAAATTGTTGGAGACTGGTACAATTGTAACATTTAATGGCATCTGGATGGATATATGAGTAACAAGGTTTATAGGGATGTGGGCCAAATGTTGGCAAATGGGACCTATTAATTTCGCATAACTGTCCACCATGGTCAAGTTGGAAAGAAGGGCCACTGTCCATGTTGTATTGTTCAAGGACTTGATGACTCTAGAATAATCGCAAAAAACTTTGCAACTAGTTCCGTCAAGACGATTTCAAGTTCCAAATCTTCGGTCAATCTTCCTCTCTTGCGCTCACAAGTTCATTACCTGATGTCAAAACTTACGGATTAGTTGCTGGATCCATTCCTGTAAATTGGTTCGGCATTCTTTCTAATTCCGATTTTTTTTTTACGAATGTAGCTAGTGTTTATGGCCTTAGTATCAATATTTCTAATACCATATTTCGATGAATATTAAAACATAACAGAATATCTACTTTGGCACCAGATGATGAGCAATTGAGCCAACATCGATCGGACGTAGTGAGACAATGATCCTCACTTCGTGTGGTGTACATCCGTGACTCTATAATCCAATGAAGAATTATTCCCGCAACTTCAGCTGTGTCAGGATCTAGTTTGCGGTGAAAGCCTGTCAATCTGCTAAGGTAACGATCGTCTGGGTCTCTGCAAAGGATTTGGCGAAATCTTTGGGTCTTGACAATTTGTTCTGCAAACAAATTACGTGTTTCATGAATTCAGTTCTTTTAGTATGAAAATTGGCAGCCTTCATGTAGTTGAGATGGCGGAAAGGTTAGGGTGTTGGTTTTGCAATCCTCTGGGGTCTCCCTGTGCAGGTTCGAATCCTGCTCACAACCTTCAATGTTTTAAAAGTCATAAATTCCTTTGCAGAATTTGGATTTCGTGGAGCTTGAACTTTGCATTCAATCGAAAGTAAATTTTCAACTGTGAAGAATCCGAAGTAAATTCAAGACTTCTAATTGAATTGATTATATGTCGAGAAATAAAAAGCCACCAACTTCCAACACGAATCAGTTTCAAAACATTTGTCGAACTATCGTGAAATTTGGATGTTCGCGGGGTGGGGGTTGGGGGCGGGGGTGTGGAATTAAGCAATAGAAGAAGCAAAGCAATACATTTACCTGCAGATGATGAATTTTTGTGAGGATCAGTTGAAAGTCAAGCTGAGAAAGTTGAACCTAATTTACAACTGACTCTCAAGGCCAATAATCTATTATATCAGCAGTCAATGAATTAGAAAAAGCAACTCCATGTGTGGAAAGGAACTCGACTGATCCAGGTTCCTGGCTTAAGGAGTGATAAGGCAAGACGATATTAGAGGAGTAGAATTTTCTGGAAATATTAGAAATGGAATGTTAACGGTCTTCTGCTGTCCACATTCGTAAGAAACTGTGCATTAAGAACTGAAATTGAAAATTAACGATGAAAATAAGACTTAGCCCTCTGCTGGTTTGGGGTAGCATTGTTCAGAACAATAGGTTGTTGTTGAGGCGAAAATTGACCAAAATAATCGATGGCGATCTTATCCACGGCCTTCGTTGGAGCAGTTGGTGTGAAGAGCTCAGCTTGAAGAACCAAATGCCAATTATTTATTTTGGCTGTCTGAATTGCTTAGTTAAGCATACTCCCAATTTAATGAAAAAACCTTTGCTATCAGAGCTAGATGTTTTCATGTCAGCATGTTCCGATATGAGAAGACACTCCAAGGAGTAGGTTTGACTTAAATTTTGACTCTAACGTCAGAGATATTGACACATTTCTGCACCAAAACAGCACTGCCATTGGTACCAAATCAAACTGAACAAAGGACTAGTTCACTTAGACATTTCCTTTCTGCAGACTCTGCCAATGGACAGTTCAGGCCCGATGTAGGAATAGGGCGTGGTGACATCTGTTCACAAGTGGATCACTTCATTCTTGCTCACGATCCATAAACCGTAATTCATTTTGAACTTCTTAGCCATCAGCATGATAAGTGGTACATAATGCACAGGTTTGCTTCTCCAAAGAAAGAGCGAAATCTTATTCAATGCAGACGCAAATTCAAGTTGTCCCTGGTCGACCAGAAGACAGATATCCCGAAACAAAGTGAATACAGAAAACAATCAATGTTTTCTGGGAGTCAAAAAGATGTACTGGAGGAACGGAAACATATATTTGGAACTAAAGTCACATATCACTTCCAGACTAAATGTTCCTGAACCGTTATCTTAATTTGACCTTCGTGTCCACCATTGCTGCAAAAATTATCTTAACAACTCAGTACTTTGTGTTCTTTGATATCGTCTCCTTCTTGTTTCTCTTGATTTTGAAACTAAAACCGAGCAATAGTAATGCACCCTATTTCACTTGCAAAGATCAGAAGAAGATCAATTTATAAGAGAACAGAAATAAAGCTACGTCTATCTTCCAAGAGAAAACACAGTTACCATTTCGACTCCAAAATGTCTTCTTCAGAAGTCTGCGCAATGAACTCGAAATAGTAGACCGAAAACGAAAAGAAAAGCCATAACGCCGCGAATACACCACCCGCAAGCGCATCAAGTCCTACTCGAATATGTTGTATTACTACACTCAACATCAGTGGGGAACGGAACAAAGCTCATTCTGCAGTTGTCAACCTGTTATAAAGTAATTTTTTAAAGTCATAAATATGATGAGGTAAAAACTGGGATGAAAGCGGAATATCAGAAGTCTGAAAAAAGCAAGTGCGTGCTCTGCTTTGAAGAAGGTTGGCAGTGATGAAAATGGAAATTAACTACAGTGAGAGTTGCTTAATTAATACTCAGAATCGTTGCAACACACAGGGACGCAATTCTTTTTGCTGGGTTTCTGTTCTGCTATTTTATAATCACGACTGCTGTCGAGTTTGGTTTCCATTCCAGGCTTAGGTGACTGCCTGATGGAAGTTTGCACATTCGCCCAATTTCTGTGTGGTATCTCTGGTTTGCTGCCACATTCTGAACATTTGCAGGTTATTTGGATTCGGCATTGAACGCACACGGTTACAGAGACAGTGATGTGGAGAGTGTCTGGATAGGACGTACTTCAGAGGATTTTTGTGAACTTAAATAGACAGAGTGGGGTTAGTCTGCTGTTTCCTGGGTGAGCTACATGGACAGAGTGGGGTCAGGGCATTCTTCCCTGAGGGAGAGACATTGACAGAGTTGGATTAGTTGCTCTTACCTGTGTCAGTCACGCAGATACAGTAGGGTCAGTTTGCCCTTCTCTGGACGAATTTCTTTCACAGAATGGTGACAGTCTGCTCTTCCCTGCCTGAGTGAAACAGAAAGAGCGGGGTCAGTATTCTCTTCCCTCGATAATTTATGTTGACAGTCTGGCTTCCGTCTGCTCTTCTCTGGCGAGTTACATTGGTAGAGTGGGGTTAGTGTTCATTCATTGGGTGAGTGCCATAGACTGAATGGGATCAGTCTGCTCTTCCCTGAGTGAATTACATTTATAGAGTGGGGTCAGACTGCTCTTCTGTGAATGACTTATATTGACTTTGTGGGATCAGTCTGCTCTTCCCTGGGTGAGTTGCATTGACAGAGGGGCGTCAGTCTGCAATTTTCTAGTTGTGTTAAAGTGATTGCGTGAGGTCAGAGTGCTCTTCCCTGGTTGAGTCACATTGACAGATTGGGCTTCATCTGCTCTTCCCTGGGAGAGTCATATTAACAGAATGGGGTCAGTCTGCTCCTTTCTAAGTGAGTAATATCACAGAGTGCACTCAGTCTGTTCTTCCCTGGGTGAGCTACGTTAAGAGAGTGGTGTCAGTCTGCTCCTCCACGGGCGTGTTACTTTCTCAGAATCGTGAGAGTCTGCTCTTCTCTGTCTGAGTTTAACAGCAAGGATGGTTTCATTACTGTCTTCGCTGGATGATTCACATAGACAGAATGGAATAAGTCTTCTCTTCTCTGAGTGAGTTACTTTGACAGAGTGGGGTAAGGCTCGTCTCCCTGCTTGTGTTTTTTTGACAGAATCAGATCAGCCTGCTCTTTCCTGGATGAGTGACAGAGACAGAATGGGTACAGCCTGCTCTTCTCTGAGTGGTGTCTGTCTGCCATTTGCTGGGTGAGTTATATATAAAGTGTTGGGTCAGTCGCCTCTTCCCTGGATGACTAACATTGACAGAGTGACGTCAGTCAACTCTTCCCTGGGTGAGTTACATTAACAGAGTGAGGTGAGGCCATAATTTCATCGTTGAGTTACATTGATCATGTAATGTCAGACTTCTGTCCCCTGGTTGATTTACATTGACAGAGTGGGGTCCATCTGCTCTTCCCTGGGTGAGTTACGTTTGCAATTTGGGGTCTGTCTGCTCTCCGCAATCCAGGAAATCCATCTCTAGCGGTTTCTTGTCAATACCTACATACTAAGGATTTGAGGAGTTAACAAAATTAACTCGTCCCCGAGATCTTTGGGATAATTAGGGGTGGGCAGTGAATCTTAATCCATTGAAAGACAACTGTGTCCCAGAAATGCATTTTTAATAATTGCATGTTCTAATTCGACACTGCAAGCGGTCTGAATAAATTGAGGAGAGGTGCAGCGTAGAATAATTAAAGTCAAATGCACTGATCCCTAGGAGACATGACACAAGATGTGAGGCTCAGTGTCAGTGCTATTGGTTCAGCATTTATTACTCACTTCGCAATGACTCACACATCACTGCTGTCAATTCACAACAATGAGCCTGTTCATCTTGGTTTGAAAATCCCTGCGTGTGTATTAACGTGGTTAATGGGACGCGAGAGGAGATGAGCACATCCTCTTTATTCTGTCAGTTTAAACAGACGAAAATATCTTTTGGATGCCAATGCAAGAGATACTGTCTTTTTCTGTGCCTTTTTAGTGGGGCATGCTCAGCATTCAAACGTCTGTTTTTGCACCAGCAGAGTTTGATTGCCATTCATACTGAGAAACATTAATACAGAAAACGCGTTTTCGAATTCCTGTCATCAAGTGGTTCAGGCATTGCACATATGGACGAGAAATCTGGCTCTTAACGTGGCGCCATGGCTTAGCTGGTGAAAGCAGCTCCCATCACACTGGTGCCTGCTCATTGTATTGAAAGCTCGTTATTTCTCTCAAGTCTTGTGTTGCTGATCGAGAAACTCAGTGTCCTGTTTGAATTGCTGTACATTCTGATTTCGCGTTCCGGCTTCATTTTCCTGGTTTAAATCGAGTAGTGTAGGTTGCTCTTTTTAACTACTATTTTAAACTGGAGATTCTTCCCGCAGTTCCACAAGCACTTCTGCTTCTCATCCTCTTATTCTCATTCCTTCATTCCCAGTTTTGTGGAAATTAAGTGGTGAGGCAGGAGACACTGCAGCATTCCCGGGAAATGTTGTGGTAATGGCACGACATGTTCACCTCATTCTCTGTTGTCACCATTCATTCGTTGTACACGAAAAGTAAATGCATGGTTGTTCTTCTTCAGCTATTATGTAATACTTTCTTTTTCTGTTGGATAAGGAAATCAACTTTAACTTCGAAAGGGTCTTTAGATTTTGAGGAAGAAATGTCTCCTTGCCTCAGGTCTAAGTGACAGACGCATTTTCAGAGAATGTGACACTACTTCGACCGACTCCAGCCAGGTGTCAGAAAGCCTATCAGCAGTTCGAATCTCAAACTGTCTCTGAATGTTAGGCTTTTCAAGAGCAGAAATGGGAAATGAGGGATAGGACAGCCAGAGAGTCGGAGAATGTGAAAATGGCCCAGGAGGATACAGAGACAAATATAGAAAAACAAAGACACATATTGAGGTAGACACTGAAAGAAACAATTCTCCATTCGACGTGACTGCTAAATAACGGAAACTAAAAGGAAATGTAGCCATTAAAACATAGCCTTCCACCAGCTCAGGAAAATGAAAGTAGCATGACAGATGATTAAGTCCTTTTAAGATTGTAAATTCGATGTTTGTAAGCTCAAGACTGATTTTGATAAATATCCTGAATCGACAGGGAAGATTATCATTTTCCCAACAGTATAACCTAGAAATCTATAACTAACCTGTTTCCTGTCCATCTTAAGAAAAAAAAACTTTCTCTCCACAGATGTTGCCAGTTGTAGCGGGTTTCTCTATCAATTCTCGTTTTTAGTTCATATTTCCAAAACCTGTATCTTTTTGATTTTTGATAACCTGGCACAAAACCAAGCATTACCAGGTTCGGACCAGTGGTAAGAAATACTGGTACCACGATATATTTGCACAATAAAACATGCATTCCCTGTCCGAGTATAGAACCAACACTATTGCGGTTAGAATTCCAAATCCTAACTACGAGATTACACGGAATGAAGACAGACGCTCTTGCACTTATTCTCAATGAAATGGATTTTCCATTGAATTTCTGATCAGTTTCACTGCAGATTGGTTTCTACTCGTCTTCAAGTTTTGCAGAATGGAAAGTCCCATTTGGCCCATGGTGCAGTCTGGTTTAAAGACATTCATCTATTCTATTCCCAGTTTCCAGCTTTGGTCCATAACCTTATGTGTTCTGATGTTTCCAGTGCAAATAGCAGTCAGGTTCTCGCTTTGATCATAGATGACACAACAATGGGTTTGAAGTTTGACGTAGTCACACTGTGTTATTACCCACGTCGTGTCTCCCACAGAAAGAGACACACAGACCCATTCTCCGAGAGTGGCAGAGTTCTCAGGATTTGACCAGCTCCTTGAGCTTCACTTCAGATGCCCGCTCCAACATGCAAGTTCAACCGCCAAAAGGCAGCTTTTGGTTAAACCAAAGCCAGTTCTATAAACAATGAGAGACGTTGATCTGAGCTAGAATTTGATTTGGACGAAAGAAACTGTAAATTCGAAAACCCAAACCCTTCCGTTCCTGGCAGACAACAGGAATTGACTAGCACGTGCATTCTCGTGATTTTAAAACGAACCGACAATCCCCTAATTCGATGTCAGGCATGTTACCAATTGACCCAAAGACCAGGTCTGGCTGTGACAGTTTGTATATAGGTAATGTAAATGTCCACATCAGGGAAACAGCATTCACAAGGTGAAAAATCAGCAAACATAATCACCGTCACTGTTTCACTTGGAATTCCCCACTCTGTGAAACATTTCCTTTCACTGTGCTTTCATACTTGAAGTTTTTTACATTCCAGAGCCTGAACTAATTCAGCGAGAAACCACTGGTCATTTCGAGCCCGTCATCCGGAATGAGGCGAGTTGAACGTTGCCTTTCTTGCTGCCAACACATCAGCGCAGCTCAAAACCAGCTCGTGTTAGCATCAGTCTTTACTTAACTTGCTGCAGTATATCTGCTGAACAACAGCAGATTATCACAGCATTGCCTTCTTCACGTCGAAACCAAGGGTGATAATATGAACTATAAGTTTTCTTGGAAACTTGGAGAGAGAAACACTGCTGATGAAGACGATTATGACGTGAAGAGCAGGCACTAGAGTTTCTACAGGTCCCAAAGGCTACTGCAGTATCAATGGACATCCCTGCATACGAGACTGAGTTTGCATTGCCCAGAACAGGCTTTCATTCCCAGTCAGGAAATGAAGATTTAATTCTCTTCTTGTGAATTATCCGAATGAAAACTAAATCCTGGTTGCTCCCAGAACACACACATGGATCCTGCCAGAACAATTCAGTGATCGATCAGCATCTGTCTGGAAGGACAATGTCAGCAAATACAAGCGAAAGCTATCCCCGCAATTACCCCTCCAAGGTTTTCGCGTTTCCCAGTTGAAAATATTTCGCTGTTCCTTCAATGTCACTACGTCCAAATCCTTGCCTCATGGCATCCTCCCTGTACCCCGCAACTGAAGACATCCAGGGTTCTGCGGAGTAACTCAAAATCTCAATCTCTCGAGTCATTAGGGATTGACGGTGCATCCCATCCCATTGAGCAATGACTTTGTCCCAGTAATACGTTTCCAAAAGCTGCAGTTTCTAAGGGAACACTGGCAAGCTGTCGAGAATAAGTTGTGATTCGGAGATGCCGGTGCTGGACTGGGGTGTACCAAGTCAAAAATCACACAACACCAGGTTATAGTCCAACAGGTTTAATTGGAAGCACACTAGCTTTCGGAGCGATGCTCCTTCATCAGGTGTTTGTGCAGGGCTCGATCATAACACAGAATTTATAGCAAAAATTTGCAGTGTGATGTAACTGAAATTATACATTGAAGAATTGATTGTTTGTTAAGCCTTTCATCTGTTGAAAGAAGTGAAACTATCACTGTATTCTATGTGTAAATCACAAAACCCTTTTTTTAAAAAAAGTTGCATTCTCGGGTTAGCTGTTAACAATGGTAATAGCTAGACAATATGTTGAAGGTGTTAGCCCCCTGAGTTCTGTGTCTATGACCTGATGTTTATATTGATTCCAATCCAAAAAGTGAGATAACAGAGTTTACATAATTTCATGCAGTTTTTGAGCTCAGAGTTATACATGAATGTATGTGGTTTCTGAGCAAAGTGCAATGTAACTCTGAAAGTACCAAAAAAATTCACCACACAAAATATAGGTGTGCATGTGGATCTTTGTCTGTGTGTGTGTCTCCAGCGAAACCAAAAACTGACAACTCATGAACAGAAGCAGAACTGACAAAGAGAACCTATTTTCAGACACACGGACTCATGAATGCTGTCTGTGAGGCAGAGCGAGTCGTCTGGGTCATGAGCTGCTCACACAAATTGCAGCGAGGCAATTCCAAATGGTGCTTTCAACATACTGGCGCCCTTAGAGCACCAAAACTTCCAGGAAAGTGCTCAAGTGACACGAATCAGAACTGACTAACAATGACCCATGAAAAGTGAAGATTACCAATTACAGTCTCGATTAGATGCGGTTAACAATTCGGCTGATGTCTCCACCGGATCGAGGGGACCAATCACCAGCCTCTCTCATCAGGACAGAAATTGAGGAAATTAGGGAAAAGTAACCAAGTTTCGCTTCGCAATTTCCCTCCTTTTCGCAACAACAACAGAAAACTGCTAGCAAATTCAATGTAGATCCTAATTTCACATCAACAGGGAAATAAATATCTCCATTCACTTTCAGAGGAACGGTGAAAAATGCAAATTGTCTGGAATATGAAAGTTTGGCGCAGCCTGTTTTTGAGTCGCATATTATGCTGGTGGCCTTTCGAGCTGGAGGGGAACGTGACAACTACAGCAGAAGGAGAAAACAGCGCGGGCACTGACATGTTGGTTGTTTTCTGCTGTGCCACATCACAGCCGGGTTAGAAGAAATGACTGCTTTTTTTTCTGTTCAACAGCTCGTCCCTGCAAAACGTTACAAACTTAATCCATCAGCACACGTGGCCACGCAGGGATACAAACACAAGCCTTCTTAAGAAGTGGAATCTGAAATCAGAGTCTCAGCTTGCTCAGCCACGCGAGCACACAGGTCAAAACCGGAAACTCAAGAGCATGTACCTGATGATACCCTGCAGCATACTCACAGCAACTGTACCAGTTCTGCAGAATAAGCTGTGGGAAGGAATTGCTCTATATGAGCGGTCGTGCTTGTTGTTCTCATCAGCAAATCTGGCTTTGAATTTGCTAGCCCATATCTGCTGCCATGCTGAAACAGAATGCAATTCCGATTAGTCGCTGTGTGAAACTTTGTTCACTCTCTCCCCTCAGATAAAGTGATCACTGGAGATGATGAATTCTGCTCCTGCCAGAAACGCCGACTCTCCTGCTGCTCAGATGAACTGAAAAACTGGTTTAGCACTGGAATCCGAGAATGGCAGAACACGTAGCAAGCTTATTCGAAACCCACAGCCAATAAGAGTTCCAACTTTCATTTTATTTCTCTATAATAGTGCATTATCCAGCAGAGCCATGAGCAACTGCCACCTCGCTGCAAGCTGAGTTGGAAACCTATGTGGGAATCAAGGACATGTGACTCACTTATTGTCGGTAAATCAAACAGTTCTCACTTTGAGGTGTGCAAAAATTAGTTCCTATGCATATTCAGGGAAGGTCAAAGGCGATCTGAGATGTCAAAGAGGTGGTCACTGTTCGTGATTGCTCTTTGTTCGAGTTGTGAAAAGGTTTCCCGCTTTAGTCACATTCACGTTTCTTGTTGATGACTGAATCAGACAGAAGGTGTTTCACCAGAGCTGCACGTGACTTGCATTCCTCTCCCTCGCTGTCATATTTTCCTGGAACTCTGTGAGAACAAGAAAACAAAATACATACTGTCATTCGGCAGACTGTCTGTGATTTCCTCATATTCAGTTAGAACTTGGCTTAGACCTCAGGCCACACGGTAATATTAGTAACGGTATGAGAACAAGCGGCGATAGTTCATCTGTGCCTGTAAATCTTTTCATTCTGAATGAACTGCATCCGTGTCTGCTGCTTCGAAACTCGAATATGTGAACTGCTCTAAACTATGAATGAGGATTTCTGGTTTTGGTTGACACACGTTGAGAAACGCCAGACATCGTTCAAATGAAGCTTTCAGAGCACATTTTCGGATGCATTTGACAGAGACTAACATCATGAATGCAGTGTTCGCTGTGACAGAAGGAAATGAATGCTCTCCTTGTTACTGATCCAGGCCACCTTCGCATGTAAAGCAAATGTGGTACTGTTGTTACAGAAAGGATCAGTGCCCGGTTACTGTGTCCATAAAGTGGACATGATCGAAAAAATAAAGAATACCATGTTGAAATATCCAGGAAATATTGGCTGAAAAGGCGCAGACAATTTTCCCTGCAGCGCCAAAATAGAGGAACATATGTAACTGCACTCTTAAACAGGATGGCCAGCAGTGATATAAACATCGCCACATATGAAGGAACACTGCAAATAGAAATTTGAAAATGAAATTCACGCAGCAGGTATTCGGAATTTCCACCTCTACAGTAATATTGGGCGAGTAAATTCAAAACAAGGCTTGCTGATGAGTATGCAATAAAGCCCCATCGATCATGATATGAAAAACTGTCGTCCGTAAAGAGGGAACAACAATGTTTCTTCTAAGCTTTGTACTGGGCCACTTTTGCACAAACTGATACTGCTACTCTCCAGAAAATATCAGGGCTCGCGGCATGCACTCTTAGAAATGGTGACCATCAGTGCTGGAAACATCCCTGTATATTCAGAACAAGGAAGAATACATATCGAATAAAAGCGTAGATGGCAATTAATTGGACTTGTATTCCCTTTCACCACAACAGCTAGAATGTGCGGGAATATACAGAGTAAGGTTTACTGACCAGGTCAGAAAGCTATTACCTCCACATGTCTTGACACACAAGCCTATCTTTCATTCTGTCCGTTTTATTTTGAAGCGCCGATCCTTTCCGTAGGAGATGAAGATGATTACTGCTCCCCCGCAGGATCACAGTGGGGCCAGATACCCGATCGAGCTGCTCAGAATAGTTCGTGTTTGCCGAGGATCACTGAAACTGAGATTGATGAGAAGTAGACACGGTGTAACAGCTGCCAACATATGTGGAGGGTTTTGGGACGGATTCGGACCCACTCTGGGAAAAAGACTGAATCCTAAGACTGGGGAGGAAGTGTTCAGGGAGAGGACTGGAGAATGTGGTTAAGAACGATATTAGCCAAGATCGAATGGCGGAGCAGACTAGATATTCTGAAAGCGCTAACCGTCCTCCTATGTCTTCCAATCTCTGGCCATCTGGTATCTAAGGAAATAGAAACAGAGTTATTTGTTCAGTTGGAAGTCCTGGGCAAAGTGAGAGATAGAACAAGCAGTTTTGGAGAGGAAGCAATAAGTGTGAAGCTGGATATAAAGTTGGAAGTCAGGACATATTCAATAAAAAGGAAGTTTGTAGAAAGGCAGAGGGACATGGAGATGGAAAAAGAAGTGTCACCAGTCCCGAAATCTCATTCGGTTTTCAGTTTCAAGATGCGACCTGACCTGCTGAGATTTTCCAGCAATTTCATTTGTTGATTCTGAAATAGAAGATCGGAGTGATCCTGGACCAATCAGCTCTCCCATGTTCTAGGAATATTTGACTTACCCGTTCGATCAGATCACGTTTGTCCCACACTGAAACCTCAGAGTCCTTCCCCACTCCCACCCTCGTTACTGGCAATAAACTGTTCATTACATAAACTTACATGAGCACACAACAAGAACAATTGCAAGACGTTCAGGGAGAGCTCCGTTCCGTTCCATCAGCACATTCTGAATCAGTTAATTGTTGTTCAGGACCCATGAGACATTAAGCCGTCTCTGTCAGACCACTAACAAATGGCCATTCGCGTTCTGTGTCTTTGAACACTTTGGTTGGTGCACGGATGTAGTGGAATCTCACGTTTTGAAATGGACATCATTCATAGTATTTTCAGCTGCACTGATAAAGTTGTCTCTGGCGCGGCCAGTATAGTGCAGAAAGTTTTCATTCAGAAACATACATGTGATCAAAGCAGGAGGACATATGTGTCAACGAAAGCAACAAGAATGCTCCACCAGCGTTGGTTTGCAATTCTGCATGTGGAACGAAGAGCTGGAGCTCTATTAAACAGTGAAAACGACTATTATGGGGCTTGGGCGCACGACTCTTTGATTAAACATCTCACATTTCATCGAACTGAGATATCCAGGCTTGGCACACGACGAATTAGTTTGCTATTTTATTCTGAGCACAATTCACCTGGCACAGCAATTTGCAAACATCCAGCTCATTCCTCCCAATCATAAAGATCATAATTCACATCTTTCACTTTTGTTATTTCTTCAAAACATTACAATCTATTCAACACTTGTCCCGGCATTTAAGATTCAACTCGAATATTTTCATATGAAGTGATTTCCAGTCGCTCTGGCAGACAGTAAATCAGTCGGAAAATTACCTTAGGAAACCCAATCATTTCCGTTTACAGTGTTGGGAATTTCCCATCTGCTGACGAGACAGAGTCATCACAATCAACATTTTCTTTGTTCTTCCTGCCTAAAACGGTTACCATTTCTTATTTTCAAGACAGGAGTTTTGTTTATAACACGTTCCAAGAACAGGAACAACCTTCCAATCTCCTGAAGCCGTTTCCAATTTAAAATGGAAGTTTTGTTCCTTTCCCACTGGAAGAGCAGTTAATGAGAAAGGAGTTTCCACGAGCTGAGTCCCAGGGTTTGGCAGGAAGCCCTGATTGAAGCTGCAGTGGCCGCTTTCAGTTGGCATCGGGGGAATTGGAGAACATGGTGTCGTATTCTGCTGCGTGTAACCGTCTTGCTCCCTATGGACTCGGGGTGAATCATGGATGAGTTTTCGGAACAACACTGCCTTCCAGTCTCTGGCCATCTGCTATATAAGGAAATAGAAACAGAGTTATTTGTTCAGTTCGAAGTCCTGGGCAATGTGAAAGATGGAACAGGTCTGATACAAAACTGGAGACTGGGAAAATGGTTGGAGAGGAAGTAATAAAAGAGAAGCTGAATATAAAGTTGGAAGTCAGGAGACATTCAATAAAAATGAAGAGTGTGCAAAAGCAGGTGGAGGTGGACATGGAAAAGAAGTGCCACTAGTCCCGAAGTCTAAAATCGATTTATATTTCCAACATGCTACCAGACCTGCTGAGAGTTTCCAGTAATTTCATTTGTTGGTTTAGAAACAGAAGATGGCAGTGATCCTGGACCAAACAGCTCTCCCGTGCTCTGGGGTTATTTGACTTACTGTGTCTCTGTCCCACACTGAAACCTCACGATCCTGCCGCACCTCCACTCTCGTTACTGACAATATACTGTTCATTACGTTAAACACAAGAAGAAGAATTGCAAAACGTTGAGGGAGAGTACCCTTCGGTTTCCATCAGAACATTCTGAATCACTGAAAATTGGTTCAGGACCCATGTGACATTGATCCGTCTCTGTCAGACCACTCGCAAGTGGCCATTCGCTTTCCGGGCCTTTGAACACTTTGGGTGGTGCACGGTTGGTTTGGAACCTCACGTTTTCAAACGGACATCATTCATTATATTTTCGGCTGCACTGATAAAGTTGTCTCTGGCGCCTCCAGTAAAATGGAAACAGTGTTCACTCAGAAACCGACGTGTGATCAAAAGCAGGCGGACAGATGTGTCAATGAACGCAGCAAGAACATTCCCCTGCGAAGGGTTGCAATACTGCACGTGGAACGAAGAGCCGGAATTGTATTAAGCAGTGAAAGCGCCCATTGTGAGAATTACACCCACCACACTCAGATTAAGCATCTCACACTGCACCGACTGAGATAACCAAGCACGGTGCACTGTGGATTAGTTTGCTATTACATTGGGAGCATAATTCATCAGCAATTTGTTAGGATCCCGTTAATTCTTCCTAATCACAAAAATATCATTCACACCTTTCACTTCAGTTATTCCTTCAAAGCATTTCAATCTTTTCCGCACTTGTCCCGTGATTTAAGGTTCAATCTTAATATCTTCATATTTTTACCCTCACCTTTATGTCGCTGATGTGATTTCCAATCTCTCTGGCAGACAGTAAATCAGTCGGGAAATTACCTTAGGAAACACCATCATTTCCATTTACAGTTTTGGGCATTTCCCATCTGCTGACGAGACAGGGTCCTCTCAATCAACACTTTCTTTGTTCTTTCTACCTAAACCCTTTACCACTTCTTATTTTCAAGTCATAAGTTTTATTTATAACACATTCCAAGAACTGGAGCAACATTCCAATGTCCTGAAGCCCTTTCCAATTTAAAGTGAAAGTTTTGCTCCTTTCACACGGAAAGAGCTGTTACTAAGGAAGGAGTTTCCCCGAGTTGTTTCCCATGATTTGGCAGAAAGTCGCTGATTGAAGCTGCAGTGGCCGCTTTCTGTTGGCATCGGGAGCTTGGAGAAAGTGATGTCGTTTTCTGCTGCGTGTAAACGTCTCACTCCCTGCGGACTTGGGGTGAATCATGGATGAGTTTTCCCGGTTACAATGTCAATACATGGTCGGGGTAAATGCTTGTGCTGAAATATTTGAGGCTTATTCCCTGGGTGGGCTCGAACCACCAACATTTCAGCTAACTGCGTTGACCATTTGAGATACAGAAACTGGCAACGCAGATATCCAAAAGCAAAGTTACCGACGGGATATGAGGATCTGTCGGACAGCAGGAACTTGCATTGTTTTCAGAGACGGTCGCTGATTTTATCACCGAGAGGGTAAGTACACTGAGGAGCTGCAAACACTCAAATTAAAAGGCATCCACACATGTGCAGTTCTCTCACATGCATCGCCACATAGTTGCTCACTTACAATGCTGGTACTTGAAGCCACGATTCGATAGAAACTGAAGCTTAAAATCCAGCGCATTGGACCGCTCGACCACGCTACCACACAAAAGCCAGCACTCAGATTTGTTATGACTAATGTTTCAGCATGGATTCACTTCAGACACTTAGACCTCGCAAATTTTGTAATGAAATTGGCGTAATTTAAGAAGAAAGGCCAAAAAAATGTACAGAAAAGGAACAGGCCCTTCATTCATTCAAGCCTGAGCCGATCCAAATCTACTGTTTAAACCTGTCACCCAATTCCTAAGTATCTGTATCCCTCTGCTCTCCATCTTCTCATGCATCTGTCCTGACACCTTTTAAATGTATCTACCGTGATTACCTCTCCCGTCTCTGCTGGGAACCAGACACCCACCACCCGCTGTGTCAAGTAGTTGCTGTGTGTATCCCTCTTAAACTTTTCACGTCTCACCTTGAAAGCGTGACCTCTCTGTATTCAATCCTTCAACCTGGGAAATAAAACTTTTCTCTATCTACCCTGTCTGTACCCTTCGTGATTTTGTAAACGTCAAAAAGGTCTCCCTCAAACACTTTTTTTCTAACCTACTCAACCTCTCTTCCTAGATTGCACCATCCGTATGAGGCAACATCTGCTTAAATCTTTTACACACCCTCTCCAAAGCGTCCACATCCTTTTGGTAATGTGACGACCAGAAATTTACACAGTATTCTAAGTGTGGCCAGACCAATGTATTGTTCAATTTTAACATGACTTGCCAGCCATTTTATTCAATATCACCAATCCAATGAAGCCAAGAATATTCTATGCCTGCTTGACCACTCTATCCACCTGTGCAGCAACCTTCAGTGTATAATGGACCTGCACTCACAGATCTCTCTGTCCATCAACTTTTTTTTCCCCCAAAGCTCTTCCGTTCATTGCATAACCCCATCTAGAATTAGACTGACTGAAATGCGTCACCTCACATTTGTCTGATTTGAACTCCAGCTGCCACTTTTCCGCCCAACTTTCCAGTATATCTATATCCTCCTGTATTCTTTAACAGTCACTTATAATTTCTGCTAGTCCAGAAATCTTCGTGTCATCTGCAAACTGTCTGATCATTGCAACAGTGCTCTCTTCCAGATCATTTAAGTATATCACAATCAACAGTGACCACAGTACTGACCCCTGTGGAGCACTACTGGTCATCTTTCTCCATTTCCAGAAACTCCATTCAACTGCCATCCTCTGTCTCCTATTGCTCAACTAATTCTTTATCCAACTGTCTAGAACACCCTGCACACCATGTTACATTATGTTCTGTATTTGGTTACCATGGGGAACCTTATCTAACTCCTTACTGTAGTGCATGTATATGACATCAACAGCCTTTCCTTCATCTATCAACTTGGGCACTTCCCCGAAAAAATTCTTTGCCTCTCACTGATATGCACATTGTTTTCTAAATATGAATAGATCCTATCCCTCAGTACCTTCTCCAGCAACTTTCCCAACACTGATGTTAGGCCCATTGTTCTGTAGTTATCCGGAATATCCCTACTATCCTTCTTTTACGGCGACAATATGAGCATCGTTCCAGTCGGCCAGAACCTCACCTGTGTTGAAGGATGCCACGAAGATATCTGTCAGGTCCCCAGCTATTTCCTCTCTCACATCACTCAGGAATCAGGAATAGATCCCATCCGTTCCTGGGGATTTGTCCACATTAATTACCCCTAGCCTGCCCAACACAGCTTCCCTACTTATGTCAACATGATCCAGATTAATCAAATGTCTTACTCTAGACTCAACATTCATCATGTTCCTCTCCTCAGTGAACACTGATGCAAAATAATCATTCAGAATCATACCCACTCTCTCAGATTTGACATACAGCCTTCCTTAATTTTCATTTAGTGGACCAATGCTTTCTCTGGTTACCCGCTTGCTTCTTATATATGAATAATAGGCTTTAGGATTCTCCTTAATTGTGCTAGCGTGAAGTTGTTTCATGACCCATTTTAACGCCCTTGATTCCTCGTTTAAGACTTGTCCTACTCTTCTCATGTTCCTCCAGGGACCATTATGTTGTCAGCTGCCGAGGCGTTATGTATGCTTCCCTTTTCCTCTTGGCGAGTTGTAAAATTGTCCTGTCATCAACAGTTCACGAATATTGCCTCTCAAATCCCTTGCTTTCAACGGGACATGCCTATCCTGCACTATATTTAACCTATCTTTGAAAGCCTGACACATATGAACTGTGGACTTTCCTACAAATAGCTGTGTCCAATCCACATCTCCGACCTCCTGCATAATTTTGATATAATTAGCTTTGGCCCTGTTTCGTACTCTTTCCTCAGGACCACTCTCATCTTTGTCATTGAGTATTCCAAAAATTCCAGAATATTGGACACTTCCCAAAGAAATCACCCACGGCAACTGCTATCACCAGCTCTGGCTTATTCCCCAATATCAGTTCCAAAATGGCCTTTTCCCTCGTCGGACTATGATATACCGCTCCAGAAAACTCACCTGGAGGCTTCTTACAAATGGTATCACATCCAGACCTCTGACGCTAAGCGTATCCCGGTCAATGTTGGGAAAACGGAAATCTCCAACCAACACTAAATTATTGCCTCTACGTCTCTCCATGATCTGTTTCACGATTTTTTCTTGCACCTCACGCTCTCTGTAATACAGCCCCAAAAATCTAACCTCACTCTTCTTATTTCACTGCTCCATCCATAGTGTCTCACGACCCAAGCCCTACATGGTGTCCTCCTTTCGCACAGCCATGATATCATGCCTGACCAGCAATGCAACTCCTTCCCCTTTTACTTCCCTCCCTGTCCCGGCTGAAGTGTCTATATCCTACAACATTTGGTTGCCAAACATGCCCTTCCTTCAACTAAATCTCTGTGATCGCAATAACGTCATATTCCAGGCACCAACCTAAGCCCTAAATTCATCTGTCTATACTCCATGCATTAAAGTAGATGCATTTCAGGCCAACAGTTCTTTTGCATTCATCTGCTCTCTTCCCATTATTAATGCTATCTTACAGATTGGTAGCGTTTCCACTTTCCACCTCACTGCTGACTTGTTTACTCTTGTGGTTCCCAGCCCCCTGCCACATTAGTATAAAACCTCCCCAACAGAAGTAGCAAAAACTCCCGAAAGGACATACGTTCCCGCCTGGTTCAGATGTAGATCGTCAATTTTCATATAGTTCCACATTCCCCAGAACTGGTCACAAAATCCAACGAATCTGAAACCCACCCTACAACACCATTCCTCAACTCACGTGTTCACTGTGCCGTTTTTTAATTCATTTCTACGCTGGCAGTCACATGGCACAGGCAGTAATCCCGAGATTACTACCTTTGAGGTCCTCCTCTTTAATTTCTCTCCTAGCGCCTGGAATTCTCCCTGCAGGTCCTCACCTCGTTTTTTTTCGTTGGTGCCTGTATGCACCAAGACAACTGGCTGTTCACGATCCCCTTTTCGAATGCTCTTCAGCCGATGGGCGACATCCCTGGCCTGAGCACCTGGGAGGCAACATAACTTTCCAGAATTGCTGACACTCCACAGTGAGTCCACCCGCAGCTCCAGTGTGGCCACGCGTTCAAATAAGTACTGCAGCTGGACACACTTCTTGCAAGTGTAAGTTTAGAAAACCTTTACAAGGATTTGCAAGGTTTGCACTGCTTGGACATGAGGACAAAACTGAATAGGCTTCGTCAGATTCCCAGGAGCTTCAGTGTTTAGATATGGCCTCACAGAAGCTTATAAAATCATGAGGAAGACAGACAGAGTAAATAGTCAGGGAGCACTTCTTCACAAGACACGCGAGTTCAAATCTACATAGCAAAAGTTTAATGTGAGAGAGGAAAAATTTAAAAGAGATGTGAGGGACGCATATTTTTCACACAGAACGTTTGTGTGTGGAATGAATTGCCACATTTAGTGGCAGAGTCTGGTGCACTCACAACATTTCAAAGGCATCTGAATGGGTGTATAGACAGGAAGACCTCGGAGAGATAAGGCACAAATATTGACAGAAATGTGTGGATTAATTTCGGTTAAGTATTCAGCAAGGGCAAGTTGGATCGCGGGATTTGTTTCCATGCTCGACAAGTCTGAGATGCTCCAGCCACCGGCAACGGTTTGAATACACCATTTGCAAAACAAAAAGGAATGTTGTTTGTTACTCAGCCAGCGAGTTTGGCTATTTTGTTTGGAGGGTGGATGAGCCCAACTGATCCAGAGATGAAGGTTTTCCGGATATTTGCTGCCAATGACCATTCTTCTTGACACTTTCCCAAGTTCGCCATCAAAGATTTTGGCTGAAGAAAAATACCTCACATATCGGATTACCCACTTTTCTCTCCAGCGAATCCAAAAATTAAAAGCTCTTAACGTGGAACAGAATCAAAACTGAAAATGCATTACCATGATCAGACACACCGAAGCTGAAGTGCTGTCTGTGAGGCACTGTGAGTCGTCTCTGACATGAACTGCTCGCACAAATAATAGCGACGCAATTCCAGACCTACTGGAGATTTAGTGTATTGCCAAGTCCCAGAAAGTGCACAAGTATCATAAAACAAAACACAACAACGAACCATTAAAAGTGAACATTTCCAATTATATCCGTGATTAAATTAGGCCATCAATGCGCCGGTGCCCCCATCTGATCGAGAGAGCCAATCACCTTTCTCCCTCACCAGGACAGTAATGAAGGAAATGAAAGTATAGCAACGTTTCGCATCGCGATTGCCCACTTTTTCGCCACAACATCAGAAAACGGTGAACAGATTCAATGCAGGATCTTCTTTCGAAATAACGATGAAATAACTATGTCTATTCACTTTCAGAGTAAACGGGGAACAACACAAGTTGTCTGGAATATGAATAACCAACAGAGACTATTTTGGTCCCAGATTCTACTGATGCACAGACTTTCATATGAAAAGGTACCTTGGGTGATTGACCTACACCCAGAAATCTTCTGGCTGCCTTCTGTTTGCCCTGTCACATTAACCTTGTGCTGCTCTAATCGAATTTGTAGTTCTTGCCAATTGTCCGTATTGCTACTCAGGATAGCTGGTCGTGGCAACTCGTGATTGCCACACAAATTCTTTGCCAAAATTGGATAGTCCCGCAACGTGATTCGCAGTGCACGAACTTTACAACGCGTATATGCCACGCGTCAAGTTAAAAAGCACGCTTCCATTTATTAAAGTAAGTTTCTGGGAACTGACAGCCAGATTTCTCCTTACACTCGGATTTATGACAACACATAAACCAACAGCCTCTCTCAGAGACAAGTGACCAATGCCCATCTTGTGCCGGACAAACGTAGTTGACAAGATTGCACACAGGATCTGCACAGAAAACTATAGAGGAGAAGCAGACAGACGACCATCGAGCTGCATTCATGCAGTTCAGTTACCCTGTAAACCCCATGCACAGCTGTTCCTTGTAGGTACACACAGGGCACTGAGTGTCTCTGACTCCAGGACTTGGAACTCGGATTATATGACCGTCTGCAGCACTAGATAGTTCCTTGTGTGAGGTAACTCCCGATGGAACATAAGTAAAATACGATAGCTCATTGAGAAATACGTCCAAAATAGTACCCAAGAGACATATTTCTGTTGCGTTTCTAGTCCTGTTCCTGACATGACATCCAGCATTGTACTTACTGTGTGCTTCCTGACGGTTCGGTGCATGCTTCCATGATCGCATTGTGTGCAGTAATCTGCGTTTTAGCTGCAATTACGTGTGTTTGAAACCCAGGACCACCGGCCTCTATTTTGTTTTCCTCTTCTCGTGAGCAACTGCAACACAGTAAACGATCAATTAATATTGGGAAATGACATACACAGGCGTGTGAAAAGCTCAGTTTCCGTGGCAATTATGCAATGGTTAGAGATTACTTTGATTCAGGAGATAAGGATGGAAAGTATGTTTGGGTAGAGATGAGGAACATTGAGGAAAGAGGAAACCAGCCGCTGTGGCTGACAAGAACACTAACAGTAAACAGAGTTTAAAAAAAAACGTACAGGAAAAAATACCGCCTGTGAATGAGAAAAGAAGGCAAGAATTATGGGAGACATTCATTTCCCTTCTTCCTCTCCCGTTTGAATTGTCAAGAAATTGTAAACAAAAACAATCGAAAAGTCATATATGCTCCATCGAACAACGTGCGCCGTACCTTGGTCATTGATTACTGTCGATTAGAATACTTAAAATGTGCAAACAGGCCCTTCGGCCCAGCAACTCCACACCCACCCGCCCAAGCCCAAATGCATTCCTCTCCTTTAACCCCGTCAATTTAGCACGGCCATTTCAACTAACCGGTCCATTTTTGGACTGTGGGAGAAAACCAGAGCAAGCGCATGCAGCCACGGGGAGAATGTGCAAACTCCACACATTCAGTTGCTTGAGGCGGGAATTGACCCTGACTGTGTGGCATTGTGAAACAGCAGAGGTCACGATGGTGTCAGCGTGAGATGGGACTTATTTGCCATCTTTAATTGGGAAAAATCTCTGTCATTGTGAACATCTGAATAGACCAGTTCCTTCGCCAGAAAAAGAAATGAATACGTCATTAACCTTTGTTTGTTTCATGTTCAAGAATACTTAGATCAATAGCTCCCTTGATTACCTCTGCTGGTCATGTTCGCAAAGAGATCTATCAAATTGCCAAGTGTGATTTTCCTTTCAATAAATAATTTTGACTCAATTTGGCTGCAAATATCTTTTCCTAACTTTGTGCTTTTCTTCTTTTACATTGGTTTCTCGCACCTTACAAATGACAGCAAAGGTATGAAAGGAGATGGAAGCATTTAACTCATCAAGTCAGCGGCAGCTTTCAATGAGATCTCGGCTAATTTGATCAATGCTCAAGGGTGCGGTGCTGTCTGTAGTCATGGCCGAGTGGTTAAGCAAATGCATTGCAGGAAGGTTCAAATCAAGCTGATGCTAACAACGGCTCGTTTTGAGCCGTTAATTTGCAGTGAAGTGGCGGCGCCAATAAAAGGTGTCACGCAACTCGTCTAATTCCACATCCTGAGCTCGAAATGACCAGATGTCTCTCGCTGAGTTTAGGCAGGGTCTTGCTTGGACCACACCATGACACGTTTTCACTGGAGTGGATTTGAAATCGCGTCGGGACTGTGAATAAAACGATGGAAACTTCCAGCAGAGAAGGAGGCGACCCTGAAGCAGACAGCTGAGGACAAATGTTTCTCCTTTGCCAGTGAAAGGCACTGCTTCACAAATTGGAAACTTCGAAGTGAAGCAGTGTTGGTGATTATCTTCGCTGCTTGTTCACCTTTTTAATTCTGATTCCGTGAAAGTCCATGGCATTACATATCGACATTCTGCCAAGAGTCGGCTTGTCTCTTGGGCCAGTGGCGTAATGGATAACGCGTCTGACTTCGGAGCAGAAGGTTGTAGATCCGAGTCCAACCTGGCTCGAAGGAAATGTCTCACTTCAATCGTGGTCCACGTTGACGCTCCCCTTTGAAGTCCTGCCGGGAAGTCGCTTCTGTGCTTCCTCATTTAAAACTTGCATTTGTCCTATTGTCCATTTCAAATTCTAGCTCACCCCAACGGATGCCTCTGTCGGTTTGGGGGTGTCTTTCTGTGTGTCTCCCTTTGTGAGTGAAAATGAGCATGAGTTCCTCAAAAGAGTTACAAGTCGTTGTGGAAGTCTCATACATCTGCCCCATTATTGTGCCATTTAAGAAAACAGGATAAAGTCATTGACATTTGCCCTGGGAACATTAGAACACACGAGACTTTGGGCCAAAGTTGGAAACTGCGACTGGATTAGATGGCTCTCTGATTAGCCGCAATGCACACAGGCGGGATGGCCTTTTCCCACTTTGTAAATCTTCGAGGACAAGTTGAAAATAATCTGCAACGAAAATGTTCAGAAAGGGTGTTTTATTTGCACCAAATACGATAGTATCTATCGCCTTGTCTTGTTATTCACTTGTGAGGATTCGGTACTCTCAGCACCGTGGCCCAGATCGTATTCCCGCTCATGGAATGGTTGTACTGTTCAGCTAACATGTCGGTGTCCCAGTACTTCTGCCGATTTTCCGATGCTAGCAGGTCATTGGTTTTGTCCAAAACATGATGAATGTTCACATAATACAAATAGCTGCAGTTGCTGGAAATCTGATCCAAAACGAAAATTGTTTGCGGAACGCAGAAATACTGGCAACAGAAACGTCGACTTTCCTGCTCCTCGGATGCTACCTGACCTGCTGTGCTTTTCCAGCATTTTCTGATCTAAAATCAGGTTTCCAGCATCTGCAGTCCACACTTTTGCCCAGTTCCTTCAGTGTCGCTAGTTCCCAATTCAAGAACTCCATCTCTAGCGGTTTCATGTCTGTACCTCCATGCTGTGGAGTTGAAGAGTGAAGAAAAGTAACTCACCCCCTCCATCTCTGGGGTAATTAGGGGCTGAAAGTGAATCGTATCACATTGAAGTATATCTACATGCGACTTAATCTCTGTCTTTTATTGGGAACCATCTCTTTCATTGTAACCATCAGGAAAGACCATTTCGTTCGCCAGAAAAATAAATGAATATGTCACTAACCTTTGTTTGATTTATGTCCAAGAATACTCAGATCAATAGATCCCTTGATTACCTCTGCTGGTCATGTTCGCAAAGAGATCCATCAAATTGCCAAGTGTGATTTTCCTTTCAATAAATAATTTTGTCTCAATTTTGCTGCAAATATCTTTTCCTAACTTGGTGCTTTTCTTCTTTTACATTGGTGTCTCACACCTTACAAATGACAGCAAAGGTATGAAAGGAGATGGAAGCATTTAACTCATCAAGTCAGCGGCAGCTTTCAATGAGATCACGGCTGATTTGGTCAATGCTCAAGAGCGCTGCCCTGTCTGTAGTCATGACCGAGTGGTTAAGGCGATGGATTAGTAAACCCATTGGGAGTTTCCCCACGTAGGTTCGAATCCTGCTGTCTATGCTATGAATGCTTTCCTGCTGGAACAATTTTCGGTCAAAGTTCAGAAAGCCTGTTTTGCAAACCAGTCCTGCAATTTGATTCGACTTGGGAAATTCGAGTTCTTCATCAGAAATGTTCGACATTAAAAACATTATCTCTGTTTCTCGTTCCAGATACACTGCTCGATGCATCGGGTGAAACCCTGTATTACTGATGAAGGGCTTTTGCCTGAAACGTCGATTTTACTGCACCTCGGATGCTGCCTGAGCTGCTGTGCTCTTCCAACACCACTAATCCAGAGAGGTTTAATGTGCTGGGTTTAGGATCCAGTTTAGGATGTCGAAACCCAACTTTGCAATAGAGCAACTGCAGGCAGCGTTTTATGACAGAACCACACAGGTCCTGATATTGCTTTGTGGAAGTGTTAGTTCCTCCTCGGGTCTCTCATCCTCTCTGCGATAAACACGGGGACATGAGCAACTGATTCTTTAAATAATGAGAACTAAAGCTGTCCACATCCTCTCGATCACTGTGCGTTTGGATGTGTACACGGACAATTTTGCTGCCAGTTGCTGTGTCTCAAATGGTCAGAGCATTTGGCTGAAATGTTGGTTGTCCTCGCCCAAAAAGAGCACAGAGGCTCAAATATTTCACATCAAGTATTAAGATCGACCATGTACTGACAATACAACCACGATAACTCATCCATGATTGACCCTGAGTCCGCAATGAGTGAGACGGTCACGTGCAGCAAAATGTGACCCCACTATCTACAAGCCCCTGCTGCCAACTGAAAGGGGCCACTGCAGTTTCAATCAGCGGCTTCCTTCCCAGCCCTGGGAGACAGCTCATGGAAACTCCTTCCTCAGGACCAGCAGTTACCGTGTGAAAGGGTAAAACAGTCTAATTCAAATTGGAAATGTCTTCAGAAGATTGTTCCTGTTTTTAATATATTTTATAATCAGAATTCCTTTCTCGAATATTAGAAGAGGTAAACTTTGTAGGCAGGTAGAACAAAGAAAGTGTTGATTGTGAGGAGTCTGTCCCTTCAGCAGATGGGATTCCCTGCACTCTAATCAGAAATGATTTGGTTTCCCAAGGTATTTTCCCTATTGATTTTCAGTCTGACAGAGTGTCTGGGAATCACTTCGGTGATCTAAGGATCAGGGTGAAAATATGAAAATATTAACAGAGAATCGAAAATCCCGGGGCAACGCCTAAATGAATTGTAATGGTCTTAAGGAATAAATCTGAGAATTGAAAGACTTGGATAATGTGATTTTCAATGGGGAGGAATGAACGAGATTTTTGAACATTGCCGTGTCAGCTGAATTAAACTCAGTATGAAATGATGAATTAACCAACACCAATCCTGTCCTGGTACGCTCAGTCGGTGAGCTTGAGACCATTAATCTCAATAGTGTGGGGTCGAGACCCACGCAGGGCGCTGTTGTTTGTTAAGAGGTTTGCCGCTCTCCTTTAATGTTGCAAGAGCGAATTCGCTCGCTGAGGCAGGTTTTGTTGACACAATTCTTCCTCCGTTTTTGATCATCTCTTGGTTTCTGAGTGAAAACTGTCTCCACTGTACTGCAGGCGGAAGAGACAAGGTTATCGGTTCAGCCGAATATGGCATTAAACGATGTCCCTTCCAAAACGTGAGGTTCCATTCCAAACGTGCCCCAACCAAAATGTCCAGAGACGTCGAATGCGAATGGCCACATGAAAGTGACAGCTGCATGTCAAATGGTGCTGCAATAGAATTAACTGAATGAGAATGCTCTGATGGAAACCGAATGGAACTCTCCCAGAAATTTTCCCAATTCACTCGGTAAATGATGTTGTTGTGTACCCATATGTGTTAACGTTATGAACAGCTTATTGTCAATAACGGGGGGGGGGGGGGGGGTGATGCAGGTTAGTGAGGTTTCCGTGTGGGTCAGAAGTGATTTGTTCGAGTAGGGAAATCAAACGTCCACAGAGCAGACATAGCATTATTGGTCCAGGATCAGACTTTTCCCTTCTGGTTCAGTACCAACAAAAGAAATTGCGGGAAAATCTCAGCAGGTCTGCTAGAATCTTGGAATGGAAAACCGAGTTAAGACTTCAAGACCAGTGACACTTATTACTCCATGTCCATCTCCGTCTACCTTTTTATTGAATATCTCCTGACTCTCAACTTTATACTCAGTTTCTCGTTTATTACTCCGTCTCCAAACATTCTCCCAATCTCAAAATTTAATAGCAGAACTGTTCCACCTCTCACCTCGCCGAGTTATGAGAGGAGGACTTCGAAATGCACGATTAAATCTGTTTCTATTTCCTTAGATACTGGATGGTCGGAGACCAGAAGGCATCGGAGAACAGTTACAGCTTTGAGCCCATCTGGTCTGCCCGCCATTCGGTGATGACTCATATCGTTCCCAAGCCAATTTTCAGCCTTCTATCTGTGACACTTATCTCCCCTGAATTTAGGATTCAGTCTTTTTCCCAGAGTGCGAATGAAACTGTCCCAACCGTCTCCACATCTGCTGGCAGCTGTTACACCGTATCTGTGTGTGATCGAGCTCAATTTCAGTCCCACGCAGCAAACACGTCTGTTCTGAGCAATGCAATCCCCGCTGCATGACAGATCGATCGGGTCTCTGACCCCACGGTTTTTCTGCGAGGCAGTAGTTAGCTGCTTCACCACCCACGGCAAGGACCGATGCTTCAAAATGTGAGGACAAAGAACGATAGGCATAAGAGTTTGTACAGGTTAGGTCGAAAGGGTTATTGTCAACTTCAGTGGAGTCCCTGCTTCAGAGTCTGGGTTTGAATCGCCCAAGCCTGGATAATATTCCCAAGTCAGGCAATGAAGATTTATTTCTCTTCTTGTGGCTACTCTGAATGAAAACCATTTTCTGCTTCAACAGAGAGCACAGACCCGGTTCTGCCAGAAGGAATCCAGTGATTGATTGCATCCAACTGGAATCATAGAGTCATCGATATGTACTGCAGGGAAACAGACCCTTCGTTCAAACCTGTCCATGCTGACCGGAAATCCCAACCCAATTTGGTCCCTCTTGCCAGCACACGGCCCATATCCCTCCAAACCCTTCCTACTCATATGCAATTTCAAATGCCTCTTAAATGCTGCAATTGTACGAGCCTCCACCACATCCTCTGGCAGCCATGGCAGCACATACACCGAATAAATTGTCACTGCAAATCCCCTCTAAGGATCTCGCCTTTCTGAGCTGAAACTATCTCGCTGTTCATTCAATGTCGCTATGTCTAATTCTTGGAATTCCCTCCCTATCGACATCATATCAGGAAGTGTCAGAGAGTGTCACAGTCTGTCAGAGAGTGTCACAGTCAGTGAGAGAGCATCACAGTGTGTCAGAGTGTCATCATTTGTCCCAGAGTGTCACAGCTTCATACTGAGTCTCAGAGAGTGCCAGAGAGGGTCATATTGTTTCACAGTGTGTCTCAAAGAGTTAGAGAGAGTCAGAAAGTGTCACAGTGTGTCTTAGAGAATGTCACAGTGCATCTGAGAATGTCACATTGTCTCAGAGAGTGTCACAGTGCGTCACAGTCCGTCTGAGAAAGTCACAGTTTGTCTCAGGAAGGGTCAGAGAGTGTTACAGTGTATCACAGTCTGTCAGAGAGTGTCACAGTCAGCCCGAGAGCGTTGCAGTGTGTCAGAGTGTCACAGTTTGTCCCGGAGTGCAACAGTGTCGCAGAGAGAGAGAGAGACAGAGAGTGGCACAATGTCTCAGCGAGAGACAGAGTTGGTTATTGTGTGTCTCAGCGAATGTCAGAAAGTGTCACAGTGTCTTAGAAAGTGTAACGGTGTGTCCGAGATTGTCATAGTGTGTCTCACAGAGAGTCAGAGAGGGTCAGATTGTTTCACAGTGTGTCTCAGAGTCAGAGAGAGTCACAAAGTGTCACAGTGTGTCTTAGAGAGTGTTACAGTGTATCAGAGAATGTCACAGTGTGTCGGAGAGTGTCACAGTGTGTCCCAGTCGGTCTGAGAGTGTCACAGTGGGCCTCAGGAAGTGACAGAGAATGTCACAGTGTGTCACAGACTGTCAGAGAGTGTCACAGTTTGTCCCAGAGTATAATAGTGTCTCAGAGAGAGAGAGACAGAGAGTGATACAGTGTCTCAGCGAGAGTCAGAGTTGGTTACTGTGTGTCTCAGAGAGTGTCAGAAAGTGTCACACTGCCTTAGAAAGTGTTACTGTGTGTCAGGGATTGTCACAGTGTGCCTCAGAGTCAGTCAGAGAGTGTCAGAGAGATAGTCAGAGAGTGTCAGAGAGAGGCAGAGAGAGTCCCAGTGTGTTCAATGAGTGTCACAGTGTCTCTCAGAAAGTGTCATGGAGAGTTAGAGAGTGTCACAGTGTATGACAGTCTGTCAGAGCATGTCACAGTCTGTCTGAGATAGTGTCAGAGAGAGTTAGAGAGAGATCGAGAGTGTCACAGTGTGTCTCAGAGAGAGTCGGATATGGTCCGAGAGTGTCACAGAGTATCACACTCTGTCAGAGAGTGTGCAGCCTGTCTCAAATAGTATCTGAGAATGTCACAATTTGTCTCAGAGAGTGTCAGAGATTATCACAGTGTGTCTCAGAGAGTGTCAGAGAGAGTCAGGGAGTGTCAAAATGTCTCAGAGAAAAAAGGGAGGGTCACAGTGCGTCAGTGAGGGTCACAGAGTGTCACAGTGTGTCTCAGAGAGCGAGGGAAAACAGAAAGTGTCACAGTACGTATCAGAGTGTGTCACAGTGTCTGAGAGAATGTCATCGTCTGTCAGAGAGTGTCACAGTGTGTCAGAGAGTGTCACGGTGTGGCACAGAGAATGTTACAGTCTGTCACAGAGTGTTACAGTGTGTTTCAGAGAGTGTCAGCGAGAGTCTGAGAATGTCACAGTGTGTCTCAGAGAATGTCACAGTGTGTTTCAGAGAGAGACAGAGGGTGTCAGAGTGTGTCTCAGAGAGAGAGACACAGTCTGTCTCAGAGTGTGTCAGAGGGAGTCACAAAGTGTCACAATGTCTCAGACTATTTCACTATGTCTCAGAACGTGTCACTGTGTGTCAGAGAGTGTCCCAGTGTGTCAGAGAGAGAGCCAGAGAGTGTCACAGTTTATCTCCGAGAGTGTCAGACAGTGTCTCAGTGTGTCTCAAAGAGAGTCAGAGAGTGTCACAGTGTGTTACAGCGACAGTCAGAGAGTGTCACATTGCACCTAAGAGAGTGTCAGAGTGTGTATCAAAGAGAGTCAGAGAGTGTTACTGTGTTGTCTGAGAGAGTGTCCAAGAGGGTCAAGGTGTGTCATAGTGTTTCTCAGAGAGTGTCATAGTGTATCAGAGAATGTCACAGTGTGTCAGAAAATGTCCAGGTGTGACACAGTGTTTCTCAGGAAGTGTCAGAGCGTGTCATCGTGTGTCCCAGTGTGTCATAGAGTGTCACAGTCTGTCTCAGATAGTGTCAAAGCAAGTCAGACAGTGTCACAAGGTGTCTCAGAGAGAGAGAGTGAGACCGAGAGCGTCAGAGCATCTCAGCGGGAGATAGAGAGTGTCACAGTGTGTCTCAGAGAGTGTCAGAAAGTGTCACAGTGTGTCAGAGATTGTCACAGTGAGTCAGAGAGTGTCACAGTGTGTCAGAGAGTGCCACAGTGTGTTTCAGAGAGTGTCTGAGAGAATCAGAGAGTGTCAGTGTGTCTCAGAGAATGTCACAGTGTGTCTCAGAGAGAGTCAGAGAGTGTCACAGTTGTCTCAGAGAATGTCACAGTTTGTCACAGAGAGAGTCAGAGGGTGCCACAATGTGTCTCAGAGAGTGTCACAGTCTGTCTCAGAGTGTGTCAGAGGGAGTCACAAAGTGTCACAATGTCTCAGACAGTTTTACAATGTCTCCGAAAGTGTCACAGTGTGTCAGAGAGTGTCCCAGTGTGTCAGAGAGAGAGTCGGAGAGTGTCCCAGTGTGTCAGAGAGAGAGAGTCAGAGAGTGTCGCAGTTGTCTCCAAGAATGTCAGGCAGTGTCTTAATGTGTCTCAGAGAGTGTCACAGTGGGTTAGAGAGAGAGAGAGTCAGAGAGTGTCACAATGTGTCTCAGAGAGAGTCAAAGCTTATCACAGTGTGCGTCGGAGGCTGCCACAGTGAGTCAATAGAGTGTCATAGTGTGTCTCAGATACTGTCAGAGAGTGTCATGAAGTGTCACAGTGTGTCACAGTTTATCAGAGAATGTCACAGTGTGTCAGAGTCCATCAAAGTATGTTTTAGAGAGTGTCAGAGAGAATCAGAGAGTGCTCCAGTGTGTCTCAGAGAGTGTCAAAGAGGGTCAGAGTGTGTCACAGTGTGTCACAGAGAGTCAGAGAGAGTCAAAAAGTGTGACAGTGTGTCTTAGAGAGTGTCACAGTGCATCAGAAAATGTCTGAGTGTGTCAGGTAGTGTCACAGAATGTCACAGTCGGTCTGAGAGTGTCACAGTGTGTCTCAGGAAGTGTCAGAGAGTGTCGCATTGTGTCTCAGAGTGTCACAGTTTGTTCCAGAGTGTCACAGTGTCTCAGGCAGAGACCAAATTGTTTACTGTGTGTCTCAGAGAGTGTCAGAACGTGTCACAGTGTCTTAGGAAGTGTTGCAGTGTCAGAGAGTGTCACAGTGTATTTTAGAGAATGTCAGAGAGAGTCAGAGATTGTGACAGTGTGTCTCTGAGAGTGTTAGAGAAAGTCAGATTGTCCCAGTGTGTCAGAGAGTGTCACAGTATGTCAGCGATTGTCACAGTGTGTCAGAGAGAGAGTCAGAAAATGTCACAGTGTGTCTCAGAGAGAGAGAGTCAGAGAATGTCACAGTGTGTCACATTCTGTCAGAGAGTGTCACAGTGTGTCTCAGAGTGTCACAGTTTTTCCCAGAGTGTCACAGTGTCTCAGAGTGAGACCAGATTGTTTACTGTGTGTCTCAGAGATTGTCAGAACGTGTCACAGTGTATTAGGAAGTGTTGCAGTGTCAGAGAGTGTCACAGTGTATTTTAGAGAATGTCAGAGAGAGTCAGAGCTTGTCACAGTGTGTCAGAGAGTGTCACAGTATGTCAGCGATTGTCACAGTGTGTCAGAGAGAGAGTCAGAAAATGTCACAGTGTGTCTCAGAGAGAGAGTCAGAGAATGTCACAGTGTGTCACATTCTGTCAGAGAGTGTCACAGTGTGTCTCAGAGTGTCACAGTTTGTCCCAGAGTGTCACAGTGTCTCAGAGTGAGACCAGATTGTTTACTGTGTGTCTCAGAGAGTGTCAGAAAGTGTCACAGTGTCTTAGAAAGTGTTACAGTGTCAAAGAGTGTCACAGTATATTTAAGAGAGTGTCAGAGAGAGTCAGAGATTGTCACAATGTATCTCTGAGAGTGTCAGAGAAAGTCAGAGATAGTCCCAATCTGCCAGAGAGTGTCACAGTATGTCAGCGATTGTCACAGTATGTCAGAGAGAGAGAGTCAGAGAATGTCACAGTGTGTCACATTCTGTCAGAGAGTGTCACAGTGTGTCCCAGCGCTTGGAAGGGAGTGTCAGAGAGAGTTAGGGAGTGTCGCAGTGTGTTTCAGAGTGTCAGAGGGAGTCAGAAAGTGCCACAGTATGTCTCTGAGAGTGTCAGAGAAAATCAGAGAGCATCCCAGTGTGTCAGAGAGTGTCACCTGTGTCAGAGTAGAGTCAGAGAGTGTCACAGTGTGTCTCAGAGTGATTCAGAGAGTATCTCTGTGTGTCTCAGATTGTGTCAGACAAAGTCATAGAGTGTCCCAGTGTGTCAGAGAGAGTCACATTGTGTCTCAGAGAGTGTCCAAGAGAGCCAGAGAGTGTCACAGTGTGTCACAGTTTGTCCAAGAGTGTCGCAGTGTGTCTCAGAGAGTGTTAAAGCGAGTCAGACAGTGTCACACGGTGTCTGAGAGAGAGAGAGAGAGAGAGAGAAAGACAGAGAGCGTCACCGAGTCTCAGCGGGAGACAGAGAGTGTCACAGTGTTTCTCAGAGAGAGCCAGAGAGTGTCACAGTGTGTCACAGTCTGTCAGAGAGTGTCAAAGCGAGTCAGACAGTGTCACAGGGGGTCACAGAGAGAGAGAGAGATAGAGAGAGAGAGAGACAGAGAGCGTCAACGAGTTTCAGCGGGAGACTGTGTGTTTCAGACAGTTTCACAATGTCTCGGAGTGTGTCACTCTGTGTCAGCGAGTGTTACAGTATGTCAGAGAGTGTCACAGTGTGTCTGAGAGAGAGGGAGAAACAAAGAGTGTCACATTGTGTTACAGAGAGTGTCAGGAAGGGTCACAATGGTTCAGAGATTGTCACAGGGTGTCAGAGATTGTCTGACATTGTCAGAGAGTGACACATCCATTCTGACAGTGTCACAGTTTGTTTCTGAGCGTGTCTGAAAGAGTCAGAGAGTGTCACAGTGTGTCTCAGAGAGTGTCAGAGAGTGTCATAAAGTGTCACAAAGTGTCACAGTCTATCCGAAAGTGTCACAGTGTGTCCCAGAAATTTGCAGTAAGTGTCTCAGTTTGTCTCTGAGAGTGCCAGACAGTGTCACAGTGTGTCTCAGAGAGTGTCAGAAAGTGTCACAATGTGTCAGAGATTGTCACAGGGTGTCAGAGATTGTCTGACATTGTCAGAGAGTGACACATTCATTCTGACAGTGTCACAGTTTGTTTCTGAGCGTGTCTGAAAGAGTCAGAGAGTGTCACAGTGTGTCTCAGAGAGTGTCAGGGAGTGTCATAAAGTGTCACAAAGTGTCACAGTCTATCCGAAAGTGTCACAGTGTGTCAAAGATTGTCACAGTGTGTCAAAGATTATCTGACATTGTCAGAGAGTGACACAGTCATTCAGATAGTGTCACAGTGTGTTTCAGAGCGTGTCTGAGAGAGTCCGAGTGTGTCACAGTGTGTCTCAGAGAGAGAGAGAGAAAGTGTCACAGAGAGTATCAGGAAGTGTCACAGAGGCTCAGAGACAGTTACTGTGTTTCAGAGAGTGTCACAGTGACTCACGGAGTGTCACAGTGGGTCAGAGAGAGAGTCAGAGAGTGTCATTGTGTGTCTCAGACAGTTTCACAACGTCTCAGAGAGTATCAGTGTGTTTCAGAGAGTGTCACAGTATGTCAGAGGGAGAGTCCGAGAGTGCCACAGTGTGTCTTAGAGATTGTCACAGTGTGTCAGAGAGAGAGTCAGAGAGAGTCAGAGCGTATCACATTTGTGTCAGAGAGTGCCACAGTATATTTCAGAGAGTGTCTGACAGATTCAGAGAGTGTCACAGTGTGTCTCAGAGAGTGTCAGAAAGTGTCAAAGTGTGTCAGTGGTTGTTTCAGTGTGTCAGAGAGTCTGTGAGAGAGTCAGAAGTGTCACATTCTGTCAGAGAGTATATTTAACAGAGTGTCTGACAGTGTCAGACAGTGTTACAGTGTGTTAGAGAGGGTTACAGTGTGTCAGAGATTGTCACACTGTGTGAGAGAGTGTCTGAGAGAGTCAGAGTGTCATAGTCTGTCAGAGAGTGTCTCAGTGTGTTTCAGAGAGTGTCTGAGATTGTCAGAGAGTGTCACGGTGTGTCGTAGAGAGAGCGAGTGTGTCCCAGAGAGTGTCAGAAAGGGTCACAGTATCACAGAGAGAGAGACACAGTGTCTCAGAGTGTATCACAGTGTCTCAGAGAGTGTCGCAATGTGACAGAGACGGAGTCGGAGAGTGTCACTGTGTGTCTCAGACAGTTTCACGATGTCTCAGAGTGTGTCACTCTGTGTCAGCGAGTGTCACAGTATGTCAGAGAGTGTCACAGTGTGTCTGAGAGAGAGGGAGAGACAAAGAGTGTCACAGTGTGTCACAGAGAGTGTCAGGAAGGGTCACAATGTGTCTCAGTGAGTGTCAGAAAGTGTCTCAGTGTGTCAGAGATTGTCACAGTGTGTCAGAGAGTGTCTGAGAGTGTCAGAGAGTGTCACGATCTGTCAGAAAGTGTCACAGTGTATTTTAGAGAGTGTCTGAGAGAGTCACAGCGTGTCACAATGTGTTTTAGAGATTTTCTGAGCGATTCAGAGAATGTCACAGTGTGTCTCAGAAATTTGCAGAAAGTGTCTCGTTTTGTCTCAGAGAGTGTCAGACAGTGTTACAGTGTGTAAGAGATTGTCACAGTGTGTCAGAGAGTGCCTGAGAGAGTCAGAGAGTGTCATAGTCTGTCACAGAGTGTCACAGTGTGTTTCAGAGAGTGTCTGAGAAAGTCAGAGAGTGTCACAGTGTATCGCAGAGAGAGGGAGAGACACAGTGTCGCAGTGTGTCTCGGAGAGTGTCAGAAATGGTCACAATATCACAGAGAGAGACACAGTGTCTTAGAGACTTTCACAGTGTCTCCGAGTGTGTCACAGTGTGACAGAGACGGAGTCAGAGAATGTGACTGTGTCTCAGTGTCTTTCACAATGTCTCAGTGTGTGTCACACTGTGTCAGAGAGTATCACAGTATGTCAGAAGGAGAGTCAGAGAGTGTCACAGTGTGTCTCAGAGAGAGGGAGAGACAGAGAGTGCCACAGTGTCTCACAGAGCATGTCAGAAAGGGTCTCAGTGTGTCACAGAGAGTGTCAGAAAGGGTCACAGTGTGACAGAGAGTGTCACAGTGCCTCAGTGAGTGTCACAGCGTGACAGAGACGGAGTCAGAGAGTGTCACTGTGTGTCTCAGACAGTTTCAAAATGTCTCAGAGAGCGTCATTCTGTGTTAGAGAGGGTCACAATATGTCAGAGAGATAGTCAGAGAGTGTCACAGGGTGTCTCAGAAATTTGCAGTAAGTGTCTCAGTTTGTCTCTGAGAGTGCCAGACAGTGTCACAGTGTGTCTCAGAGAGTGTCAGAAAGTGTCACAATGTGTCAGAGATTGTCACAGGGTGTCAGAGATTGTCTGACATTGTCAGAGAGTGACACATTCATTCTGACAGTGTCACAGTTTGTTTCTGAGCGTGTCTGAGAGAGTCAGAGAGTGTCACAATGTGTCTCAGAGAGAGAGTCAGAGAGTATCACAGTGTGTTTCAGAGAGTGACTGAGAGAGTCAGGGAGTGTCATCTTGTCTTAGAGAAGAAAAGGGAGTGACACAGTTTGTCAGAGAGTGTCAGAGTATGTCAGAGAGCGTCACAGTGTGTCTCAGAGAGTGTCACAGTGTGTCTCAGAGAGTGAGGGAGAGACAGAAAGTGTCACAGTGTGTATCGGAGTATGTCAGAATGTCTCAGAGAATGTCACCATATTTCAGAGAGTGTCACAGTTGGTCAGAGAGTGTTACAGTGTGTCAGAGAGTGTCACAGTGTGGCACAGAGAATGTTACCGTCTGTCACAGAGTGTTACAGTGTGTTTCAGAGAGTGTCAGAGACAGTGTGTCAGAGAGTGTCACAATGTGTCTCAAAGAATGTCATAGTGTATCAGAGAGAGTGTCAGAGAGTGTCACAGTTTTGACTTAGAGAGAGTCAAAGAGTATCACTGTGTGTCTCAGAGAGTGTCAGAGCGAGCCATAAAGTGTCACAGTCTATCAGAGAATGTCACAGTGTGTCAGAGTATATCAGGGAGTGTCACATTGTGTTTTAGAGAGAGTTAGAGAGTGTAACTTTGTGTCTCGGAGAGTGAAAGGGCTTGTCAGAGAGAGTTAGAGAGTGTCACAGTATGTTTTAGAGAGTGTCAGAGAGAGTCAGAGAGTGCTACTGTGTGTCTCAGAATTTCAAAGAGGGTCAGAGTGTGTCACAGTGTGTCTCAGAGCGTCAGAGAGAGTCAGAAAGTGCCACAGTGTGTCTTAAAGAGTGTCTCAGTCTATCAGAAAATGTCACAATGTGTCTCAGAGAGTGTCACAGTGTGTCACCGTCGGTCTGAAAGTTTCAGGGTGTGTCTCTGGAAGTGTCATAGAGTGTCACAGTATGTCAGAGAGTGTCGCAGTGCGTCTCAGAGTGTCACATTTTGTCCCAGAGTGTCACAGTGTCTCAGAGAGAGACAGAGTTAGTTACTGTGTTTCTCAGAGAGTGTCATAATGTGTCACTCTTAGAAAGTGTTACAGAGTCACACTCTATCAGAGAGTGTCACAGTGTATTTTAGAGAGTGTCAAAGAGAGTCAGAGAGTGTCACAGTGTGTCTCTGAGAGTGTCAGAGAAAGTCAGAGATTGTCCCAGTGTGTCAGTGGGTGTCACAGTATGTCAGCGATTGTCACAGATTGTCAGAGCGAGTCAGAGAATGTCACATTGTGTCTCGGAGAGAGTCAGAGTGTGTTAGAGTGTGTCACTGTCTGTCAGAGAGTGTCACTGTTGTCTCAGATAGTGTCAGAGAGTGTCAGAGAGAGTTAGAGAGTGTCTTAGTGTGTCTCAGAGATAGTCAGAGAGTGTTACAAAGTGTCAACGTCTGTCAGAGTGTCACATTGTGCCTCAGAGAGTGTAAGAGAGTGTTAGAGAGAGTTATAGATTGTCGCAGTGTGTCTCTGAGAGTGTCAGAGAAAGTCAGAGAGCATCCCAGTGTGTCAGAGAGTGTCACAGTGTGTCAGAGATTGTCACTGTGTGTCAGAGGAGAGTCGGACTGTGTCACAGTCTGTCTCAGAGAGAGAGAGAGACAGAGAGCATCACAGCGTCTCTGCGGGAGACAGAGTGTCACATTGTGTCTCAGAGAGTATCAGAAAGTGTCACAGTGTGTCAGAGATTGTCACAGTGTGTCGTAGAGTCTGTGAGAGAGTCAGAGAGTGTCACATTCTGGCAGAGAGTGCCACAGTGTGTTTCAGAGTGTCTGAGCGAATCAGAGAGTGTCACAGTGTGTCTCAGAGAGAGACATTGTCACACTTTGTCTCAGTGAGTGTCAGATAGTGTTACAGTGTGTCAGAGATTGTCACAGTGTGTTTCAGTGAGTGTCTGAGAGAGTCAGAGAGTGTCATAGAGTGTCGCAGAGAGACAGAAAGTGTCACAGTTTGTCTCAGTGAGTGTCAGACAGTTTCACAGTGTGTCTCAGAGAGTGTCAGAAAGTGTCACAGTGTGTCAGAGAGTGACAGATAGTGTCACAGTCTGTCAGAGAGTGTCACAGTGTGTTTAGGAGAGTGTCTGAGAGAGACAGATAGTGTCACAGTGTGTCTCAGAGAGAGATAGGAAGTGTCACGGTTTGTCTCAGAGAGTGTCAGACAGTGTCACGGTGTGTCAGGGAGTGTTACAGTGTGTCGGAGAGTGTCTGAGAGAGTCAGAGAGTGTCACAGTGTGTCTCAGAGTGAGGGAGAGACAGAGAGTGTCAGAGTGTGACAGAGAGAATGTCAGAAAGGTTCACAGTGTGTCACAGAGAGTGTCAGAAAGGGTCTCAGTGTCACAGAGAGAGTCTCAGTGTCTCAGAGAGTATCACAGTGTCACAGAGATTGTCACAGTGTGACAGAGAGAGTCGGAGAGTGTCACTGTGTGTCTCAGACAGTTTCACACTGTCTCAGAGAGGGTCAGTCTGTGTCAGAGAGGGTCACATTATGTCAGAGGGATCGTCAGAGAGTGTCACAGTGTGCCTCAGAGAGTGTCAGTGTGTCTCAGAGACTGTCAGAAAGTGTCATCGTGTGACAGAGAGTGTCAGAGAGTGACACAGTCTGTCAGAGAGTGTCACAGAGTGTTTCAGAGAGTGTCTGGGTGTGTTAGAGAGTGTTACAGTGTGTCTCAGATAGACACAGACAGAGAGCGTCACAGTGTGTCTCATAGAGAAAGAGAGACTGAGTGTCACAGAGAGTATCATAAAGTGTCACAGTGGCTCAGACAGAGTCCGTGTGTTTCAGAGAGTGTCACAGTGACTCAAAGAGTGTCACAGTGACTCATAGAGAGAGTCAGAGTGTCATTGTGTGTCTCAGACACTTTCACAATGTCTCAGAGAGTGTCACTGTGTTTCAGAGTGTGTCACAGTATGTCAGAGAGAGAGTCAGAGAGTGCCACTTTGTGTCTCAGAGAGAGTATCACTGTGTGTATCAGAGAGAGTCGGAGAGTGTCACAGTGTGTCTCAGAGAGAGTCAGTGAGGGTAGAGCTTAACACAGTGTATCTCAGAAAGTGTCACGGAGAGTCAGAGAGTGTCACAGTGTATCACAGTCTGTCAGAGACTGTCACAGAATGACTGAGATAAAGTCAGAGAGTGTCTGAGAGAGTCCGAGAGTGTCACAGTGTGTCTCAGAGACTTTCAGATATGGTCTGAGTGTGTCACAGAGTATCACAGTCTGTCAGAGAGTGTTACAGCCTGTCTCAAATAGTATCAGAGAGTGTCACAATGTGTCTCAGAGAGAGTCAGAGAGTATCACAGTGTGTCTCAGAGAGTGACAGAGAGAGTCAAACCGTGTCATAATGTGTCACAGAGAGCGTCATAGTGTGTCTCAGAGAGTGAGGGAGAGACAGAAAGTCTCACAGTGTGTATCAGAGTGTGTCACAGTGTCTCAGAGAATGTCACCATGTTTCAGAGAGTGTTATAGTCGGTCAGAGAGTATCACAGTGTGTCTCAGAGAGTTTCACAGTGTGGCACAGAGAATGTTACAGTCTGTCACAGAGTGTTACAGTGTGTTTCAGAGAGTGTCAGAGAGAGTTAAAGAATGTCACAATGTGTCTCAGAGAATGTCACAGAGTGTCTCAGAGAGAGTCAGAGGGTGTCACAGTGTGTCTCAGAGAGTGTCACAGTCTGTCTCAGTGTGTATCAGAGGGAGTCACAAAGTGTCACAGTGTGTCTCAAACTGTTTCACAATGTCTCAGAATGTGTCACAGTGTGTCAGAGATTGTCCCAGTGTGTCAGAGAGTGAGTCAGAAATAATCCCAGTGTGTCAGAGAGAGAGTCAGAAATAATCCCAGTGTGTCTGAGAGAGTCAGAGAGTGTCACAGTGTGTCTCCGAGAGTGTCAGACAGTGTCACACTGTGTCTCAGGGAGAGTCAGAGAGTGTCACAGTGTGCCTTAGAGAGTGTCACAGTGTGTCAACGAGAGAGAGTCGGAGAGTGTCACAGTGTGTCTCAGAGAAAGTTAGAGAGTGTCACAATGTGTCACAGAGTCAGAGAGAGTCACAGTGTGTCAGAGAGAGAGTCAGAGAGTGTCACGGTGTGTCTCAGAGAGTGTCAGAGAGTATCATAAAGTGTCACACTGTGTCACAGTCTATCAGAGAATGTCACAGTGTGTCAGAGTCTACCAGAGCGTGTCACAGTATGATTTAGAGAGTGTTAGCGAGAGTCAGAGAGTGCTCCAGTGTGTCCCAGAGAGTGTCAAAGAGGGTCAGAGTGTGTCACAGTGTGTCTCCAAGAGTCAGAAAATGTCACAGTGTGTCTTAGAGAGTTTGACAGTGTATCAGAGAATGTCACAGTGTGTCAGAGAGTGTCACCGTGTGTCACAGTCAGTCTGAGAGTTTAACAGTTTGTCTCAGGAAGTGTCAAAGTGTCACAGTGTGTCACAGTATGTCAGAGAGTTTCACAGTGTGTCTCAGAGTGTCACAGTTTGTCCCAGAGTGTTGCAGTGTCTCCGAGAGTGACAGAGTTGGTTACTGTGTGTCCCAGAGAGTGTCAAAAAGTGTCACAGTGTCTTAGAAAGCGTTACAGTGTGTCACAGTCGACCAGAGAGTGTCGCAATGTATTTTAGAGTGTCAGAGAATCAGTGAGTGTCACAGTGTGTCTCTGAGAGTGTCAGAGAAAGTCAGAGGTTGTCCCAGTGTGTGAGAGTGTATCACAGAGTGTTATCGATTGTCGCAGTGTGTCAGAGAGAGAGTCAGAGAATGTCACAGTGTGTCTCAGAGAGAGTCAGAGAGTGTTACAGTGTGTCACAGTCTGTCAGAGAGGGTCACAGTGTGTCTCAGAGAGTGTAAGGGAGTGTCACAGAGAGTCAGAGAGTGTCACAGTGTGTCTCTGAGAGTGTCAGAGAATGTCCCAGTGTGTCAGAGAGTCTCACAGTGTGTCTCAGAGAGTGTCAGATAGAGTCAGAGAATGTCACAGTGTGTCTCAGAGAGAGTCAGAGAGTGTTACAGTGCGTCACAGTCTGTCAGAGAGTGTCACAGTGTGTCTCAGGGAGTGTAAGGGAGAGCCAGAGAAAGGTAGGGAGTGTCGCAATGTGTTTCAGAGAGAGTCAGAGAGTGCCACAGTGTGTCTCAGAGAGTGTCAGAGAGAGTCAGAGATTGTCACAATGTATCTCTGAGAGTGTCAGAGAAAGTCAGAGATAGTCCCAATCTGCCAGAGAGTGTCACAGTATGTCAGCGATTGTCACAGTATGTCAGAGAGAGAGAGTCAGAGAATGTCACAGTGTGTCACATTCTGTCAGAGAGTGTCACAGCGTGTCCCAGCGCTTGGAAGGGAGTGTCAGAGAGAGTTAGGGAGTGTCGCAGTGTATTTCAGAGTGTCAGAGGGAGTCAGAAAGTGCCACAGTGTGTCTCTGAGAGTGTCAGAGAAAATCAGAGAGCATCCCAGTGTGTCAGAGAGTGTCACCTGTGTCAGAGTAGAGTCAGAGAGTGTCCCAGTGTGTCAGAGAGAGTCACATTGTGTCTCAGAGAGTGTCTGAGAGAACCAGAGAGTGTCACAGTGTGTCACAGTCTGTCAAAGAGTGTCACAGTGTGTCTCAGAGTGATTCAGAGAGTATCTCTGTGTGTCTCAGATTGTGTCAGACAAAGTCATAGAGTGTCCCAGTGTGTCAGAGAGAGTCACATTGTGTCTCAGAGAGTGTCCGAGAGAGCCAGAGAGTGTCACAGTGTGTCACAGTTTGTCAAAGAGTGTCGCAGTGTGTCTCAGAGAGTGTCAAAGCGAGTCAGACAGTGTCACAGGGCGTCTGAGAGAGAGAGAGAGAGAGAGAGAAAGACAGAGAGCGTCACCGAGTCTCAGCGGGAGACAGAGAGTGTCACAGTGTGTCTCTGAGAGTGTGAGAGAAAGTCAGAGATAGTCCCAGTGTGTCAGAGAGTTTCACAGTATGTAAGCGATTGTCACAGTGTGTCAGAGAGAGAGTCAAAGAATGTCACAGTGTGTCACATTCTGTCAGAGAGTGTCACAGTGTGTCTCAGGGCCTGTAAGGGAATTTCAGAGAGAGTTAGGGAGTGTCGCAGTGTGTTTCAGAGAGTGTCAAAGAGAGTCAGAGAGTGCCACAGTGTGTCTCAGAGAGTGTCAGAGAGAGTCAGAGAATGTCACAGTGTGTCTCAGAGAGTGTAAGGGAGTGTCAGAGAGAGTTAAAGAGTGCCACAGTATGTCTCTGAGAGTGTCAGAGAGTCAGAGAGCGTCCAAGTGTGTCAGAGACTGCCACAGTGTGCCCGAGATTGCCATAGTGTGTCAGAGGAGAGTCAGAGAGTGTCACAGTGTGTCTCAGAGAGAGTCAGACAATATCACTGTGTGTTTCAAAGAGTGTCACAGTGTCATAAAGCGTCACAGTGTGTCACAGTCTATCATAGAATGACACAGTGTGTCAGAGTCTATCAGAGAGTGTCAGAGTATGTTTTAGAGAGTGTTAAAGAGAGTCAGAGAGTGCTCTTGTGTGTCTCAGAGAGTGTCAAAGAGGGTCGGAGTGTGTCACAGTGTGTCCCAGAGAGTCAGAGAGAGTCAGGAAGTGTCACAGTGTGTCTTAGAGAGTATTACAGTGTATCTGTGAATATCACAGTGTGCCAGAGTGACACTGTGAATCAGTCGGTCTGACAGTGTCACAATATGTCTCAGGAAGGGTCGGAGAGTGTCACAGTGTGTCACAGTACGTCAGAGAGCGTCACAGTGTGTCAGAGTGTCACAGTTTTTCCCAGAGTGTTACAGTGCCTCAGAGAGAGACAAAAATGGTCACTGTGTGTCTCAGAGAGGGTCAGAAAGTGTCACAGTGTCTTAGAAAGTGTTAGTGCGTCAGAGATTGTCACAGTGTGTCTCAGAGAGTCAGAGAGTGTCAGAGAGAGTCAGAGAGAGTCACAGTGTGTCTCAGAGAGTATCACAGTGTGTCTCAGAAAGTGCCAGAGTGTCATAGTGTGTCAGAGATTGTCACAGTGTGTCGGAGAGTGTTAGAGAGAATCAGAGTGTGTCGGAGAGTGTCACAGTGTGTCTCAGAACGAGACAGAGGGTATCACTGTGTGTCTCAGAAGGTATCACAGTGTGTCTCAGTGAGAGTCAGAGAGAGACAGAGAGAGTCACAGTTTATCACAGTCTGTCAGAGAGTGTCACAGCCTGTCTCAGATTGTGTCAGAGAGTGTCAGAGAGTGACACAGTGTGTCTCGGGAAGAGACGGAGAGTGTTAAAGAGTGTCACAGTATGTCAGAGAGGGTCACAGTGTGTCTCAAAGAGTATAACGGAGAGTCAGAGAGTTAGAGAGTGTCGCAGTGTGTTTCAGAGAGTATCAGAGAGAGTCAGATTGTGCTACAGTGTGTCTCTGAGAGTGTCAGAGAAAGTCAGAGAGCGTCCCAGTGTGTCAGAGGGAGTCACAATGTGTCAGAGATTGTCACAGTGAGTCAGAGGAGAGTGAGAGAGTGTCACAGTGTGTCTCAGAGAGAGTCAGAGAGTATCACTGTGTTCCTCAGAGAGTGTCAGAGAATGTCAAAGAGTGTCCCAGTGTGTCAGAGAGTTTCACAGTGTGTCTGAGAGAGTGTCAGAGAGAGCCAGGGAGTGTCACAGTGTTGTGCAGTCTGTCAGAGAGTGTCACAGTGTGTCAGAGAGAATCTGTTTGCCTCAGAGATGGTCAGAGAGAACCAGAGAGTGTCACAGTGCGTCACGGTCTGTCATAGAGTGTCACAGTCTGTCTCGGAGAGTGTCAAAGCGAGGCAGACAGTGTCACAGGGTGCCTCAGAGAGAGAGAGACAGAGAGAAAGAGAGAGCGTCACAACGTCTCAGCGGGAGACAGAGAGTATCACAGTGTATCTTAGAGAGTGTCAGAAAGTGTCACAGTATGTCAGAGATTGTCACAGTGTGTCAGAGAGTCTGTGAGAGAGTCAGAACGTGTCACATTCTGTCAGAGAGTGTCACAGTGTGTTTCAGAGAATGTCTGAAAGAATCCGAGAGTGTCACAGTGTGTCTCAGAGTGTGTCAGACAGTGTTGCAGTGTGTCAGAGATGTCACAGTGTGTCAGAGAGTGTCTGAGAGAGTCAGAGAGTGTCACAGTCTGTCAGAGATTATCACAGTGTGTCAGAGAGTGTCTGAAAGAGTCAGAGAGTTTCAGTGTGTCTCAGAGAATGTCAGACAGGGTCACAGTGTCTCAGAGAGTGTCACTGTCTGTCTCAGTCAGTTTCACAATATCTCAGAGAGTGTCACTCTGTGTCAGAGAGAGTCACTCTGTGTCAGAGAGATCGTCAGAGAGTGTCACAGTGTGTCTCAGACATTTGCAGAAAGTGTCTCAGTTTGACTCAAAGAGTGTCATAAAGTGTCTAATCGGCCTCAGAGAGTGTCACGGTGTATCAGATAGTGTCACAGTGTGTCACAATCGGTCTGAAAAAATCACAGTGTGTCTCAGGAAATGTCAGAGAGTGTCACAGCGTGCTACAGTCTGTCAGAGAGTGCCACAATCTGTCAGAGAGCGTCACAGTGTTTCAGAGAGTCTCGGTTTGTCCCAGAGTGTCACAGTTTGTCATACGGAGTCTCAGAGAGAGTCAGAGAGTGTCACAGTTGTCTCAGAGAATGTCACAGTTTGTCACGGAGAGAGTCAGAGGGTGCCACAATGTGTCTCAGAGAGTGTCACAGTCTGTCTCAGAGTGTGTCAGAGGGAGTCACAAAGTGTCACAATGTCTCAGACAGTTTCACAATGTCTCCGAAAGTGTCACAGTGTGTCAGAGAGTGTCCCAGTGTGTCAGAGAGAGAGTCGGAGAGTGTCCCAGTGTGTCAGAGAGAGAGTCAGAGAGTGTCACAGTTGTCTCGAAGAATGTCAGGCAGTGTCTTAATGTGTCTCAGAGAGTGTCACAGTGGGTTAGAGAGAGAGAGAGTCAGAGAGTGTCACAATGTGTCTCAGAGAGAGTCAAAGCTTATCACAGTGTGCGTCGGAGAGTGCCACAGTGAGTCAATAGAGTGTCATAGTGTGTCTCAGAGACTGTCAGCGAGTGTCATAAAGAGTCACAGTGTGTCACAGTCTATCAGAGAATGTCACAGTGTGTCAGAGTCCATCAAAGTATGTTTTAGAGAGTGTCAGAGAGAATCAGAGAGTGCTCCAGTGTGTCTCAGAGAGTGTCAAAGAGGGTCAGAGTGTGTCACAGTGTGTCACAGAGAGTCAGAGAGAGTCAGAAAGTGTGACAGTGTGTCTTAGAGAGTGTCACAGTGCATCAGAAAATGTCTGAGTGTGTCAGGTAGTGTCACAGTATGTCAAAGTCGGTCTGAGAGTGTCACAGCGTGTCTCAGGAAGTGTCTGAGAGTGTCACAGTGTTTCTCAGAGTGTCACAGTTTGTTCCAGAGTGTCATAGTGTCTCAGGCAGAGACCAAATTGTTTACTGTGTGTCTCAGAGAGTGTCAGAACGTGTCACAGTGTCTTAGGAAGTGTTGCAGTGTCAGAGAGTGTCACAGTGTATTTTAGAGAATGTCAGAGAGAGTCAGAGCTTGTCACAGTGTGTCAGAGAGTGTCACAGTATGTCAGCGATTGTCACAGTGTGTCAGAGAGAGAGTCAGAAAATGTCACAGTGTGTCTCAGAGAGAGAGTCAGAGAATGTCACAGTGTGTCACATTCTGTCAGAGAGTGTCACAGTGTGTCTCAGAGTGTCACAGTTTGTCCCAGAGTGTCACAGTGTCTCAGAGTGAGACCAGATTGTTTACTGTGTGTCTCAGAGAGTGTCAGAAAGTGTCACAGTGTCTTAGAAAGTGTTACAGTGTCAAAGAGTGTCACAGTATATTTAAGAGAGTGTCAGAGAGAGTCAGAGATTGTCACAATGTATCTCTGAGAGTGTCAGAGAAAGTCAGAGATAGTCCCAATCTGCCAGAGAGTGTCACAGTATGTCAGCGATTGTCACAGTATGTCAGAGAGAGAGAGTCAGAGAATGTCACAGTGTGTCACATTCTGTCAGAGAGTGTCACAGCGTGTCCCAGCGCTTGGAAGGGAGTGTCAGAGAGAGTTAGGGAGTGTCGCAGTGTATTTCAGAGTGTCAGAGGGAGTCAGAAAGTGCCACAGTGTGTCTCTGAGAGTGTCAGAGAAAATCAGAGAGCATCCCAGTGTGTCAGAGAGTGTCACCTGTGTCAGAGTAGAGTCAGAGAGTGTCACAGTGTGTCTCAGAGTGATTCAGAGAGTCAGACAAAGTCATAGAGTGTCCCAGTGTGTCAGAGAGAGTCACATTGTGTCTCAGAGAGTGTCTGAGAGAACCAGAGAGTGTCACAGTGTGTCACAGTCTGTCAAAGAGTGTCACAGTGTGTCTCAGAGTGATTCAGAGAGTATCTCTGTGTGTCTCAGATTGTGTCAGACAAAGTCATAGAGTGTCCCAGTGTGTCAGAGAGAGTCACATTGTGTCTCAGAGAGTGTCCGAGAGAGCCAGAGAGTGTCACAGTGTGTCACAGTTTGTCAAAGAGTGTCGCAGTGTGTCTCAGAGAGTGTCAAAGCGAGTCAGACAGTGTCACAGGGCGTCTGAGAGAGAGAGAGAGAGAGAGAGAAAGACAGAGAGCGTCACCGAGTCTCAGCGGGAGACAGAGAGTGTCACAGTGTGTCTCTGAGAGTGTGAGAGAAAGTCAGAGATAGTCCCAGTGTGTCAGAGAGTTTCACAGTATGTAAGCGATTGTCACAGTGTGTCAGAGAGAGAGTCAAAGAATGTCACAGTGTGTCACATTCTGTCAGAGAGTGTCACAGTGTGTCTCAGGGCCTGTAAGGGAATTTCAGAGAGAGTTAGGGAGTGTCGCAGTGTGTTTCAGAGAGTGTCAAAGAGAGTCAGAGAGTGCCACAGTGTGTCTCAGAGAGTGTCAGAGAGAGTCAGAGAATGTCACAGTGTGTCTCAGAGAGTGTAAGGGAGTGTCAGAGAGAGTTAAAGAGTGCCACAGTATGTCTCTGAGAGTGTCAGAGAGTCAGAGAGCGTCCAAGTGTGTCAGAGACTGCCACAGTGTGCCCGAGATTGCCATAGTGTGTCAGAGGAGAGTCAGAGAGTGTCACAGTGTGTCGCAGTCTGTCAGAGAGTGTCACAGTGTGTCTCAGGGCCTGTAAGGGAATGTCAGAGAGAGCTAGGGAGTGTCGCAGTTTGTTTCAGAGAGTGTCAAAGAGAATCAGAGAGTGTCACAGTGTGTCTCAGAGTGATTCAGAGAGTACCTCTGTGTGTCTCAGATTGTGTCAGAGAAAGTCATAGAGCGTCCCAGTGTGTCCGAGAGAGTCACATTGTGTCTCAGACAGTGTCAGAGAGAGCCAGAGAGTGTCATAGTGTCACAGTCTGCCAGAGAGTGTCACAGTGTGTCTCAGATAGTGTAAAAGCGAGTCAGACAGTGTCACAGGGTGTCTCAGAGAGAGAGAGAGAGAAAGACAGAGAGCGTCACCGAGTCTCAACGGGAGACAGAGAGTGTCACAGTGTGTCTCAGAGAGTGTCAGAAAGTGTCAAGGTGTATCAGAGATTATCACAGTGCGTCAGAGAGTCTGTGAGAGAGTTAGAGAGTGTCACATTCTGTCAGAGAGTGCCACAGCATATTTCAGAGAGTGTCTGACAGATTCAGAGAGTGTCACAGTGTGTCTCAGAGAGAGCCAGAGAGTGTCACAGTGTGTCGCAGTCTGTCAGAGAGTGTCACAGTGTGTCTCAGATAGTGTCAAAGCGAGTCAGACAGTGTCACAGTGTGTCTCAGAAAGAGAGAGAGAGATAGAGAAAGAGAGAGACAGAGAGCGTCAACGAGTCTCAGCGGGAGACTGTGTGTCTCAGACAGTTTCACAATGTCTCAGAGAGCGTCACTCTGTGTTAGAGAGGGTTACAGTACGTCAGAGAGATAGTCAGAGAGTGTCACAGTGTGTCTCAGAAATTTGCAGTATGTGTCTCAGTTTGTCTCTGGGAGTGCCAGACAGTGTCACAGTGTGTCTCAGAGAGTGTCAGAAAGTGTAAAAGTATGTCAGAGATTGTTACAGTGTGTCAGAGAGTCTGTGGGAGAGTCAGAGAGTGTCACATTCTGTCAGAGAGTGCCACAGTATAATTCTGAGTGTCTGACAGATTCAGAGAGTGTCACAGTGTGTCTCAGAGAGTGTCAGAAAGTGTCACAGTGTATCAGGGATTGTCACAGTGCGTCAGAGAGTCTGTGAGAGAGTCAGAGCGTGTCACATTCTGTCAGAGAGTGCCACAGTATATTTCAGAGAGTGTCTGACAGATTCAGAGAGTGTCACAGTGTGTATCAGAGTGTGTCAGAAAGTGTCAAAGTGTGTCAGTGATTGTTACAGTGTGTCAGAGAGTCTGTGAGAGAGTCAGAAGTGTCACATTCTGTCAGAGAGTATATTTCACAGAGTGTCTGACAGTGTCAGACAGTGTTACAGTGTGTCAGAGAGGGTTACAGTGTGTCAGAGATTGTCACAGTGTGTCAGAGAGTGTCTGAGAGAGTCAGAGTGTAATAGTCTGTCAGAGAGTGTCTCAGTGAGTTTCAGAGAGTGTCTGAGAGCGTCGGAGAGTGTCACGGTGTGTTGTAGAGAGAGCGAGTGTGTCCCAGAGAGTGTCAGAAAGGGTCACAGTATCACAGAGAGAGACACAGTGTCTCAGAGTGTATCACAGTGTCTCAGAGAGTGTCGCAGTGTGACAGAGACGGAGTCGGAGAGTGTCACTGTGTGTCTCAGACAGTTTCACAATGTCTCAGAGTGTGTCACTCTGTGTCAGCGAGTGTCACAGTATGTCAGAGAGTGTCACAGTGTGTCTGAGAGAGAGGGAGAGACAAAGAGTGTCACAGTGTGTCACAGAGAGTGTCAGGAAGGGTCACAATGTGTCTCAGTGAGTGTCAGAAAGTGTCTCAGTGTGTCAGAGATTGTCACAGTGTGTCAGAGAGTGTCTGAGAGTGTCAGAGAGTGTCACGATCTGTCAGAAAGTGTCACAGTGTATTTTAGAGAGTGTCTGAGAGAGTCACAGCGAGTCATAATGTGTTTTAGAGATTTTCTAAGCGATTCAGAGAATGTCACAGTGTGTCTCAGAAATTTGCAGAAAGTGTCTCGGTTTGTCTCAGAGAGTGTCAGACAGTGTTACAGTGTGTAAGAGATTGTCACAGTGTGTCAGAGAGTGTCACAGTCTGTCACAGAGTGTCGCAGTGTGTTTCAGAGAGTGTCTGAGAAAGTCAGAGATTGTCACAGTGTATCGCAGAGAGAGGGAGAGACAGAGTGTCACAGTGTGTCTCAGAGAGTGTCAGAAATGGTCACAGTATCACAGAGAGAGACACAGTGTCTCAGAGACTTTCACAGTGTCTCCGTGTGTGTCACAGTGTGACAGAGACGGAGTCAGAGAATGTGACTGTGTCTCAGTGTCTTTCACAATGTCTCAGTGTGTGTCACACTGTGTCAGAGGGGATCACAGTATGTCAGAAGGAGAGTCAGAGAGTGTCACAGTGTGTCTCAGAGAGAGGGAGAGACAGAGAGTGCCACAGTGTCTCACAGAGCATGTCAGAAAGGGTCTTAGTGTGTCACAGAGAGTGTCAGAAAGGGTCACAGTGTGACAGAGAGTGTCACAGTGTCTCGGTGAGTGTCACAGTGTGACAGAGACGGAGTCAGAGAGTGTCACTGTGTGTCCCAGACAGTTTCACAATGTCTCAGAGAGGGTCACTCTGTGTTAGAGAGGGTCACACTATGTCAGAGTGATAGTCAGGGAGTGCCACAGTGTGTCTTAGAGTGTGGCAGAGAGGTTCAGAGTGCCTCACAGTGTATTGCAGAGAGTATCACAGTGTGCCTCAGAGAGTATCAGTGTGCATAGAGTTTGTCGCAGTGAGTCTCAGAAAGTGTCAGGGTGTATCAGAGAGTTTCACAGTGTATCACAGTCTGTCAGTGTCACAGTATGTCTGACATAACGTCAGAGAGTGTCAGAGAGTGTCACAGGGCATCTCAGAGACTTTCAGATATGGTCCGAGTGTGTCACAGAGTATCACAGTCTGTCAGAGAGTGTTACAGCCTGTCTCAAATAGTACCAGAGAGTGTCACAATGTGTCTCAGAGAGAGTCAGAGAGTATCACAGTGTGTTTCAGAGAGTAACTGAGAGAGTCAGGGAGTGTCATCGTGTCTCAGAGAAGAAAAGGGAGTGACACAGTTTGTCAGAGAGTGTCAGAGTATGTCAGAGACCGTCACAGTGTGTCTCAGAGAGTGTCACAGTGTGTCTCAGAGAGTGAGGGAGAGACAGTAAGTGTCACAGTGTGTATCAGAGTGTGTCAGAATGTCTCAGAGAATGTCACCATATTTCAGAGAGTGTCACAGTCGGTCAGAGAGTGTTACAGTGTGTCAGAGAGTGTCACAGTGTGGCACAGAGAATGTTACAGTCTGTCACAGAGTGTTACAGTGTGTTTCAGAGAGTGTCAGAGACAGTGTGTCAGAGAGTGTCACAGTGTGTCTCCGAGAGTGTCACAAGGAGTCACAGTGTGTCTCAGGGAGTGACACAGTCTGCCTCAGAGTGTGTCAGAGGGAGTCACAAAGTGTCACAGTGTGTATCGGACTGTTTCACAATGTCTCAGAAAGTGTCAGACTGTGTTCCAGTGAGAGAGAGCCAGAGGTGTCACAGTGTGTCTCAGAGAGAGTCAGAGAGTGTCGCAGTGTGTCTCCAACAGTGTCACAGTGTGTCAGCGAGAGAGAGTCAGAGTGTCACAATGTGTCTCAGAGTCAGAGTGTGTCAGAGGGAGTCACTGTGTGTCTCAGAGAGAGTCAGACAGTGTCACGGTGTGTCTCTGAGAGTGTCACAGTGTGTCAGCGAGAGAGATTCAGAGAGTGTCACAATGTGCCTTAAAGAATGTCATAGTGTATCAGAGAGAGTGTCAGAGAGTGTCACAGTTTTGACTTAGAGAGAGTCAAAAAGTATCACTGTGTGTCTCAGAGAGTGTCAGAGCGAGTCATAAAGTGTCACGGTCTATCAGAGAATGTCACAGTGTGTCAGAGTATATCAGGGAATGTCACATTGTGTTTTAGAGAGAGTTAGAGCGTGTTACTTTGTGTCTCGGAGAGTGAAAGGGCGTGTCAGAGAGAGTTAAAGAGTGTCACAGTATGTTTTAGAGAGTGTCAGAGAGAGTCAGAGAGTGCTACTGTGTGTTTCAGAATTTCAAAGAGGGTCAGAGTGTGTCACAGTGTGTCTCAGAGAGTCAGAGAGAGTCAGAAAGTGCCACAGTGTGTCTTAAAGAGTGTCTCAGTCTATCAGAGAATGTCACAATGTGTCTCAGAGTGTGTCACAGTGTGTCACAGTCGGTCTGAAAGTTTCAGTGTGTCTCTGGAAGTGTCATAGAGTGTCACAGTATGTCAGAGAGTGTCGCAGTGTGTCTCAGAGTGCCACAGTTTGTCCCAGAGTGTCACAGTTAGTTACTGTGTGTCTCAGAGAGTGTCAGAATGTGTCACTCTTAGAAAGTGTTACAGAGAGACACACTCTATCAGAGAGTGTCACAGTGTATTTTAGAGAGTGTCAAAGAGAGTCAGAGAGTGTCACAGTGTGTCTCTGAGAGTATCAGAGAAAGTCAGATATTGTCCCAGTGTGTCAGTGGGTGTCACAGTATGTCAGCGATTGTCACAGATTGTCAGAGCGAGTCAGAGAATGTCACATTGTGTCTCCGAGAGAGTCAGAGTGTGTTAGAGTGTGTCACTGTCTGTCAGAGAGTGTCACAGTTGTCTCAGATAGTGTAAGAGAGTGTCAGAGAGAGTTAGTGAGTGTCTCAGTGTGTCTCAGAGATAGTCAGAGAGTGTTACAGTGTGTCAACGTCTGTCAGAGTGTCACATTGTGCCTCAGAGAGTGTAAGAGAGTGTTAGAGAGAGTTATAGAGTGTCGCAGTGTCTCTGAGAGTGTCAGAGAAAGTCAGAGAGCATCCCAGTGTGTCAGAGAGTGTCACAGTGTGTCAGAGATTGTCACAGTGTGTCAGAGGAGAGTCGGACTGTGTCACAGTGTGTCTCAGAGAGAGAGAGACAGAGAGCATCAAAGCGTCTCTGCGGGAGACAGAGTGTCACATTGTGTCTCAGAGAGTGTCAGAAAGTGTCACAGTGTGTCAGGGATTGTCAGAGTGTGTCGGAGAGTCTGTGAGAGAGTCAGAGAGTGTCACACTCTGTCAGAGAGTGCCACAGTGTGTTTCAGAGTGTCTGAGCGAATCAGAGAGTGTCACGGTGTGTCTCAGAGAGAGACATTGTCACACTTTGTCTCAGTGAGTTTGAGACAGTGTTACAGTGTGTCAGAGATTGTCACAGTGTGTTTCAGAGAGTGTCTGAAAGAGTCAGAGAGTGTCATATAGTGTCACAGAGAGAGACAGAAAGTGTCACAGTTTGTCTCAGTGAGTGTCAGACAGTTTCACAGTGTGTCTCAGAGAGTGTCAGAAAGTGTCACAGTGTGTCAGAGATTGTCACAGTGTATCAGAGGTTGTCTGAGAGTGACAGATAGTGTCACAGTCTGTCAGAGAGTGTCACAGTGTGTTTAGGAGAGTGTCTGAGAGAGACAGATAGTGTCACAGTGTGTCTCAGAGAGAGATAGGAAGTGTCACGGTTTGTCTCAGAGAGTGTCAGACAGTGTCACGGTGTGTCAGGGAGTGTTACAGTGTGCCGGAGAGTGTCTGAGAGAGTCAGAGAGTGTCACAGTGTGCCTCAGTGTGAAGGAGAGACAGAGAGTGAAGAGATAAACAGGGTGGTGCAATTAAATTTTGTTCCCTCATTGGTGAATCTAGAAACAGGAGAGGACAATTTTAAAATGAAGCATTGTGATTTATGACCAGGATGAGAACTATTGATTTTTGTCTTAGCCTTGAGAAGTCCCGCTATTCAGCACTACAGTGAGCCTTGGATATTTGGTCTTTGAATGCATCACTATCAGCCTGACCCGCCGACACTTACTGCATCACTATAGACCTGATCCCTCACACTTACCCCCTTAATATCAGCGTGAACCCCTCAAACTTACTGCATCACTATCCATCTGGCGCCCTCACATTTGCAGCGCCACTTTCACTTTGAGACCCTCATTTTGACTGCGTCATTATCAGCCTGACTGCCAAACACTTACTTTGTCACTATCAGTCATGCCCTTACACATCCTATGTTACTATTACCCTGACTCCTTACACTTACTGTGTCACTATCAGGCTGACTCCATCACACTTATTATGTAAGTACCAGACTGACGCCTCTCACTTACCGTATCACTACAACACTGCTTCCTCAAACTTACTATGTCACTATCACCTTGACCCTCTCACATTTACTGCGCCACAATCACATTGACCATCTCACACCTACTGCTTCACTATGAGCTTCAACACTCACACTGACAGCATCACTAACAGCCTGACCCCCTCATGCTTACTGCGTTGTTATCTCTCTGATCCCCTCAGAATTACTGGGTCACAATCACACTGACCCACTAATACGTAATGTGTCACTATCCCTCTCGCACCCTCATACTTCCTGCATCACTCACACCCTGACACATGCGCACCTACTGATTCCCTGTCAGCCAAACCCCACTCACGAACGGAGTCACTCTTTCTCTAACCTGCTCACACTTAATGCATCACCATCACCTTGACACTCTCTCACTTAGTGCATCAATATCAGCCTGACCCCCTCACGCTTACTGCATCACTACCAGCCTGATCCCTTCAAATGTACTGTGCCACTATCAGACTGACCCACTCATACTTACAGCATTACTATCACCTTGACCCCCCAAGCTTAGTGCGTCCAGATCACACTGAACCTTCCACTCTCCTTGCGTCACCTTCAGCCAGACCCTACTCACTATCACTCTGACCTCCTCATACTTGTTGCATCACTATAACTCTATCCCAATCACACCATGTGTCACTATCACCCTGACAACTCATACTCACTGCACCACTATTATCCTGACTCCATCACAGTTAGAATATCATTATCAGCCTGACCTCTTACACTTACTGTGACACTCTCAACCTGTCCCCTCACATTTCCTGTGTCACTCTCAATCTGACACCCTCAAAGTGTCTGCGTCACTGTCACCCCGAACACGTCACACTTACTGCATGGGTGTCTACCTGAAACCTCACGCTTATTGCGTCACTATCATCCTGAGCGGCTCACACTTACTGCGTCACTAGCACACCAACACTCTTACATTTACTACGTCACTATTGGGCCTGACACCTCACACGTACTGCATCACTATTAGCCTGACCCGCTCACTCGTTTTGCGTCACTACTACCCTGACCCCCTCATAATTGCTGTGTCGCTATTAGCCTGAGCCCCTCACTATCACGCTGATCAAGCTCACAATTACAGCATCACTATCAAACTGACCCCCTCACACTTTCTCTGTCACTATCATCCTGACCATCACACACGTAATGCGTCACTGTCACACTGAGACACTCACATTTTCTGCGTCGTTATCAGCCAGACCCGCCGGCACAAAGTGTCACTATCAACCTGCGCATGCCTTAATATCAGCGTGAACCCCTCACACTTACTGCATCACTGTCCATCTACCATCCTCACACTTACTGCACCAGTTTCACCTTGACATCCTCATTTTTACTGCGTCACTATCAGCCTGACAGCCACACACATATTGCGTCACTATCAGTGATGCCCTCGCACTTCCTATGTTAATATCACCCTCACTCCTAAAACCTACTGCGTCGCTATCAGCCTGATTCCATCACACTTTTTGTATCAGTATCAGACTGACGCCTCACGCTTACCATGTTACTAAAACTCTGCCCCATCACAATGACTGCGTCACTATCAGCCTGACCACTCAGACGTACTGCGTCAATATCACCCTTACCCACTCACACTTTTTGTATCAGTTTCAGTCTGACGCCTCGCACTTACGATATAACTAAAACTCTCCCCCTCACACTGACTGTGTCACTCTCAGCCTGACCCCTTCATACTTACTGCGTCAATATCAGTCTGACCCCTCAGAGTTACTGTGTCACTCTTACTCTGATCCTCTCTCATTGACTGCGTCACTCTCACCCTGACCTCATCACATTTACTGCGTCGCTATCACCCTGACCCACTCACACAGTCTTTGCCATTTTCACCTAGCCGGCCTTATATTTATTGCGTCCCCATCAGCCTAACTGCCACACACTTATTACGTTACTTTCAGTCACGCCCTCACACTTCCCATGCTACTGTCACCTTGAATCCTTACACTTATTGTGTCATTATCAGGTTGACTCCATCACAATTATTGTGTCAGTATCAGACTGACGCCTCACACTTATCTTGTCACTAAAACACTTCCCTGTCACATTGTCTGTGTCACTATCAGCCTGACGCCCTCACACTTACTGCTTCACTATCGCAATACCCCTCTCTCACTTCCGACGTCATTTACACCATGACACCCCACACTTGTTGTGGCACTCTCACACTGAGGGCCGTACACTTAGTGTCACTGTCATCCTGACCCCTTACACTTACTGCGTCACTATCACACTGGTATCTCACACCCACTGTGTCACTATCATCCTGAGCAGCTTACACCTATTGCGCCACTATCACTTTGACCCCAACACACTAACTGCATCAATATCAGCCTGACCATTTCACACATATTGTGCCACTACCAGGCTGACTCCCTCAGATATACTGCATCACTATCAGGCTTACCCACTCATGCTTACTGTGTCACTATCACCCTGACTCCCACTCTTACTGCGTCAAGAGCATTGTGCCTCCATACACTTACAGCGTAATTATCATCCTGACAACGTCACACTTACTGCGTCAAGATCAGCCTGATCCCCTCAAACTTAATGCGTCACTATCAGCATCAACACTCACATTTACGGCGTCACTTCTAGCACTACCCCTGCACACTTACTACATCCCGAACCGCCTTACCCCCTCGCATTTACTTCATCACTATCAGCCTGAGACGCTCACACTTACAGCTTTACTACAACCTGGCCCTATGAGTGCATCTACATCACTGTCATCCTGACCCCTTGCACATACTGCGTCACTATAAGCCTGGCCCCTCAAAGGTTCTGCGTCACTATCACACTGACATCTCACACTCACTGCATCACTATCACCCTGACCCCTCACAAGTACTGCATCACTAAATCCTGACCCCCTGAAAGCATCTGCGTCACTGTCACCCTGACCCCATCACACTTGCCATGTCACCATCACGATGACACATACACACAGTCTGCTTCACTGTCATCCTGACACCTCACACTCCATGGATCACTACCATCCTCCCCCTCATACTGACCTGTCACTATCATCCAGAGCTGCTCACACTTATTGCGTTCCTATCACTCTGCTCCCAACACACTTACTGCATCACTATCAGCCTGACACTCGCACACTTCCCACATCACTATCAGCCTGACACCTCACAATTTCACCGTGTCTATCAGTCTGACTCCTCACATTTCCTGCATCACTATCACCTTGTCACTTAACACTTACTGGCCAGTATTAGCCTGACGCCCTCAACATAGTGCATCAATATCAGCCTGAACAATAACACTTACTCTGTCACCATCACGCTGACCCCCTCACACTCACTGCGTCACTATCACCCTGTCCCCTCTCACTTCCTGCTTTAGGATCACTCTGACTCACTGACACTTACTGCATCACTATCAGCCTGACCCCTCACACATACTGTGACACGATCAGCATGACCCCACCACACTTACTGCTTCACTATCAGACTGACCCCTCACACTTACCGCATCACTAACAGCCTGACACCTCTCACTTACTGCGTCCCTATTCCCCTAACACCTCACTTTTATTGGCCACTAAATGCCTGACTCTGTCAACTTACTGTGTCACTACCAGCCTGAACGCAGACACTTAGTCCCTCACTATCACCCTGACTGTCTCACACTCACTGCGTCAGTCTCTGCCTGACCCCATCATACTTACGACGTCACTATCACCCTGTTCCCTCCCACTTTATGCGTCAGGATCAGCCTGACCCCATCACACTTACGACGTCACTATCACCCTGTTCCCTCCCACTTTATGCGTCAGGATCAACCTGACACAGTAACACTTACTGCATCAATATCAGCCTGATCTCCTTCCAATTACTGCGTCACTATCAGCCTGACCACACACTATTACTGCGTCACTGTCACACTGACCCCTCACACGAAGTGCTTCACTATTGGTCTGATCCCTCAGACTCACTGCATCACGATCACTGTGACCCCCCCTCACTGCGTAACTATCGTCCTGATCCACTCACACAATCTGCGTCACTACCACGCTGACACCTCACCCTCATTGTGTCAGGATCATCTTCGCTCCATCAGTCACTGTCAGCCTGATCCCCTGTAATGGAAAATTATCATTTTTTTGTGAAATCTGTGAAAGCATGGTTCAAACAAAGAAGTATAGACCTAATTTTGCAAAAAGACAGAAAAAATGTAAAGTTTAACCTAATTTACAGCTGACTCTCAAGGCCAATAATCTATTATATCAGCAGTCAATGAAGAGAAAAAAAACAACTCCCTGTGTGGAAAGGAACTCGACTGATCCAGGTTCCTGGCTTGAGGTGTGATAAGGCAAGGCGATATATAGTATAAAGGGAATATGTGAAAACAGTCAGGCGTCCATTTTAAGAGGCGTCTTGCAAATGTGTCAGGTCCATTCTGCAAATTTCAAAAATAAACTTTTTCTTTGCTCTTGGTAGCATTTGCGTCGAGTCGATTGAAATTCCACGGTAGAAAACTCGGTGGCTCGTCTGGGATCCTGCGACTGGGTAAGATTTTGAAGATTCCCAGAAGGTGTACGCGCCACAGCCTTGAAGGTCTTTCACTTCATCTCGAGTGCTGAATTGGCCCCTTTGAGTGAGAGGACTGGGGATAAGTGGATCGCCCCAGAGTCGCGTTCCGAATCGAATAGGGTCAGGGTAACAGTTGTGGCTAAAGTAATCCGACATAGAGACTCGTTCGAAGAGAATAGACGAACCAAGAAGAGGGAACAGTGAACTCTCACGCGGTATTCGAGTAAAACTCAAGGGAAAACATTGCCCTCTCTAGAGTGTTTAAGAGACAGCAAGATTAACGGTGGTTTGAGACTTAGAGCCACCATGGGCAGCGTTGGAGTCACCAAAGCTGTACCGGTTACGTGGGTTCTTGGTTTGTGAAAACAAAGGCAATGAGGCGGTCGTGCCCAATGAGAGGGGACCTCCGGAGGTAAAAGCAAGTTATATTGGCAAAGAGAAGACTATGGTATCGTGAAAGAGAGAGAGATAGACAGATAGACAGACAGAGAGACAGACAGAGAGAGATGAACACTTTTCCAATATCCATGATAATCGGCTCCAGCAAGAGCGAACAAAAAGAGGGTCGACAGACAACTCGGAATGGTCAAGAAAAAATACAATATATGCTAAATAATTATGGCCCAGTTTCTGTAAAGCAGTTAAAAATGTAAATCAAGGAATGTATTTTTCTGGAGGAGGCAAGTTTTAGTAATATTCTGATACAAATGCTGAGGTCACCGTTGGAGGAGAGAGAGAAGGAGAAACGGAAAGGTAAAATAGAACCTGTGAATTGGAGTGCTTATCACATGTTGAAGGCTGAGCCTGATTTCAGGGAAAGAAAATCTCAAAATAAAGATAGATCAAATACACGTACAAACACCAGCGCACATGCACATACACACACAGAAAACAACCTAATGAAGCTGGACAGTGTCTTAAGACTGGATCAGATCTTGACCTTAATGGGTGCCCCCGAAGAGCTATAGCCCCCCTACCAGATCCACTTCACGAAGATTCCAAGTCAACGGTCGCCGCCTCAGTGTCTGCTGAATCACCAATAGCATATCGTACCCACAATCAGTTGAAGCAAGAATCCCTAAAGAAGTCGAGACAATGTCCCAGTACCTTTAGCGCCTCACGAAAGTTGATAATGTCTATTCTGGACTTATACCATCCAAGGACATAACGACGGCAGAGATCACACCGTATGTGACACACCTGAGAAACAGCTTCATCAATGGAATGAAGTACAAAATAACAAAATAGATAATAATATACGTGTATTACCTGGGACACGCGAAAGTTGAATTAGACAGAACAATGCATGATACATGCTGAAAAACTACTGGCTCAAGAGAACCATAACCGGAAATTAAAGATGGAATAGCAATCACATGAACCTCAGCTTATTATGATGGAAGTGGTCGTTCAGCCATTGGAGGGAGGGACTGCGGGAAAAGAGAGAGGCACAGGTGGAGTTCGCAAATGAGGAAGGGATCGTGGACGTGTGCTTGCAGAGATAGATCTGGCTGGTGCTTTGTTTGCGGAGCAATGGACCACTGGTCAAGACAGTGCCCGCACAGACAGCCTCAATCGGTCCTGGAGGCTGGACAGCATGGTGACTGACAAGGGACGACTGAGGTTGAGGTGGGCAGGCCACAAGGTACAGGTTAACATCTTTCCTTTATACTTGGCAACGAAGAATGCCTAATGTTAATCACTTCTACTAACCTAACGGGCACTGAGATGTATCCCATCTCTATATCGAACATTCAGATTGCGAAGTGTGGACAATATGTTCAATATAACAATGATGCGTATATGTCGATGCCTACCTCTATGTTATATGTGGAAGGTACGCCAGTTACCATTTTGGTAGATACATGGCCAGCATATTCACTCCTCAAATCAAGACAGTTCAGAGAGTTGACGCCAATAAAGATAAGTGGAATGTTCCTTAACTCAATGGAGGCATCAGGCATCGTGATATGAGAGAGTTTTACGGCACCCATATTGTGTGAAATCAGTAATGTGTATCCATTCTAATTCTCAATTTTGTTCGCGGAATTCTGTCCTTTACATTTGATGGCTTAGGATGTCATAGTGAGACTGGGGTTGTGTTTGCTCAGTACTCCAACAGGCTTGCAGGTAATTCAAAGGGAAGATTCACAAGTGTAAACTGTAAAATACAACCCACCATCCCTGTTGTATGTCTATGAGTGGGTATTAAGCCAGAGAGCAATGAGTTCAGTGAGCAATTCACTCGCCCTGGAAGCAGGTAACCATGTTAATTCTATTTACACCGATTTTTTTGCGGGAATATGCTGCACTGCACAGCACACATACACCACGATAGCCCTGAGGAACCATAAGAGAAGTATTGGTTCAAGAGATTGGTTAAACCAGGTCAGTTGTTATTGTGCAAATTTTATTGAAGGGATGGCAGATGTGCAGTCAGTGTGAATTTATGTAAAGTACCTGCGACGGCAAGTAAGCTCTATATTTTTGATGTGGAAGGCTATGCTCCTCGCGTGTCACTGGCGAAGGTGTCCAGTGACTGGTGGCAAGATTTGGGGCCATGGGTACTAAAGGCATAAAGACCGAGATGTTGGGTGTTCTGGGACGATGTAGGTATGTGGTTCAATGCAGATGTGTGGACATATAGGAAGAAAGTAATTTGTCTAACTCATGCAATAGAACAGTCGAGGTAACCCCCTCTAGCCCTGAAGAGCCTAGAAGGCTGGCCTGGCGTTTCCCTAAGATAAACTTCTCAGACCCAAGATTAATAACGGTCCCTACTGAATTATGGCTAAAAGGCAAACATGATGTTGGGCATATACGAGGTTGTGAACCAATACGAGTAACCATCAAGTCGGAGTATCGTACTTGCAGGGCACAATACCCGTTAAAACCCGATGCAATGGACGTCGTTACTCCAGTCTTTCAGTCCTTCCCAAAGGCGAGAGAGATAATCCCCTGTTTAAATTCATCGGTGAGAACTCCCATTTTTCTGATAAAAAAAAGCAAAAATTCCAAATGAACCGGAGGAATGCAGGTTTGTTCAAGACCTGCAGACAGTCAATAACAGTGTTGTCCCGCGCGCACCAAACGTTCACAAACCCTATACTGTACTAGCTCAATTTCCAACGGACAGTAAATGGTTCCCTGCTGTGGATTTAGCAAATACATTCTTTAGTGTAATGATGCATCCAGATAGTCAATTCTGGTTCACTTTTTCATTTAAAGGGAAATCTTATGAGTTCACACGACTTTGTCAATGTTACTGTGAGTCACCCACCATATATAATGAGACTCTACGCAGGAGTCTGGAGACTCTTGTTTTACCCCCTGGGTCTGCGCTTATGCAATCTGTAGACGATTGCTTAATTGTAGCACCGACAGAGGTACAATGTGAGAAGGATTCCCTTGAATTGCACGAGGGAAGGGCACAAAGCCGGTCTCGCAAACCTTCAATTTATGCAACAACAGGTAAAGTTCTTCGGTCACTTAATATCTGAACAAGGGAAGACCATTGGTCAAGACAGAGTGCAAGTAATTCAGCAAATTCCAAGGCCTCACATGAGGAAACAATTGCTATCCTTTTTGTGCATACGCTCCTACTGAAGAACGTTTATCCCACATTACACAAATCTTGAGGCGCCCTGAAGTGACATGGCCCATGGAAAATTGTAGCAGAACCAAGGTCCATTGCAATGGATCCCAGCGGCCGAGTTGAATTGAAAAAGACGTTTCAAAGTACACCTACACTGGGGATTCCGAATCCAAACAAGCCGTCAGTCAAATGGTAGATGAAAATCATGGCTGCATGACATCTGTGTTGTTGCAGGATCATGGGGGAAAATTCAGGCTGGCAGCTTATTTCTCGACTAAGCTAGACCTCGTAGCGGCAGGATTGCGTAAATGCCTGCGAGCTGTGGTTGCTATATAATCGGCTATGGCGACTTAACCAAACTGATCGCACATGCAGTATCCTAACTGCTTTCCGAGCAAATGACAGCACATACGTCCGCAGCACGTTGACTCAGATACAATACTGTGTTCTTGGAGAAGCCTAACATTGCAATAAAACGATGCAACGTCCTTAATACTGCTAGTCCTCTCACTAGAGAAGGAGACTGAGACCCACATGATTGTATCGCTGTAATTAATGAAATGTGCTGCCTAGACAAGACTTGCAGAATTCACCACTTCAGAATAGGCCAGAATTGTATTGGGGATGCTGTAGTAACTACCCATGAGGTATTCAAAGCGGGATCACTCCCTTCTCAATTGTCAGCTCAAGCAGCGGAGCTGGTTGCATTGACTGAGGCCTGTAAATTGGCTAAGGGAAAGACAGCGAATATTTAACCGATAGCAGATACGCATTCGGAGTTCCACATGATGTTAGAACCTTATGGAAATACAGGGACTTCGTGACCTTCACCGGAAAGCCCATCACACACCGTGATCAGATTTATGACCTCTTGGAAGCGGTCCTATTGCCTAAATCAATCGCTGTGTGTAAATATGAAGCCCACACGAAAAATAACGATTCCATTTCTCAAGGAAATGCAGGGGCAGACTCGGCGGCAAGGACGGCAGCCCAGCAGCCGGTAAATGATCAGTTTGACATGGGAATGACAAAAATCCTTACCCCAACAGCAGACGTACGGGAGTCACAGTCGAAGTCCAGGATTGAAGACACGTTTGAGTGGGAAAAAGCAGAGTGCAGTTTGAGGTAAGGGGTATGGTGTGGCCCCAATGTTAAACCTTTTCTACCACGAACATTATTTCCATCCTATGCCAAACTGACACAAAGTAAGGAACATGTGTCAAAAGAGGGAAGATATGACAGCATTTCAGCACAGTGGTAGATTGAGTGATTTAATCATTACTTCCAGAAATATTGTGACTGATGTGTTATCTCTAACAATAATGTGGGGAGGGGAATACAGATGAGTCATGTAGCACTTCCAACCCAAAAACAATTTGAACATTTAGAACTGGATTTTACCGAACTAACACCCTCCGAAGGAAAAAGGTATTGTCTGGTAATAGGTGATATGTTTTCCAAATGGGTGCAAGCGTTCCCAACGGCAAAACAGAATGACAGTACCATAACCAAAGCTTTCCTAACTGAAATAATTCCGAGATGGAGCATCCCTGAGAAGTTTAGTAGTCCCAAGGTTTGTGAAGGTTTATAGCTCCGGTTAAGGTTTAGGGTGTAGGTTTGTTCGCTGAGCTGAAGGTTTGATATCCAGACGTTTCATTACCTGGCTATGTAACATCATCAGTGGCGACCTCCAAGTGAAGTGAAGTGAAGATGTTGTCTCCTGCTTTCTATTTATATGTTTGTTATGGATGGGGTTCCTGGGGTTTGTGGTGATATCATTTCCTATTGGTTTTCTGAGGGGTTGACAGATGGTAATCGATCTATGTGTTTGTTTATGGCGTTGTGATCGGAGTGCGAGGCCTCTCGGAATTCTCTGGTGTGTCTGCATATACAGCAAACCGACAAACACTGATCAAATACTTAACTACACCAGCAACCATCCCAACTCGCAAAAAGGAAGCTGTATCAGAACACTATTCCAACGAACCACCACACATTTCAGCATAGACGAACTTTGGAAAACAGAGGAGAACCGCCTATAAATCATATTTAAGAAGAACAGATACTTTAAAAAACAGTCCACAGATTCCTCAGGAACAAACTACGACAAGTAGACCTAACACAGCCAGAGACCCTATCGAACTTTCCATACATCAATGAAGTCTCAGAAGAAACAGTCAGACTATTAAGAACCCTCGGAATCCCACCAACAGTCTCAAACAAATCTAACAAATTTAAAAGACCCAGTACAACCCATGGACGAAACCAACGTCGTCTACAAAATCCCATGCAAGGACTGCCACAAACACTACGTAGGACAGACAGGAAGAAAGTTAGCCACCAGGATACACGAACACCAGCTAGCCACAAAAAGACACGACCCTCTCTCCCTCGTAGCCCTTCACACGGATGAAATTTAAACACCATTTTGACTTGGACAACACGTTATCCTGGGACAGGCTAAGCAAAGAAATGCCAGAGAATTCATTGACGCCTAGCACTCCAACCACAACGTCATAAAAAAAGACATATATCTAGATAGCATCTATCAACCCCTCAAAAAACGAACCGGAAATGGCATCACCACAAACCCCAGGAACCCCATCCTGGACAAACATATAACTAGAAAGCAGGAGACAACAGCTTCTCTTCACTTGGCGTTCGTCACTGATGATGTTACGTGGGAACATAGAACATAGAAAAATACAGGGCAGTACAGGCCCTTTGGCCCTCGATGTTGCGCCGATCCAAGCCCTCTTATCTTACACTAGCCCACTAACCTCCATATGCCAGGTAATGAAACGTCTAGATATCAAACCTACACCTCAGCGAGCAAACCTACACTCTAGGCTTAGTAGTGACAGTGGGACACCATTTGTCCATAATGCCCTTCTGCAGATTAGTGAGTATTTGGGAATAAACATGGGATAACAATGTGCCTACCACCAAACGAGCGGTAGGGCAGCGAAAAAGAGAAACTTCTACCTTAAAAAATATATTGAGAAAATGCTGTGAGGAACTAGGGATGACATGGTCAAAGGCACTTCCAATTGTGCTAATGTGTATGAGATCTAGGAGGAGAGGGAGAGCTAACCTTCGCCCGTTTGAAATTATTATTTGGTAGGCCGCCAAACACAGGAATTGTCCCGAGACGTAAGGGAAGCCAGATAACAGGCCACTGTGAGGATGAGATGTTGTGTTACTGCATGAAACTCTCTACACTTCTGTCCCAAATACAGAATCAACTGAAGACAGCACTACCCCAATCAGCAGAAGGGAAGATGTACGAAAGACTTCAGGAGGGAAAACAGGAAGGCGAAGAGGTGGCAGGGACCGTTTCAAGTACGCCTTACAGCACAGATAGCTGTTAAGGTCGCCGGAACAGCCACGAGGATACACGCCCGCCATTACAAACTTGCGGCTGGGACTGAGGAGACATTGCATAACGCCAAAACCAATTTAGAGCAAGTACTTATTAGAAGACTTAAGTAAATGTTGGGCTGTCACAGTGAACACTGTTAGAAAGCGCCCTGGTTGGACTATTCATCAGGGCAGGGGCGTCTGGGATGCAGCAGCTGACTGTAATCTTAACTGATAGGACGAAGTGGATCTTTACATGCGACCCATAGCCGTTCAGTAACAAGGACGACTATAAATTGGATAATTAAGATTTATGCAGGGATCCATGCTGCGCCGGTGACTGGCATTTAGTCGTAGCCACCACGGCAAAAGGGGCACCTGACATGGGAAATAGATATTCTATGATCAAAGTAAGACTCAGAAAAGCAATGAGGGAGTCTCGTGGTGTGGAATAGATAGATCCTTCTCCGACATCTGTAGACAGGTGAACATAGTTGCAACCGCCCCACCCACGCCCTCCGAAATGCAGTGCAGAATGTACTACAGACGATAGGAGCAGTGGGGCATGGCAACCAATCAAACCAGATCATGGACCTAACCCCAAGCCGGGTAAAGTTCATTAATGACACACCCGAACCCGAAGGGCGACGACCGTGGCGAGAGAGCGAATTTAATACAGGAGGGGAGTTTGCCTGCTGGATATAAATGCCGTAAATGCGACGCCAGTAGGTTGGGAGCTGCGAAGGGCCATTTCTAGATGTGAAGGTAATAGAGCATGTGCTTTGGTCATAAGACAAAACGAGAGATTAGACGTTGGCTACACTTGTTGGATATGTTTGCACACAGCCGAAAGGTAGACTGCCCAGCAATTTACTGATAGACTGGCGAGAAATGCCAGCTGTCTGCTTCCACGGGAGGCGATTAGCCTGACCATGATAGTGGGGGGCAATTTGGGCAAATCTCGTGTCACCACCCGAACTCCAGGCTAACTATAGCATCAAGACTGACACGCTACCGTCCACAGCATTCCAGATAGTGGATTGCAGGGGAGAAACTTGTATTTGCAGCAATCGGGGGAGACTCCTTTTGGGTATCTCCCAGTGTACCTTGATGCTGTACTTGAACAATGACTCTTATACGGCAACATACACAAATGATACGACCATAAACATTGCTTGTTCCTTTATCAATGGTCAGACCATGAGCGGCATGGTGGCACAGTGGTTAGCATTGCTGCCTCATATTGCTGCTCACTCTCTGGGCAGAGCAGGTAACGGCTGTCTGGTGTTTTTTTTTAAGTCGCGGTATAGTCCAGTTATTGTTTTTTTTAACGGCTAAAACTTAAAGTTTTTTTTAAGCGCCTAGCGGACCCGGAAGCTGGTGTCGCGCTAGCTAACCTGGGAAGGTTTTTTTCTCTTATAAAAGCGCGCAGGCGACGAACCCGAGGCACTACAGGGGTAGAGAATCCAACCCACCCTTTTCCTCTAACCTAATAATTCGACCCGTTGTGATAAGCAGGTAAGTGCTGCATTTTGCTTGTTTGTTTCTTTAGATCTAGTTTTAAAAGTTTACCTTTTAGAGGGATGGCAGCGAAGGCAGTGCAATGTTCCTCTTGCAACATGTATGAGGTGAGAGAAGCCATTAGCGTCCCTCCTGATTACACTTGCAAGAAGTGCACCCACCTCCAGCTCCTCCAAGACCGTGTTAGGGAACTGGAGCAGGAGTTGGATGAACTACGGATCATTCGGGAGTCAGAGGTGGTCATAGATGAGAGCTTTAGGGAAGTAGTTACTCCGAAAGTTATAGAGAGATGGGTGACAGTGAGGGGGAGTGGGAGGAAGAAGCCAGTGCAGGGACCCCCTGCGGTCATTCCCCTCCAGAACAAGTATACCGTTTTGGATACTTGTGGGGGGGATGACTTACCAGGTGTAAGCAACGAGGTTTAGGCCTCTGGCACGGAGCCTGTCCCCGTTGCTCAGAAGGGAAGGGTGATGAAAGGTAGAGCGATAGTTATTGGGGACTCAATAGTGAGGGGCACAGATAGGCGGTTTTGTGGGGGCGACAGAGACTCACGATTGGTATGTTGCCTCCCAGGTGCAAGGTTATGTGATGTCTCTGATCGTGTTTTCCGGGTCCTTATGGGGAGGGGGAGCAGCCCCAGATCGTGGTCCACGTTGGCACCAACGACATAGGTAGGAAGAGGAGTGAGGATGTTAGACAGGCTTTTAGGGAGCTAGGTTGGAAGCTCCGAGCTAGAACGAACAGAGTTGTTGTCTCTGGTTTGTTACCCGTGCCACGTGATAGAGAGTCGAGGAATAGGGAGAGCGAGGAGTTAAATGCGTAGCTACAGGGGTGGTGCAGGAGGGAGGGATTCCGGTATTTGGATAACTGGGGTTCTTTCTGGGGAAGGTGGGTCCTCTATAAACAGGATGGTCTACACCTGAACCTGAGGGGCACCAGTATCCTTGGGGGGAGATTTGCTAGTACTCTTTGGGAGGGTTTAAACTAACTCTGCAGGGGCATGGGAACCTGGAGTGTAGCTTTAGGGTACAGGACCTTGAGTGTTGGCAGGTTAGGAACATGGCATCGATCTCGAAGGAGGGTGCCTGTAAACAGGAAGGTGGCTTGAAGTGTGTTTACTTCAATGCCAGAAGTATAAGAAATAAGGTAGGTGAGCTTGCAGCATGGGTTGGTACCTGGGACTTCGATGTTGTGGCCATTAGAGACGTGGGTAGAACAGGGACAGGAATGGCTGTTGCAGGTTCCAGGGTTTAAATGTTTTAGTAGGGTCAGAGATGGGGGTAAAAGAGGGGGAGGTGTGGCATTGCTTGTCAAGGATATTATTACAGCAGTAGAAAGGGTGATGGAGGAAGACTTGCCATCTGAGGTAGTTTGGGCGGAGGTTTGAAATAGGAAAGGTGAGGTCACCCTGTAAGGAGTTTTCTACAGGCCTCCAAATAGTCCGAGAGAAGTAGAGGAAAGTATTGCGAGGATGATTCAGGAGAAGAGTGAAAGTAGCAGGGTGGTTGTTATGGGGGATTTTAACTTCCCAGATATTGATTGGGAAAGCTATAGCTCGAGTTCGTTAGATGGGTCGGTGTTTGTCCAATGTGTGCAGGAGGGTTTCCTGACACAATATGTAGACAGGCCAACAAGAGGTGAGGCTATACTGGATTTGGTTCTAGGTAATGAACCAGGCCAGGTGTTAGACTTGGAGGTAGGTGAACACTTCGGGGGCAGTGACAACAACTCGGTGACTTTTACTCTCGTGATGGAGAGGGATAAGTGAGCACTGCAGGGCAACAGTTATAGCGGGGGGGGGCAGGGAAATTATGATGCGGTGAAGCATGACTTAGGATCCGTGGATTGGAAAAAATAGGCTTCAAGGGAAGAACACAAATGATATGTGGCGCTTGTTCAAGGAACAGCTAATGGGTGTCCTTGATAAGTATGTACCAGTCAGGCAGGGAGTAAAGAGTCTTGTGAGGGAGCCGTGGTTTAAAAAGGAATTGGAATCCCTTGTGAAAGGGAAGAGGGCGGCCTATGTAAATATGAGGCGTGCAAGTTCAGTTGGGGCGATTGAGAGTTATAAGGTAGCCAGGAAGGATCTAAAGAGAGAGCAAAGAGCAGCGAGAAGGGGATATGAAAACTCCTTAGTTGGTAGGATTAGGGAAAACCCAACTGCTTTCTATAGGTATGTCAGGAAGAAAAGGATGGCTAGGGTAGGTATAGGTCCAGACAAGGATAGTAGTGGGAAGTTGTGTGTGGAGGCGGAGGAGATTGGTGAGACACTAAATCAATACTTTTCGTCAGTATTCACTCAGGAACAGGACATTGTTGCCGATGTGAATACTGAGTCACAATTAATTAGAATGGACGGCTTTGAGGTATGTAAGGAAGAGGTGTTGGAAATTCTGGAAAGGATGAAAATAGATAAGTCCCCTGGGCCTGATGGCATTTATCCTAGGATCCTCTGGGAATCTAGGAAGGAGATAGCGGAGCAATTGGCCTTGATTTTTATGTCGTCGTTGTCTACGGGAATAGTGCCAGAAGACTGGAGGATAGCGATTGTGGTCCCCTTGTTCAAGAAGGGGAGCAGGGATAGCCCGAGTAACGATAGGCCAGTGAGTCTAACTTCTGTTGTGGGCAAAGACTAAGAGAGAATTGTAAGGGATAGGATTTATGAACATGTGGATAGGAATAATGTGATCAAGGATAGTCAGCATGGTTTTGTGAAGGGCAGGTCGTGCATCACAAACCTTATTGAGTTTTTTGAGAAGGTGAACAAGGAAGTGGACGAGGGCAAAGCAGTAGATGTGGTCTATATGGATTTTCGCAAGGCGTTCGATAAGGTACCCCATGGCAGGCTAATGCAAAAACTACAGAGGTATGGCATTGAAGGTGCATTAGAGGTTTGGATTAGGAATTGGCTTGCTGGAAGGAGACAGAGTGTAGTAGTTGATGGTATAGGTTCATCTTGGAGCGCAGTTACTAGCGGTGTTCCACAAGGATCTGTTTTGGGACCATTGCTGTTTGTCATTTTTATAAATGACCTGGAGGAGGGGATTGAAGGCTAGGTGAGCAAGTTTGCGGATGACACGAAAGTCGGTGGAGTTGGGGACAGCGAAGAAGGATGTGGCAGATTACAGCGGGATATAGATAAGTTGCAGAGCTGGGCAGCAAGGTGGCAAATGGAATTCAATGTAGCTAAGTGTGAAGTCATTCACTTTGGTAGGAGTAACAAGAAGATGGATTACTGGGCTAATGGTAGACTATTTGGTAGTGTGGATGAGCAGAGGGATCTTGGTGTCCATGTACACAGACCTTTGAAAGTTGCCACCCAGGTAAACAGTGCTGTGAAGAAGGCATATGGTGTACTGGGCTTTATTAGTAGAGGAATTGAGTTCCGGAATCCTGAGGTGATGTTGCAGTTGTATAAGACTCTGGTGCGGCCTCATCTGGAGTACTGTGTGCAGTTTTGGTCGCCATATTATAGGAAGGATGTGGAGGCATTGGAGCGAGTGCAGAGGAGGTTTACCAGGATGGTGCCTGGCATGGTAGGAAGATCGTATGAGGAAAAGCTGAGGCACTTGGGGCTTTTCTCATTGGAGAAAAGAAGGTTTAGGGGAGATTTGATAGAGGTGTACAAGATGATTAGGGGTTTAGATAGGGTTGACAGTGAGAACCTTTTTCCGCTAATGAAGTCAGCTGTTACTAGGGGACACAGCTTTAAATTAAGGGGTGGTAGGTATAGGACAGATGTTAGGGGGTAGACTTTTTACTCAGCGGGTTGTGAGTTCATGGAATGCCCTGCCAGTAGCAGTGGTGGACTCTCCCTCTTTATGGTCATTTAAGCGAGCATTGGACAAGCATATGGAGGTTATTGGGCTAGTGTAGGTTAGGTAGGCTTCGGTCGGCGCAACATCGAGGGCCGAAGGGCCTGTACTGCGCTGTATTTTTCTATGTTCTATGTTCTATGTTCTCACAGTGCTAAGAACCCGGTTTAATTCCCGCCTCAGGCGACTGGCAGTGTGCAGTTTGCACATTCTCCCTGAGGCTGCGTGAGCTTCCTCCCACAGTCACCAGATGTGCAGGTAGGGAGAATGGGCCATGCTAAATTGCCCGAAGTGTTAGGTGTTAGGTAAATGTATGGGTGGGTTGCGCTTCGGCTGGTGTGTGTGGACTTGTTGGGTGGAAAAGCCAGTTTCCACACTGCAAGTAATCTAATCTAATCAGGATGGCAGGTATAATATGGGCAGGTGGCGAGAAAGTGTATCACCACTCCCCCGGGGAGAAAGGGGTGCTGCTACACCGCGATACTGTCCACCAACACAACAGTGTTCGCCCTAAAAGGCAGCAGTTGCCGAACTCGAAGGGACATCCCTCTGCATTGGAATGTGTACACACTCGCAGAACATCCTCGCATATGGTGTATTCGCAAATGAGATGGAGGAAGGCCTAGCACTCATTAACACTGAGTTAATGGCGGTTAGGAAGCAGTGACACAAAATCGATTAGTACGAGACATCCTGACGGCCGAGAGAGGGGGCGTCTGCAAAACGTTAGGTAACTCGTGCTGTATTAATGTTCCTGATGAGTCCCAAAATATTACTGGTTTAATAAATGGTACGAAGGCAGCTAAATGATCGCCTCCACGAGCAGATGACTCCTCCTCCCGATGGCTCACGTCCCTTATGGAGGATGGGGGTAATGGACCCATATCGTTCTACTAGTTGTAGGACTGGTCTTACTCATACTGCTTTGAATAAGACCCTAGTTGGGTACCTGCCTACACCACTTGCTTATGAATGCAGTAGGATACGAAATGTTAAACTATCAGTGGACCCAAAGAAGGAAGATCCGATTGCTTGTCCGCACCCTACAGCGACGTTGACGAATGTGACGTGTGAAGATGGGCTGTGTATCGGGCAAACCAAGGAAATGGAAAAACCACCACAAAGCTTTGTTAGAGTTAGGTGGTGTGTGAGGAAATGCCTGGTGTTTATAAATTATTTTTGATATATAGCTATCTGGCTTTTTATTTGGTTGTTGTCCTTGTTGTAAAATGACAAAAATTTGGAAAATGTAATGGAAAATTAACAAACTTAACATTGACTGTGAAATCTGTCAGAGAATGTTTTGCAAAATTTAATACTTCGCTGAAATATGCAAATACTTTGCTGAATTCTGCGTCGAGGAGTCAGCTTGTCTTTGTGGAACTTTGGAAACATTTCACCTGGCCTTGCGAGTAGCCGAGTTCAGAAAAAAGCTTCGGAAAACATAAAGACAATTATTGCCAAGGCATGGGAATAAGAAAATATGAGCTCGGATGTTTCCCAACACTTGTCCTTGAGCATGTGATAAGAATAGTAGAACACGAATATGTGAATTTTGTTCACAGCCCTTACATAAGGCACTTTTGTCAAGTATATTGGCCGCTCTACATGCAGAGGTTGAAAAATAAAGCCTTTCCTTTGCTCTTGCAAGCAGTTGATTCGAGTCGATTAAATTTCCACGACAGGTGTCAGGGTGTCAGGCAGTGGGAGAATTGTTGGGTATTAGTAAATGGGAGAATTGTTGCACAGTGCCATTACATTGGGAAATTAGTACAAATTGCCTATTCATTAAACAATTTTAGCAGAACACCTCTAAATGGAAGAATAGGGGCAGGGAATCATTGAGAAGGAACAATTTTGCAACAGCAATAAAGTCGAGATTCGAGTCCGCCCACCAAGAAATGGAAAAAAAAATCTTTGGAGCAGGGAAGCCAATACGTGGAGGAAGTGTATCAGGAAACAACGCAATGGGACAATTGACGCAGGGCATCAATAATGGGAGAGTTGGTGCTGATGTCACGAAAGTAGAGAATTGGTGGAAGACGTGGGAGAACTGGTGCTGAATAATATTAAATGTGGTGGATGTGCAGTTGCTGATGAAAAGAAGATTCGTGCAGGATTCGAAAACGGGAGAATGGTGCACGGAAGTGAAGCTGTATTTGGGATAATTTTTGCACGAACCACAAAATGGAAAAAATTGCACAGTGGAACTTTAACAGCGAATTGGGGTATGGCACCACTATCTCACAGAGTCAGAGTGGCGTTCCCCACACTGGGAGAAGTTGGTTTGGATATCAATGAACATGAGAATTGTTTTAGGGCAATATTGAATTCGAGAATTGGTGTGGGGTGCTTAAAACATGCAGAGTTGGAACAGAGCATAGTTAAATGGGAGAACACGGGCAGGAATCAGTAAGGCGGAGAAATGTTGGAAAGTGCTGGAAAGTGGCCATTCGATGCAGGGCGAAATTAATGAAAAAACTTTGAGCAGTAAACCATTATGTGGAAGATGTGTGTCAGGAAACAGCAAAACAGGAGAGTTGGGGCAAGGCAATACTCAGTGGGAGAGTTTCCTCAGTTCATGACGAAAGGGTGGATTAGTGCAGAATTGGCAATTTGAGAATTTGATGCAGTCAACGCCAAAATTGTAGAATTACAGCAGTAGACCACGACATGGGAGAATCATTGCAGCTACATAGTTAATGGAAGAAGTGGTGCGGAGTCGACCTAAATTAGATATTTGGTGCAAGTCACCTTTAAAATGTAGAATTAGAGTAGGGCACTCCTAAACGTGAGATTTGAACTCGGGTATCAGAAAATGAGAGAATCATACTGTGATATGAGGAAATGGCAGAATTAGTATTGTTATATGAGAAAGCAGGAGAATTCAGTGTCGGAGTATGAGGAAATGGGAGAATAAGTACAGGGTTTTGAGTAAATGGAGCTGCAACAAGATCTCACGGGTCTTAAACTCAATCCCCTTGTTAATGAAAGCCAAAAACACCATATGCTTTCTTAACAACCCTGTCCACCTGAGTGGAAATTTTAAGGGATCTATGTACCTGCACACCAAGATCCCGCTGTTCCTCCACACTGCCTAGAATGCTGCTTTTAGTCCTGTACTCAACTTTCAAGTTCGATCTTCCAAAATGCATCACCTCGCATTTATCCAGTTTGAATTCCATCTACCACCTCTCAGCCCATCTCTGCATCCTGGCATTGTCATGCTGCAGCCTGAAACAGTCCTGTATACTGTCAATGATACCTCCAACCTTTGTGTCCTCTGCAAACTTGCTAACCCATCCTTCAATCTTCTCATCCAAGTCATTAATAAAAATTACAACGAGTAGAGGCCCAAGAACAGAGCCCATGGAACACCATTCACCACTGACTTTCAGGCAGAATATTTTCCTTCCACAACCACTCGCTGTCTTCTGTCGACCAGCCAATTCTATATCCAGACAGCTAAATTTCCCTGTATCCCATTCCTCCTGACATTCTGAAAGAGCCTACCATTTGAATCTTACCAAATGCCTTGCTGAAGTCCAGATACACAACATCCACTGTTCGACCCTCATTAACTTTTCTAGTAACATCCTCAAAGAACTGAATAAGATTCGTGAGGCATGACCTGCCCCTCACAAAGCCGTGCTGACTGCATTTAATCAAGCTTTGCTCTTCCAGATGGTCATAAATCCTATCCCTCAGAATCCTTTCTAACACCTTGCAGATGAAAGACGTGAGACTGACTGTCTTTAATTTCCGGGGATTTCCCTATGTCCTTTCTTGAAGAGAGGAATTACATTTATCTCCCTCCAGTCCTCAGGTACGAATCCGGTGGAGAGCGAGGATGCAAAGATCTTCGCAAGCGGCGAAGCAATCACATTTCACGCTTCACATAGCACCCGGTGCCAAATCTGGTCTGGCCCTGGCGACTTGTTAATATTAATGTTCGTCAAAATTTTCAACACATCAACTTCCACAATCTATCTGTTACAGCAGGATTACCTGCTCCTCAATGGTTTAATTCACAGCGAAGTCCTTTTCTTTCGTAAAGACAGAAGCAAAAATCTCAGTTAGGGCTTCCCCTACCTCCTCAGACTCTATCCACAAGTTCCCTAAGCTATCCCTGATCTTCCATACTCTTTCTTTGATCATTTTCTTATTCCTCACATGTGTTCAAAATACCTTTAAATTCTCCCTAATCATTCCTGACAAGCCTTTTCCCTGCTCCCTCCTGGTTCTCCTCAGACCATTTTTGAGCTCCTTCCTCGCCTGCCTGTAATCCTCTAGAGCTGAGCAAGACCCTTGCTTCCTCCACCTAACGTAAGTTGCCTTCTTTCTTTTGACGAGAAGCTCCTCCGCTCTCGTCATCCAAGGTTCCTTTATCTTACCCTTTCTTGCCTGACTCAAAGGAACACAATTATGCATCACTCGCAACAACTGTTTCTTAAACTGTCTCCACATGTCTATAGTGGCCTTTCCATGGAACAATTGTTCTCAGTCCATGCTTCGCAACGCAGTCTGATAGTATCATAGTTTCCTTTTTCCCAACTAAATATCCTTCCATTGTGCCTGCTTCTCTCCTTCTCCATGGCTATGTAGAAGATGAGGCAGTTGTGGTCACTATCACCAAAATGCTCTCCCACCGCAGGATCTGTCACCTGCCCCAGCTCATTACCGAGCACCAAATCCAAAATGGTCTCTCCTCTCGTCGGCCTGTCAACGTACTGAGTTAGGAAACCCTCTTGAACACACCTTGCAAAAGCAGCTCCTTCCAAATCATCTGCTGGAAGGAGGTTCCAATCAATATTGGAAAAGTTCGTCACCCATTACAACTACCCTATTCCATTCACACTTTTCCAAAATCTGCCGACCTATGCTTTCTTCAATCTCCCTGCTTCTATTGGGGGGCCTGTATTTAATCCCTAGTGAGGTGATTGCTGCCTTACTGTTCCTAATTTCCACCCGTACTGACCCAGTAGACACACCTTCCTCGATAATGCTAACTTCTGTAGCTGTGATACCCTCTCTGATTAGAAGTGCTACTCCCCTTCATGTTTTTACCTCCTCGCCGTTCTTTTTAAATGTTCTAAACCCTGGAACATCCAGCAACCGTTCCTGCCCCTGAGAAATCCATGTCTCTGTTATGGCCACCACATCATAGCTCTAAGCTCATCACTTTTATTTACATTTCCCCAGTATTACCGAGCACATGACTCCATTTTGGGGGACGGGGCGGGTATGGGGAATTGTGTCTCAGTGGTTAGCATGGTTATTTCACAGTACCAGGGACCCGGATTGGGGGACAGGAGGAGGGGGAGTGTGCATGGTGTCTCAGTAGTTAGCACGCTGTCTCTCAGTACTAGGGACCCGGTTTGGGGGGGGGGGGGCATGGAATCTCAGTGGTTAGCACGGCTGTCTCACAGTACCAGGGACCTGGTTTGGGGGGAGGGGGATGGGGCATAGTGTCTCAGTGGTAAGCACAGCTGTCTCACAGTACCAGGGACCCGGTTGGAGGTATGGGGGTGGGGAATTGGGGCATGGTGTCTCAGTGGTTAACACAGCTGTCTCAAAGTACCAGGGAATCGGTTTGGGGGGTGGGGAGAGGGGCATGGTTTCTCAGTGGTGAGCACGGCTGTCTGACAGTACCAGAAACCCAGTTTGAGGGGAGGGGAGGGGGGCATGGTGTCTCAGTAGTGAGCACGGCTGTCTCACAGTACTAGGGACCCGGTTTGAGGGGAGCGGAGGGGGGCATGGTGTCTCAGTGGTGACCACGGCTGCCTCACGGTACAGGGACCTGGTTTTGGAGGAGTGGGGCCTTGTGTCTCAGTGGTTAGCACGGCTGTCTCACAGTCCTAGGGACCTGGTTTGGGGGGGATGTGGAGGGGGCAGTGTGTCTCATTGGTTAGCACGGCTGTGTTACAGTACCTGCGACCCGGAGTGGGGGAGAGGGGGAGGGGTTCATGGTGTCTCAGCGGTTAACACGGCTGTCTCACAGTACCAGGGACCTGGTTTGGGGGGAGGGGGAGAGGGCATAAGTGTTTCAGTGATTAGCAGGTCTGTATAACAGAACCAGGGACCCGATTGGAGGGATGGGGGTGAGAAATTGGGACATGGTGTCTCAGTGGTTAACACAACTGTCTCAAAGTACCAGGGAATCGGTTTGGGAGGAGGGGAGGGGGGCATAGTGTCTCAGTGGTGAGCACGGCTGTCTGACAGTACAGGGACCTGATTATGGAGGGGGTGACCTGATGTCTCAGTGGTTAACACGGCTGTCCCACAGTACCAGGGACCCGTTTTGGGGGGAGGGTGAAGGGGGCTTGATGTCTCAGTGCTTTGCACGGCTGTCCCGCAGTACTAGGGATCTGGTTTGGGGGGAGGGGGAGGGGGTGCATGGTCTCTCAGTGGTTAATACGGCTGTCTCACAGTCCCAGATACTCGGTTTGGTGGGAAGGGGAGAGGGGCATGGTGTCTCATTGGTTAGTACGGCTGTCTCACAGTACCAGGGACCCGATTTCGGGGGATGGGGAGGGGGGCATGTTGTCTCATTGGTTATCATGGCTGTCTCACAGCACCAGGGACCCGGTTTGGGTGGGATGGGGGGCAAGGTGTCTCAGTGGCTAGCACGGCTGTCTCACAGTACCAGGAACCTGGTTTGGGGGAGGGGGAGTCGGGTATGATTTCTCAGTGGTTAGCACGGCTGTCTCACAGTACCAGGCACCTGGTTTTGGGGAGGGGGAGGAGGACATAGTGTCTCAGTGGTTAGCACTGCTGTCTCACAGTACCAGGGACCCTGTTTGGGGGGGAGGGGGAGAGGGACATGATATCTCAGTGGTTAGCACTGCTGTCTCACTGTACCTGGGACCCGGTTTGTTCGGAGAGTGAGGGGGGGCTGGTGTCTCACTGCCTTTGACATCTTCCAAAACCTTTCTCCAAACACCTTAAAATTATGCTCACCTCGTGACAATCATTCGTTGGAGGAAGTCTCTGGCTATTTACTCTGTCTGTAACTCTCACTATCTTGTTCAGCTCTATCAAGTTACCTCTCATCTTTCTTTACTCCAATGAGAAAAGCCATAGCTCCCTCAACCTTTCTTCATAAGACAAGCCCTCTAGTTCAGGTAGCATTCTGGTAAATCTCCTCTGCACCTGTTCTAAAGCTTCCATATACTTTCTTCACTGAGGCGACCAGAACATTTCAAATGTGGTCTCACCAGAACTTTATAGAACTGCAGCATAATCTTACAGCTCTTCAATTCAGTCAAAATGCTAATGAAAGCCAACACACCATACGCCTTCTTAACAACCCTATCAACTTAGGTGGCAACTGAGACACCTACAGACATGGACCCCAAGATCCGTTTGATCCTCCACACTGCCACAAATCCTACATTTGACCCAGTAATCGGCATTCAAATTCGACTTCCACAATGAATCCCTTCACAAAATAGGAAATTGGAACAGAATTAGGCCATTTAGCCCGTTGGATCTGCTGTGCCGTTTGATCACACTTAAAATGTTTCTCAGCCACATTCTCCTGCCTTTACCAACTGACCATTGATTCCCTTATTCATGAAAAACATACATATCTCTATCTTAAAGAAAACAGGGTGGCTGTGTGCGGGCGTGTGCATGTGTTTGTGTGTAAGTGTCCATATCGGTATGTATGTGTGTTGTGTGTTTAATGTGTCTATGTATGTTTGTGTGCATCTCTGTGAAATGATGGCTCTGTGATTTTGGGGGTAAATCCATTGAAATTGTGATAAACCCTTACTCCCCTCTTCCACCTCTACGTCTGTCCCTGTTAAGTTTATAGTCATACAATGCCACCCTCTGCTGGTCTCCCCATGCCACTGCACAAGTGTCAGTTTTTTTTATATCAGAGGGCATCAAATACTGTGAATCTCTCACATTGCACGGCTGTTTGGTTTTGCAAATATCTCTGGAGGCACAGAACAGTTTTGTCTGATACCTAGATATATTACCATCAACACTGGGTCAGTTTCAGGACTTTTCAAACATTTCTCACTTACACCTTGTAGGGGTGAATTATAAAATATTTCAATTTAAAGAACATGTAATAACCTTACAGATGACTTGGTCAGAGTTGCTTGGATGCAGTTGCAGTGGAAATATTCTTTAAGGTGTACACTCTTTGTAACGAATAATCTTCAAAGACAAATCACTTTCACATTGCAGAGAGAGCACAGATATTACTCAGGAGCATTCACTACTCTAAGTGTCCTCAGTACAATTATGATCCTCCCTAAACCCAACTGTGTGTGTTGTAGTGCATGTGCAGATGGTGCTGTCAGTTTGGATGGTGCTATGATCTACCTCCCTCTCTCCACTTCCTAGACTGAATCCCTTATGGTTTTCTCCCTCCACTGCCATCAATGCAGTAGAGTGTGAAGGCCAGCAGAGGCGGACATTGCATAACTTTAAACACCACAGAGGCTGGCAGATCCGCTGTGCACACGGATACGGACAGATACACGCAGATACACAAAGATATGCATATAGTTACACAGGCACAAATAGAGATTGGTGCAGTCACACAAATACTAAAGCACACAAAAAGAAATGCCAATACACTGATGGACATGCACACGAAGATATACAGACATCAGTACAGACACACCACGAACACTGACACATTGATGTTTATACAGACATGCAGAATCTGCCAGTATTTATTTTTCGCGTGGTAACTTCCTCAAAACTTCACTCGATCGTGTGGTGTGTGCCAATATTTCTGTTGATCCCTAGGGATTCCTCTGCACCCTCACTATAGCTTCTACATCTTTCCTATAACAAGGCGACGAGAACTGAACACAATGTTCTAAGTGTGCCGTTAAGACGAGCAATGAACCCGTTTGTGAATTAAACCAAACACCCAGAAAAGCTCACCTTGCCTTATAATCTGTTAAAGCACCCACCCTCCTCCTCAAACCAAAAACAAAGTGCCTGTGCCACAGCTTGGAAAGTTAACGAGTTTTTTTATTCCTTATTTTTTCTTTCAATTCCTAAATTCTTTAGGAATTTAGACTAGTGGCAGTTGAATGTTCCTCCTGCAGAATGTGGGAGGTAAGGGTCACTACCGGTGTCCCTGATGACTACATCTGCTGTAAGTGCACCTGATTCCAGCTCCTTGAAAACCGCGTTAAGGAATTGGAGCTGGAGCTGCGAGAACTTCCGATCATTCGGGAGGCAGAGGGGGTTATTGAGAGGAGTTACAGGGAGGTAGTCACTGCTCAGGTACTAGAAAAAGGTAAATGGGTTACAATCAGGGGACAGAAAGGGAACCGGCGGGTAGTGCAGGGATCCCCTGTAGCCATTCACCTAAAAAATAAATGTACCATTTTGGATACTATGGGGGGGACTTACCAGGGGAAAGCAGTAGGGTAGAGGGATCTGGCACAGCGTCTGTCCCTGCTGCTCAGAAGGGAAAGGGGAAGAGGAGCAGAGCAGTAGTCATTGGGGACGCCATAGTTTGGGGGACAGATAAGAGGGTCTGTGGGGAAGAGAGAGACTCACGGTTGGTGTGTTGCCTCCTAGGTGCCAGAGTTCGTGATCGTGTTTTTGGGATCTTTAAGGGAGAGAGGGAGCAGCCCCAAGTCGTGGTCCACATAGGCACCAACGACATAGGTAGGAAGAGAGATGGGGATTAAAGGCAGAAACTCAAAGAGCTAGCATGGAGGCTTAGATCTAGGACGAACATAGTTGTTGGCTCTGGTTTCTTGCCCGTGCCACGTGCTAGTGAGGCAAGGAATAGGGAGAGAGAGAAGGTGAACACGTGGCTGCAGGAATGGTGCAGGAGGGAGGGGTTTGGATTCGTGAATAATTGGGGCTCTTTCTGGGGTAGGTGGGACCTCTACAAGCAGGATGGTCTTCATCTGAACTAGAGGGGTACCAATCTCCTGGGGGGGAGTGGAATTCGCTAAGGCTATTGGGGTGGGTTTAAACTAATCCAGCAGTGGGAATGGAACCAAAATTGTAGTTCAAGTATGGAAAGGGTTGAGAGTAGGGAGGTCTAAAATCAAGTTTCAGGGACGCAAGATGGCACCGGCTTGGTTTGAAGTGTGTCTACGTCAACGCCAGGAGCATCCGGAATAAGGTGGGTGAACTTGTAGCATGGGTTGGTACCTGGGACTTCAATGTTGTGGCCATTTTGGAGACATGGTTAGAGCAGTGAAAGGAATAATTGTTGTAGCTTCCAGGATTTAGATGTTTCGGTAAGAACAGAGAAGATGGTAAAAGAGGGGGAGGTGTTACATTTTTTGTCAAGGACAGTACTGCAGTTGCAGAAAGGATGTTTGAGGACTCGTAAACTGAGGTGGTATGGGCTGAAGTTAGAAACAGGAAAGGAGAGGTCACCCCATTGGGAGTTTTCTACAGGCCTCCAAATACTTCCAGAGATGTAGAGGAAAGGATAGCAAAGATGATTCTCGATAGGAGTGACAGAGACAGGATAGTTGTAATGGGGAACTTAAAATTTTGAAATATTGAACGGGAACACTATAGTACGAGTACTATAGAGTGGTCAGATTTTGTCCAGTGTGTGCAGGAGGGCTTCCTGACACAGTATATACACAGACCAACAAGGGGCGAAGCCACATTAGGTTTAATACTGGGTAATGAGCCTGGTCAAGTGTTAGACTTGGAAGTAGGTGAGCACTTTGGTGATAGCAATCACAATTCTGTGACGTTTACTTTAATGATAGAAAGGGATAGGTGTATACCACTCGGCAAGAGTTACAGCTGGGGGAAAGGCAATTACGGTGCCATTAGACAAGATTTAGGAAGGATATGATGGGGAAGGAAACTTAAGGGATGGGCACATTAGAAATGTGGAGCTTAGTCAAGGAAAAGCTACTGTGTGTCCTTGATATGTATGTACCTGTCAGGCAGGGAGGCAGCTGTAGAGTGCGGGAGCGATGGTTTACGAATGAAGTGGAATCTCTGGTCAAGGGGAAGACGATGACTTATGTTAGGATGGGATGTGAAGGCTCAGTTAGGGCACTTGAGAGTTATAAATGTAGCCAGGAAAGACCTAAAGAGAGAGCTTTGGAACGCCTTGCCTGCAACAGTAGATTCGCCATCTTCAAGCACATTTAAGTCGTCATTGGGCAAGCATATGGACGTACATGGAATAGTGTAAGTTAGATAGGCTTCAGATTGGTGTGACAGGTTGGCGCAACATCGAGGGCCGAAGGGCCTGTACTGCGCTGTAGTGTTCTATGTTCTATGTTCCCCTATCTCCTCCGACTCCTGGCGCAAGTTCCCTCCACTATCCTGATGAGCCCTACCCTCACTAAAGCAATCATCTTGTTCCTCACAAAAGTATAGAACATCTTAAGTTTTACTTTAATCCTACTCACCAAGTGTTTTTCATGCCCGCTTCTCACTCTCCTGAGGTTATTCTTCACTTCCTTCCTGACTACCTTGTAACCCTCTAGAGCCCTGTCTGATCCTTGCCTACTTAACCCAAAGTCATTTTCCTCCTTCCTCTTGAGATATTCTACATCCATTTGATACAATAGAGATATGGAGCTGCAAATGGATTGGAGCTGCACATCCCATCACTTCCAGCATGGGCTGCAGGTTTCCTCTCGCTCGGCAGTGATCTAACACAGTGTTACTGAACAATGTACTGGGGCAGTGTACACAGCTCTACATGCTGGTAGGGTAACTGCTCCTGGTTTACAGATCCATGCACTGGGGTGGCGTACACTGCTCTACATGCTGGGAGGGTAAATGCTCCTGGTTTACATACCAATTCACTGCTGTTCAATGCATAGCTCCCAGTGCTGGGGAGGCAGTTCATGGACTGGTGTGGTCTGCACAGATTGCTGGGTTGTGTTGAAAAGTACACTAGCCTGGTTTGAACACTGCTACATGCTGCGCAGATGTATCATCTGGATTATGGTGTCTGATTCTGTGACGTGGATTTCAGCTGATTTATCACCACATTTACTTTATATTGTTATTTTTGTTATTGGACCTGAGATCGGACTACTCATCCAGTTAATCCCATTTGTCTGAGAAGAGCCACGTTTATTGAACTTGTCGAACAAGTAATCATCCAATTATAACATGAATATCCGTCCTTCTGTACCTTAACCTGGCCGTTGGATCTCATATACTTGGAATGCTGGGGAAATCATTATGAAGCTCAGAAACAATGTGCAAAACGTATGGCTCGTGGTCTCCTGTACGTCCCGGCTGTGGGTCCCATTCGGATCCCTAGTGTATCGAGAGCTGGCATTGCGAAGCTCAGAAGCAATGAAATGGTATGTGTCAGACTGCTGTTCACTTCCCAGTGTGTTCCATGTGGTGCTCCATAGACAGGGGTGTGAGTGCTGGGCTGTTGTTTACTTCCAGGTGTGTTCCATGTGGTGCTCCATAGACAGGGAGGTGAGTGCTGGGCTGTTGTTCACTTCCCGGTGTGCCCCATGTGGTGATCCATGGACAGGGTTGTGTGTGTGCTGAGCTCTTGTTCACTTCCGGGTGTGGCCCAAGTGGTGATCCATGGACAGAGCTGTATGTGCTGGGCTATTGTTCACTTCCTGGTGTGTCCGATGTGGTGATCCATGGACAGGGGCGTGTGTGTGTGCTGGAATATTGCTCACTTCCCAGTGTGCCCCATGTGGTGATCCATGGACAGGTGTGTGTGTGTCCTGGGCTATTGTTCACTTCCCGGTGTGCCCCATGTGGTGATCCATGGACAGGGGTACGTGTGTGCTGGGCTATTGTTCACTTCCTGGTGTGCCTCAAGTCGTGATCCATGGTCAGGGTTTTGTGTGTGCTGGGTTGCTGTTCACTTCCCGGTGTGTCCCAGGTGGTGATCCATGGACAGGGAGGTGTGTGTATTTGCTGGGATATTGTTCACCTCCCGGTGTGACCCATGTGGTGACCCATGGACAGGGGCGTGTGTGTGCTGGGCTATTGTTCACTTCTTGGTGTGTCCCATGTGGTGATCCATGAAGACGGAGGGGTGTGTGCTGGGCTATTGTTCACTTCCCAGGTTGCCCATGTGGTGATCCATGGACAAGGAGGTGCGTGTTTGCTGGGCTGCTGTTCAAATTCCGGTGTGCCCCATGTGGTCATCCTTGGACAGGTGTGTGTCTCTGCTGTGTTATCATTCACTTCCCGGTGTGCCCCATGTGGTGATCCATGGACAGGGAGGTGTGTGTGCTGGGCGTGTGTTCACTTCCCGGTGTGCCACGTTGAGTGAACCATGAACAGTGGTGTATGTGTTTGGCTGGTATTCACTTCCCGGTGTGCCCCATGTTGTGATCCATGAACAGGGTTGTGTGTGTGCTGGACTGCTGTTCACTTCCCAGTGTGTCCCAGGTGGTGATCCATGGGCAGGGAGGTGTGTGTGTGTGCTGGGCTATTGTTCACTTCCTGGTGTGCCCCATGTGTTGATCCATGGACAGGGGCGTGTGTGTGTGCTGGGCTATTGCTCACTTCCCGGTGTGCCCCATGTGGTGATCCATGGACAGGGGTGTATGTGTGCTGGTCTATTGTTCACTTCCCGGTGTGCCCCATGTGGTGATCCATGGACAGGGGTGTGTGTGCGTGTGTGCTGGGCTATTGTTCACTCCTTGGTTGCCCCATGTGCTGTCCATGGACAGGGAGGTGTGTGTGTTTGGCTGGTGTTCACTTCCCGGTGTGCCCCATGTTGTGATCCATGGACTGGGGTGTGTGTGTGCTGGGCTATTGTTCACTTCCCGCTGTCCCATATGAAGATCCATGGACAGCAGTGTGTGTGTGCTGGGCTGCTATTCACTTCCCAGTGTGCCCCATGTGGTGATCCATGGACAGGGAGGTGTGTGTGTCCTGGTCTTTTCTTCATTTCCCAGTGTGCCCCATGTGGTGATCCATGGGTAGGTGTGTGTGTGTGCTGGTCTATTGTTCACTTCCCAGTATGCCCCATGTGTTGATCCATGGACAGTGTTTCCGGCAGCTTTAGACACGCCTTTGAACCTTGGAATATGCGTGTCCACTGAACACCTGCGCTTGTCCCTCTCAGATGATTGTGTTGTCAGTAATACGAGGAAACCTCTCGAGTATAATTGTAAAAGAGCAGGCATCTAACTTGTAGCTGAGGGGCTTCTGACTGATTCGTGTTAATGAAAAGTTAGTGGATGGTTTGCTCGAGGTTGTGCTCAGACATTCAGGGAGACCTGAGGATTTGGTGAACCAACTCTGGATGGAGCATAGGGACTGTAATTGCAACACCTGCGTCTGTAAGATGAACAACAAATGGAGCAGAGCCTGCACAGGGAGGAAGATCTGAAACCACGGAGTGAGTGTCCTTCTGGGATAGGGATCTGCTGTATCCACACCGGGTTTTCCAGGAACACCTTCCCAAGTTACATTTAACTCAGGAGCAGAGTGCGTGCGGACACTGATTGAAAAGGGAACTGGTCACAGAGCGGTGTCACCTCCTTCAACACGATCTGCAGCTTCACACCAGGGTGAGGACGGTTCTGCCAGTGGCTGTTAGGGTCACTGTTTCACACAGCTTCTATGATCCCGAACTTTCCAGGCAGGAGTGGGTGACAGATCCATCATCTCCCAGTATGCCGACGTCAACATCAGCATTTGGAGACGGACGATATACATGGTGGTTGAGAGCAGTGGGGTCCCTGGGAACATCAAGAAGATGGAGAAACACTTCCCGTGTCTGATCGGGTCAGAATGAACCATCCAGTACATACTGCATCACTAAGTCCTGTAGTATTTTTCCGTTTCAGTAACATACTACCTAATAGTCTTCCTAAAGAAAATGACAGATTAGATATTATCTTTAATCCCATTTGCTAAAATTTTATCCATTGACTTCACCTGTCCATATCCAATTACAGACTCTCCACCCTCCCTTGATAATTTAGTTTCCTGTTTATCATAGTTTAATCGGCATACATAGTTACAGTACATTTGTTCCACTCCACTTGATCATTGAATCAGATTGTAAAGAGCTGTGGACCAAGCACTGGTCACTGTGTGACTCCACTGGTGACGTTCTGTCAAACTGACTAAGGCTGATTTATCCGGAGTGCCTGCTTCCTGTCTGATAACCAGTCCTCTCCCATTTATATGTAACACATTCAAAGTGCTGAATAAGAACGAGGAGCATCAGTTTGGCAATCCAGCCCCTCAGTCTCTTCCGACATTGAATGCAATCATAGCTGATGTCATTGTGGCCTCAGTTCCACGTTCCTGTCCGATCTCCATATTCCTTCATTTATTCAATATCCCAGCACCTACTGCACTCTGGGGAAGTGAATTACACTGATTCCCAACCCTGTGACAGAAGTATGTTCTCCTCACCCCTGTTTCACTTCTCCCCCACCTCATCCTAAAACTATGGTTTTAGGACCATTCGAGATTGTCCCACATGAGGAAATATCAACTTCACATCTACATTGTCAATCACCTTTAACATCGTCCAGACCTCCGAAATCTCCTCTCATTTTTCTATATTCCAGGCAGTATTGGCCTGAACTGCTCAATCTCTCTTCAGAGGACAAACTCCACATCTCTGGAGTAAATCGAGTAAACCACTTCTGAACTAGCTCCATGGCAAATACATCCCTCCTACAGTCAGGACACCAAGACTGCACACATTACTCAGTTGCGATCTCACTCCTCCCTCCCTTTATAATCCATTGTTTTAGAAATAAGTGCCAAAGTTGCACTTGCCTTTCTCATTATCTGCTGTACCTACATCGGAGTATTCTGTAGAATGGACGCGGACAGCCAGATCCCTCTGCACCTAATCATTTAGAAGTCTCTCTCCATTTGGATAATAATTTTCCTTTCTGCTACACTAATCCAAACGGATACACTCATACTTTTCGTTGTTCAGTTTCTTCTGTCAAATGTTGCCCCAACCTATCCATATACATTTTCTAACTTCTTACATCTTCATTGCAATTTCTCACCTGAGTTAGTGTCATCTGTTAATTTTGTAAAACATGTTCTATCCTCTCAACTACTTAAGACTATACATTGTAAATAATTGGGGCATGGGGACCAAGACATATAGTTTCCGAAAGATTAAATTTTGCCAACATAAAATTACCCATATTTTTCCATCTCACTGCATTTTGTAGCTTCACTAAACCTGTACCAAGTTGATAAGTTACTTTTACCCATAAACGATCTTATTCTGCAGATTAATCATTTGTGCAGAGCTATTCAATGCCTTCTGGAAGTCCAAATATTTCATCTCTCGGATCCCCATGATCGAAATGATGTTGATTCTGATGGATTGTGGTTTGACTTTGCAAATTTCTTGTCATTAAATCCTGAATAATGGACTTTACCAATATTTCTTAAATTTGAACGGTTTTCTCACTACTATATTCCATCGTGAAGGTGATAATTCTAAATTCTTACTGCTCTATAATCTCTTTGTTTGCTCCAATCCTGTGGAATTGGCACATGGCGTGAAATGACCTACTCTGATTGCTCTGTAAGAGGTCCGAGGATCTGAATGGACTCATTCTATTCCTTGTGCACAAAGTCGGTGGGCTGATGTCTTTCTGGTGTTCCACATCACAGTCTCGATGGTCTGCCTTTCCTCCTCTTGTTGTTGCGTAAGAGTCGTGAGGGCTTATGCAATCTTCCTGTTGCTGTGTCACAGTTTGAGGAGCTGAAAGCACCTTATCATATTCCTCCATCACAGGCTGGAGATACTGAACGGTCTCTCCTGCATCCCTGATATAGGACTGAGGGAATGATTGGCCTTCTTCTGTTCCCATACACGAGACACGTGAGGTAAACTTCTTTCTCCTTTCCCATAAGAAATCTTATAGGTTGCATCCTTCTCCAATTCCCTTGCAACAGGCTCGATGGGATTGAATATCCTCCTGGTATCCCAGTGCACCAATCTCCAGTCCCTCTTCCAGTTCCTATGTTACAGACTTGAGAAGGCTGAATAGACTGATCCTATTGATGCATAACAGGATACTGGTGTGCATGGCCTACTCTGGGCCCAGTGTTATCGACTCGAGGAGCTAATTGGCCTCCTCCCGTAACTGTATATCAGGCTCCAGGGTCTTAATAGCCTCTTTCTGTGCTGTTGGAAGAGGGTCAATGTCCTTTGAGACACTACCTCCTAATAAATGACAGAAGACGCTGAACGAGAGAGTGCCCATACTCTGAAGCACTCTCGTCTCCATATCTGACTTACAGAGATGAACTATTAATATAGTCTTTTTTCTGTATCAAGTCCTGAAGCTGAAAGTAACAAAAGAGGTCCCTCCCAGATACCTCATATTCCTGGCTCAGCTGCTCAAAATTCATCATGACCTCCCTGTCAAAAAATTCTCCCAAACAGGAAAATCATCTGGACTCCCAGAGCCTAAAGGCAGAATCCATAAATCCCGCTGGAATCCTACCAATCCTACAATGGGAGTGAAAGCCGAAGTTTTTGTTTTGTAAAGTGCCCTCAACTTGTCCCACCATTCTCCATGCTTTCACTGTGTTAGGGACAATCGGTTTCTGCAATTCTCCATAACAGTCCTCATCTTGTCCATGAACAACAGATTAATGAGGGGACAATTTGCCTAGAAGGCCTCGATGTCCAGCCAAAGTGACCATGGGTCCTGACAAGTACAATCAGCCACATCGGAAAGCAAGGAACTTGGTTGGTATTTCTTAAACTATGGAAAATCTACACGCCCCCATTCACTGTGGAAGCTGCAATTTGTCCAGGTTAATAGGAGGCCTTCTGTAACGCCAGATGACAGATCAAAGCCAACTGCTCATCCTCCATAGCGCCTACCTAGGCAGCGTCAAAGGGAAAATTGGCATGGGTTATCGTAAACAAGGAAGGACATTCATTTTAACCAGAGCTAACCCAAAGAGAATATTGGATGATTCTGTCTTATATTCTCTAGCAACTGCACGAAGTTAGCTTTATATAATTAATCGAAGGCTTGGATGATAAAAACACCTAAACCTCCTTGTGGCCATCTGGAAGGGAATCAGATTCCACCCCAAGGTCGGGTACTCCAATAAGACCCCCAACAGGGATGGCCTCCGATTTCATAAAATTGATTTTATACCCTGAGAAAGATCCAAATAAATTAATCATTCGTATTAAACAGGACACAGATATCATTGGGTTAATTAGAAAGAGAGGGACGCCACCTGATCTTATTCCTTCCTGGTCCTACCTCCTTGCCAGTGATATTGGCGTCCCCCCCCCCCCCCCCCCGGATGCCAACGGCTCAATCATTAATGTAAATGATAACAGTGAAAGGGGGCAACTTTGTTGACTGCCACTGTCAATACCAGAATTGTCAGATCTTATACCATTAGTGAAATCCGCTGCTTTCAGGTCACTATATAACACTGCCACCCACCTGGCGAAGACCCCTTCAAGACCAAACCATTCAAGGACATAAAAGTTGATCATCTACTCCATCCGGTCAAATGCTTTCTCTGCATCCAGGGAGACTACCGAACCTGGAATCGAACCTTGCTGGTAGACTGGAACCATATTTAGCACTCTTCTAATATTATCAGAGGACCTACGGCCCCTAATAAAAATGGACCTCTTTCACAGTGGACCTTCAAAGCCAGCATTTTCGACAAAATTTTGAAGTCCACGTTTAATAATGAATAGGCACATACAAAGTGCAATCCTCTGGGACTTTCCCTCTCTTGAGAATAAGATGAATGTTTCCTTCTCTCAAAGAGGATGGGAGGCAGTCCTGACTGTACGAATAATTGTACATATCCAACACTGGCCCAGCCAGCACGTCTATGAACTCCTTCTAAAACTCACTCTGAAAGGCCATCTGGGCCGGGGGCTTTACCACTCTGGAGCAGCTTCATTGTCTCCTGTATCTCTCGGATTATGAGAGGGGCATTCTACAGAGACACCTGCTCTGAACTTACACCTGGGAGGTCCAAGGTCTTAATAAAGGACTCCATCGTCGCCAATCTGTCTTGCATGTCCGCTGAATGGAACAACGCAGAGCAGAGCTTCCTGAATGCTGCATTAATCTTTTTGGGATCGCGGGTGATAATAACAGCAATCTTCTTTCTGGCCAAGTACGCCTCATATCTACCTGGTTATCACCATGCTCGAATACCTTCTGTTTCGCAAAGGAAATCTCTCTCTTTTCTCTCTGGGCGAGTGCAGCATTCAGAGCAGTCCGGAGGGCTGCAATTCAGTTATAGATTGTCTGACAAAATATGGTGTGTCAGCTCTCTTCAGCCGAGCCTCAAGCATACACTACTGTTCTACATTCTGCCGCTTTTGAGTCACCAAGTAAGAAATAATCAAATACCTTGTATAGGCTTTGGCAGTCTCTCAGAACACCGTCGGATTACAGGCCGTACACAAGTTCATGTTCCAAAACAAATTAAATTCCCCCTCTAAAATACGCAATGAATTTGCTATCCTTCAGGAGGAAATGATCCACGTGCCAGTGCCGTGAGCCTGTCCCATCGCCACCATCCTTGACCTCCAGGAACACTGCCACATGATCAGAATTCGTTCCCAATTCTAAAGGACAGCATCGAATTTAAAAATACCAATGGGGTAAACAACATGCCAATCCTAGTAAATCATTTATGTGGGTTAGAAAACAAGGTGAAGTCCCTATCTTCAGGGTGAAGACATCTCACACATCCACCAACCCAGCTACCTGCTCAGGTCCACCAGCTGCCTGGGTGGCGGGTAAAAACCTCCCATACGCATCGACGTCCTATCCACCTCGGCGTCCATACGTCAGTTAAATTCTCCCCTTAATTATACGACGTGCCCCACGGCTCAAGAAGCTTCCAGCACCTGTTGTGCTCTATCGTGCTGGAGTTGCACAAAGAACGGACAGGGATACTGGTCCGATCAGGACCTGCACACTGCGACGCTGTGGGCCCGCTCAACGCTCACCCAGTCTGCCCTGACTTCCAGTTTCAAAAATTGTGTGAGCCATTGTTCCAAGAAGCTGACAAGCTGGCATTCTTGTTCCCGTTCCGGCAGCCTGATCAAGCTGATGTTCTTCTGACAGCTCCAATTTTCGAGGTCCTCGACCTTCTCTACTAAGGCCTGGACCTAACATTCTTGGGCTTGGACCCGAACAGCTGAGGATTCCGCCATGGTTTCCTAAGCCGCATTCCAATCTTCCACTTCCCCGAGATGTGGCCCGAGATGCTGGATCTCCTGGTCATGCTTCTGCAGCTTGGCTGAGATCAATTCCAGCATGGTTCAGATCTCTTCCATTGCTGAATAACCAGGGAAAAATTCAGATCCATTTCGAAACCAAGGGGGTAATCAGTATGTGAAACTGGGGATCATTGATAGACTGTAACACGAGAGCTTCACACCTGTTTTAGTTGGGATAAGGAAAATGCAGGTACAGAATACAAGAAGATGGACTGGTAAACTCTCGAACAGTTTGATATAAGATGCAAGTTGGGATTGATGGTTTGTATAATTTAAAGTCCAGATGAGTTGTATCGCAGGATGCTGTTGGAGACAGGAGAGGAAATGTCCTGACCTAAATGTTTTAGTCGAATCTGACACACAAGGGAGATGCTAGAGGACTGGAGAACAGCTTGGTGGTCCCAAGTTACTGGAAAGGTGGTAGAGATAGACCAGTGTATGGTGGGGTACCACAGCGAGCAGTGCAGTGTATCAAATTATTTGTGGTATTCATAAATGATGTAAATGTGAATGTGGAGGAGGTGGTAGGGGGTGGGGGCTAAGCATAATAAGCAATTTTGTGTTTGACACAAAGATTGGCCAGGTGGTTGGCAGTGAGGAGGAAGGCCTTATGTTACAGGAAAATACAGGTGGAATGGTCAGATGGTCAGATCAATGCCAGATGGAATGGAACCCTGATAAATACGAGGTGATGCACTTTGTTAGAATTAACCAGACAGGGAAGAATTCAATGAATAGCAGAACACTAGGGAGGTCAGATGGTGTTTCTCCACACATCCGTGAACGTGACTGGGCAGTATAATAGCCAGTTAAGAAATCACACGGGACGATAGGCATAGTGTTTATTCATCGAGGCGACAAAATATGAGTTAAACATGCCATTGGTTAGGCCATAGATAGATTACTGTGTGCAGTTCAGGCAGCCACATTTCAGGAAGTGTTTTGGTTTCTCAGTAACACCAGAAACTATTGAGGTCTCCACAGAGTTGGACGCTTCAGTGGAAGTCTCCTGGCTGCAACTTTCTCTAAATTTTTATTTGATTTGTTCTCCCTCCTCTGTAGGAGAACTGCATCTGAGAATCTGTGTCTGATCTTTCCTTTTTGCCAAGTACATGTATCAGAACACTTAATTATTAATAGAGTCGAGGCCAACGCCTTCAAATATTTTTGAGGAGCTCTGCTGTCATCCATAGCACATGACTCCTTCACATCCTGTATAATTGGTTGGAGGAACTAAGTAGTCTATCTCTACACTTCTCCAATAATTTCATTGAGCTGAATGACTTCTTCATATTCCTGTGAAGCTAGCGTGAGGAGCTGAATAATCTCCTCATTTTATCTGTGGAAATGTGCAGTGTCCAGCAGCACTGTTGCATGAATTTTACCGATACTTCCAACAGCACACGCCTGAATGTTGTCCAGGTCTTGCTGCACATGGACACAGACTAGTTCACGAGCTGAAGGGGGACATTTTTTTCCTGAATATTGTGTGACCTTCTGTGAACACCCCCACTTCTAATCTTATGGTGGGGGCAAGGCAGTTATAAAGCAGCTGAAGATGTTTGTGCTGAGGAAGCTACCTTGAGGAACGTTTGCAGATTTGTTCAGGACTGCATGGATTTTTGTACACAAACCACAATCATTGTGCTTTATGCTTTAAATCACTCTAACCAGTGAAATTTACAACTCATTCCCATTAAGTGCGATCCTGGTCAGGCTCTTTGAGACCGTCCTCAGTTAAATGATGCCTTGATGTCAGGGCCAGTCACTCTTCCCTGAGCCTTTGTGTTCACGTCTTTTGCTCATATCAATTGGGCACAGTGTGGGGCAGGGAATGCTTTTTGACCAGTCAGAGTTGAGGGCTCATACACGAATTAGACACGAAAGAGGATATTAGACCTTATGATCTTATTGTGGGAGAAGATCTGCTTTTGAGTTGAGGTGGCGAGGGGGGTGAGTGGCCTGTGGATGAATGACATATCCCTGTTTGTGGCCTTCTCACGTTCTATTATTGGAAAGTAGAGGCTGTTATTTTCCTGGAAGCTCTGGTGTTGAATATTACCAGATTGTCTGGACAATCGCTGGATGAGGAATGGGGGCTGTATTCACAGTGAAACTGGGTCTACAACTTGACCAACAAACGAAACACAAGTTGCAGAAAGGGGAATATCAGTTAGGAGTGATGAGGACCCTCTTTCATACCACTGCCTGGGTTTTCCTATTACATTTTAAAACCAGACCAAACTGGATTTGACAGTTTTGAGGGGCTGAATGGTCTCCTCTGTTTCTGTGAAAGGAGTAAATAGCCTCTAATTGCTCCTGTCTAGCAGGTTTAATGGGCTGGATGCAACACAGAAACATGGCACTGAAGAGCAGGAGTGGGTCATTGGACACTTTGAGCGTTCTCTACCAGGGAGTAAGTTTGTGGCTGATCAGGTTGTGGTCTCAGCTCCACTTTCCTGGCTGTGTGCTATTATCCAAGAATCAATTCTCTGTCCAATATTTAACTAACTCAGCATTGAATAAATATAAACAAAGAGACATCTCAAACTTGTGGGGAAGAGAATTCCCACTTGAAACGCCTGTTTAGAATTTCTGCTCATCCCTCTTATAGAGTCATAAAGCATGCAAATGTGTAAGTGCTGATCAGATATCCCATTATGATCGAGTCTGATTTGAGAGCATTTGTCTCATATTCCTCTAACCTCCTTATTCAAATACCTATCAAGATGCCAGACTCTACCACTTCCTTTGGGAGATAATTCCATATGGATAACTCCCTCTGTATGAAAACATTGCATCTAAGTTCCCTCTAAATTATTTCCCCTCGTACTTTAAAACAGGCCTCCAATCTGAAAAGCAATCCTCTACCATCCTCTGTCTCCTCCCTTCAATCTAGTTTTGTATTCAATTGGCTTGGGTGCGCTGGTTCCCATGTGACCTAACCTTACTAACTTGCCTAATATGCAGAATCTTGTAGAGCAACTTGTTGCAATCTGTATGGAAAACATCTACAATACTGCCTTCATCAATCTGGTTTGTCACCTCTTGAACAAACTCAGTCAAATTCGTACAACGCGATTTCTCATGCAAAACGCCATGGTGACTATCCCCAATCAATCCTTGCCTTTGAAAATGCATGCAATTGACTATCCCTCAGAGATCCCTCCAACAACTCACCCACCACTGATGTCAGGCTCACTGGTCCAGAGTTCCTTGGGTTGTTGGGTAACTGTTTTATTTTCTACTGCCACTGTTCCATTGGTCACAGCAAATTATCGGTGTAACCAGTTTGATGATATGGCCAATGATATAGGTCGCATATTGGCTCAGATTCATCCTCAGAAGAGGTCAGGTTGATTTCCTTCATTTGTTAAAACAACAAATTCATGACGAAAACAAAGTTCCTCAAACTTTGATGGAAAGGTGAATGTCAAACAGAATAGAAATTTTCAAAAAATTTACATTGACATTTCCATTTCTGAAAATACAGAGGAGCACAAACATACACAGACACACACACAGATGCATACACAGACAAGCACACTCACACACACAAACACAATCATATACACACAGACACACTCAAACGCACAAAAACACAGACACAAAAACACGGACACACATGCACAAGTATGCGCACAAACACAGGCAAATGCATGTACCGTAGACCGTAAATAATTACAGCAGAATAAAACGCCATTTGGCCCATCCAGTCTACTGAGCTACTGATCATGGCTGACATGCTTTTCTAGCCAATTCTCCTGCCTTCTCACAACAAGCCTTGATCCCATCATTAAGCATAACTTGTCTAGTTATATCCAAAAGATGCTAATGTGTCTGTGTGTCCGTGTGGGTCGGTGTGCATGTGTTGTCTCTGTGTGTGTCCCAGTGTCCTGCCCTCTACTCCATATTGGAGAGTGGGGTTTTAGCAGTTTTGAGGCACATCTTTGTCACTTGTTCTGTGCCTATCCATTGAATGCCTGCGTTAATCATTCTCTGCTGCTCATGTGCTCAGTAACATGAGGAATCCCAACAACTGTTCGTGATTCAGACCAGGTTTCTCACTTGCATTTTACTGACATTTGACTTAACTCTAGTTTTTGTACACTTGTGGAAGTGCTGCGGATGGTTTCCTGGAGGATGTGTTTTAAACTGCTGTGGAAATTCAGGAAGACCAGAGACTTTGGTGACCCAATTCTGGATGAAACATGGTGACTGTAGTTACAGTATCTGGATCTGCAACATGACCAACAAATGGAGCAGAGACTGCAGAGAGGGGAATATGTGTAAAATGGAATGAGATAATCACAATCAGATCAGCCATGATTTTGAAGAATGTTGGAGCAGGATTGAATGGCTTGCTCAAGCAACTTATTCAGATATTTCTGTTCGTAACAAGCCAATTTCCCTTTTCTCCCAGTGTCCAAGACTGGTGGGTAGTGAGTCCCCTTCTCCTGTTCCTGGGGAACAGAAATCTGGGGCCTCACTCGCTTCCAGATTTCTCTGTATCCCAGTCTCGAGCAGTTGAGTGACTGCCTCCTGTTCCTGTGTCTCAGTATCGAACAGTTGTAAGACTGTCTCCTGACCCTGTGTCCCAGAATCGAGCAGTTGAGTTACTACCTCCTGTTTCTCCTTGTTCCTGAGCAGAAGTTTGAATGCTCTAAATGATGTCACAAGGTTAAGAAAGGACTTGATAACAGGAAATTTCAAACTTGGAGCAGCATTAGACAAAGGGATCTAGAAACTTCTCCACCAAACATTTTATGCAACCAGTCTGTTATTTTATTCCTGACCCCTTTTATAAACAGGGTGAATCATAAACAACAGTGCATTTTACCAACAATACTCCCACATACAGGGAAGACAGATTAAAAAGATTAAAAATATTATAGTCTATCCCTCAGCAACCCTCATCCATTCCATCCAAACCAAGGCTGCATAAATCTTTAAACCGTATATTGTAATGAATTAGTACAGTAAATGTCAGACTTTAACACTACAGTCACTGACTACAGCCCTGCACCTTTCACCAAGATATTCTTCAGAAAGCGCGCGGGCTGACTGACCACGTGATGCTGATGCGGAATTCCAGTTCTCTCCAAGATATTCACCTCCCGGTTTGAAATTAATTTCCTTCTAAATGTAGACTACAAATCCCACATTTAAGCTCAGTTGCAAGGCTTGCAGAGCGGATTATATTCCTGCTTTAGCTGAATACACTGAGGGTGCATTTGGCAGACAGAGGAATCCTGAGGCTGGGATTTGCTGTTTAGCAGGTGCCAGAAATGGACTCCCATAACAGTGAACGGGAGCTCACTTTATAAAGAAAGGGGCACAATTCACCAATTGTGTTGCAGCGAATTTGCATTCAATAAACACACCTTTATTGGATAACTGCCTGTATATTGAATGGAGTATCAAAATTGATGGACCAAAGCGAGTACGATAGATCCGATTTTATATGTTCCGATGTTTAAACATACTAAAGGATATGAACACTGTGTGGGGGGAGCTGAATTGAGGAGATTTTCACCATGACCTAGAATGGAGGATGCTCAGTCTGTTGAATGACCTACTCCTTTCCCGATGATTCTGTGCAGTCTGTGGGAAAGCTCTGTGAATCCTGCCACCTGCTCTCAAATGTTAGGAAGGAAATCTCTGCAGAGTCAACACGGTAGTATTTCCCGTTCCAATACTGAGGCTGGTGCCGGGTGATCTGTACAGTTTTATCCTTTAAGACCCCGGAACAGTTTGATACAATAGAGTGTCTTGCTTGTCCGTTTCCGAGACCATTGAAGAGTTTATCACGTGTCTGTGTGTCTGGAGTCACTTTTAGGCCAGACCAGGAAAGTACGGGAGATTCACTTCCTGGAAGTACATTGAGGAAGGAAATTGGTGTTTACAATCGACATTGGATTCAAGGTCACTGTTAATGACTCCAGGTTTTACATCTCGATAATTTATGAATTATAACGTCCATCTGCTGCCACAGCATTAGCCTGGTCTGGATTAGTAATCCAGTGACATTTTCACAACTGCACCATCTCCACATGGGGACCTATCTGAAACCACACTGAGCTGGTTATTTCTGTGCTGCTTGACAGCTCTGTCAAAAAGAACTCCCACCAATGTGACTATCGCGACGGGACTCAGGGTGTGGTAAATGGTCAGACTGCAGTTATTCCGTTGTTATGGGATTGGACATAGCTGAGTAATTTTCCACATTGCTAGGGAGATGTCAGAGTTGGAGCTGGAATGAAACAGCTTCCCCAGGGACACGGCTTGTTGTGCAGCACAAGTCTTCAGTCCTATTGTAGGAGTGGTGTCAGGACCCATTGCCTTTGTCGTATTTACTCTGTTCAGCTGTTTCTTCATGTCACATACAGTGAATCAGATCGATTAAAGACTGGCATCTGTAATTCTGCGGGCAGCATGGCGAGGGTGAGGTGGATCATCAACTCAACACTTCTGGCTGAGGACGGCGCAGATAATACAACCATGTCTTTTACACTGATGTACAGGGCTGTCCCGTGATTTAGGATGGCAATATTTAGGGAGTCCTCTCCTCCAGTGAGTTGTTTAATAGTCCATCGAAATTTATGTCTGGATGTGGTAGCACTGCACAACTTCGATGTGATCTGTTAGTCTTGGGATCATTTTGCCCTCTGTATCAGATGTTAGTCCTGCTGTTTCGAACGTAACCAGTCAAGTGCAGTAGTTTTAATGGATTGTCATCAGGTTTAGGTACACATGGTTCCGACCCTATCATGTTCACCCGCACTCATCACTGAATCATAGATCAGCTTGATGGTAATGGTAGGCTGAGGGATTATCCTGGGGAAAATGTTACAGATTGTAGCTGAATACAATTCTGCTGCTGTTGTGATTCTAATGCACCACATGAATGCCCACTTTGAGCTCCAATATGTTCACTTCAATTCTACTGACTATCCCCCAACTTACATCAAGACCCATTCACCCATCAGCCCTGAACTCAATGTCTTAATCTGGTTTCTGATGTGGTAACACTTCCATTTTCCTATTCTCATTCTGCTGAAGGTCTCTCCCTGGTGTCACGCCTCCAATTTGATACTTTACCCAAACCCCTTAACGTTTGCATCTGAATCTTTTCCATTCCCCCAATGCCTTCTTCTGTGTTTGATGTGAATGTGTTCCCCTCTGTTTCTCTTCCTGAGCATGATAAGAGCTCTGCAGTGTCAGTGATGCCAGCCTTATGCAGTTTCAGATCAAGGAATTTGTGCACCTTGCATTATAGGCCACTTCCCAGTGCACGGCTTTCCGTGTTAGGCAAGGCGGTTGAGCAGCTTTAACACACATCTATGGAACTTCTTCAAAAACAGAAATAGCTGAAGAAACTCAGCAGATCTGGCAGCATCTCGTGAAATGAAAGTAGAGTTAAACTTTCAGGGCGAGTGACCCTTCTACAAAGCTCCCATTATCTCCAGTAATGTTTGCATTTTCATTTCCAGTATCTATAGTTATTTATTTAATTGAAAATTTGTTCTGAGCCTATTCATTTATAGAGAGGCTCAACAGGTCTGGTATCATCTGCAGAGACAGAGAAACAGAGTTAGTGTTTCAAGTCCAGTATGACACTTCTTCAGAGCTGAAAAGGATTGGAAAATGAGCTTTATAATCCCTTGACAGATGTAATGAGGGGGTTGACGGGTAAAAGAGGATGTGGCAAATGGTAAACAGGCTTTTAATAATGGTGAACGAGACGATCATGTGAAATAGCTTTAAATTAAGCTGTGAATGGGGAAAAGGGATTATCTCTATTGAGTGTAAGATAAAGACACAACTAGACAAAGGTCATTGGGAGGCCAGGAGGGAGAAAGTACGGAAACTGGAGAATAGCTATAATGGGGTCAGACTGTGAAGTTATGAAATTGTACATTAACTCCTACAGGATGTAACGTACAAAAGATTAAAGTGAGTTGTTACTCGAGCTTGGGTTGTGTTTCCTTGGAACATTGCAGCAGCCCAGGGCCGAAATATTAGCATGAGAGCAAGGTAGGTTATTGAAATGGGAAGCAATGAGATGGTCAGGGTTATTTCTACAGACAGAGTGGGAGTTCCTCAAAGCTATCTCTGTTTGGTCTCGCCAGTATAGAGAGACTGCATTGTGAGCAGCAATGATAGGAGATCAGATTGAAAGTTTACATGTGAAATGCTACTTCACCTGGAAGGTATGTTTGGTGCCTTGAGCAGTGAGGAGTGAAGAGGTGAATGGACAAGTGTTGTAGTTTCTGCAATTGCATGGGAAGGTGCCATGGTGGATTGGGAAGTGTTTGGGGTGATGGAGAGGTCACTGAGGGAACGGCCCCTGTGAAATACTGGCAGTTGGCGGGAAAGGCAGATGTGTTTGATTGTGCTGGCCTGCTGGAGAAGGTGGAAATGGTAATTTTGATCCTCAATTCTCGGAGGAAGTGTAGACAAGGAGGAATCTAACATTGTTCTGGGATGAAAGGGACGGATTGAGGGCAACAACCTGGGAGATGGGACAGTGACAGCTGAAGGCCCTGGCCACCAGAGTTAGGGGATTTCTGGTTTAAAGGAAAATGAGGTCACGTTAAACGAAGCTCACAGGAATGTTGCATCATCAAACAGAAATAACAGAGTTGGAGAAACTTGGAGAATGGGGTCAGCCTCCGCTGATCATGTGTTCAGCCACATGCACAAGCTCCCCCTGAATGATTGAAATGAACTAGGCATCTAAATTGAGGATTTCTGCCTCACATCTGGTCTGAAGCATAATGTGAAAATAGACCCAGTGGAAGGCCAGTGAGTATACGTGAGCAGACATTCAAGGAGACATCCCAAACCTCTCAGTAATGATTGTTTCTTTTCAAAAGAAGAACTTGATAAGCAGGTGAACCACACGCGGTTGACAAAAGCTCTCAAGGATACTATTGATGAGGAAGAGTGGAGGGCCAGATTTATAATGTTTATTTCAGGGACCATAAACTGATGCTAGGCATGAATTTCAGCTCCAGAAAACACTGCCATTACTGCTCCATCCTCTTCCCTGTCCGTCTCCCCTGCCTGATTCCAGGATCTTAGTCTCAAATTACAGAGTACATTCTCTCACATTATGGTCCCTGCCCACTTCACCTGAAAGTCTTTGATCAAGTCTACCTACTCTGCTGTAGCATCAAGCTGCGTTTTGTGATGTCACTTTGCTCTGGTCTCAGTGTGGCTCGGCCTCTACATTCATGCTGTTTTACACCCTCCCACTCACATCTCATTCTGGAAAGTTTCCTTCTTGGCGTAAACCTTAATGAAAACACCTCTTCCCCCTTTGCACTGAATTCACACTGTGATCCAAATTTCAAAAAGTATACTCAGCCTTCATCTCACTCTGCTAAAGGTAAACGCTGACCGTATGGTACAAGAATTCCCCTTCTTATATGGTTCAGGCCAGAGATGCGCTTTCACTGTAGAGGTAATCACATGATTTGGACAAAGCAATTCACGTGTTTGACGTCTTATTGGTACTCGTAAGAGTTTCATGCTGCCTTGTAACATGGTATTGTAACATGGAGAAAAACAAATCACAGTATGAAGCTTGGGCTGAGTGATATTTAACTGTCATTTGAATACTGTTTCAAATTTGCAGTGCTTATCTTTAAATGCTTGTTCGTGAAGCTGGTGTCAGATAGCGTGTAGGAGGTTGAGGGATGACATTGTAGAAGTTTATAATATCATGAGAGGTATGAATAGAGTGACCAGCCAAGGTTTCTTTTTCCACGGGATGGGGCAGTTCAACCATAGAAGGCATAGTTTAAAGGTGAAAGAGGGAAGATTTGAAATGGACGAGGGGTCAATGCTTTCACACAGAGGGTGATGTGTGTATATGGAATGAGCAGTCAGAGGAAGAATGGGAGGTGTAAGTACAGCTACAACATTTAAAACTCATTAGGACAAACATACGAATGGGAAAAGCTTACAGGCATAATGACAAAATGCAATCAGATGGGACCAGTTTAGTTTGGAAAACCTGGTAAGCTTGGACAAGTTGGACCAAAGGGTCTGTTTGTGTGCGATATGACTGTATGAATCTAGAAAGCGAGGAAAAGGGGAGAAAAGACATGATGTAGTAAATTGGCAAGAAATGCATAAACAAGTAAATTGAGCTTTTCCGAGCATATAAAAAAGTTCAAGATGATTGTGTGACCTGAGGTAGAAATTAAAGCAGGAAAGTAAATTGCGCATAATTGGAGGGTGTGACTGAATAATTGGCTACAGAGAGCAGACAGATAATTTACACCCATGTTTTACATCTTCCCTCACAGGGGAAGGTACAGTAAGTGTCTCAATGATGTAAACCAAATGGTAATAGGAGGGAAGATCTTGAACCATCTCTAACAAAAGGAACAAAGGCTTTTCTAACAGGTAAGAGTAACAGTAGACAGGCCAGCAGTAATCCACACCTGCTTTTAAAAGAAGTGGTCACAGTATTGGGGTCATGGCGCCCTCTCTACAAGATGTTAGTTCTGCTGTTTGTTAAGTAAGCAGTAATTGCGGTAGCTTGAATGGATTGTCTCCAGGTTTAGGTACACACAGTTCTGACCGTGGCATGTTCACCCACACTCATCACTGAGGCGGAGATCGGCTTTATGGTAATAGTAGATTGGGAGATTATATTGTGGTTGAATATAATTCTACTACTGCTGCTGCTACTACAGCTGCTATGATTTACAACATCAAATGAAAGCCCAGTTTGAGCTGCAATATCTGCAATACAATTCTGCTGCCTGTCCTCAATTCGCACGGGGACCCGGTCACCCTTCTCTCCTGTCCACAGTGCCCTATCCCGGTTTCTGATGTGGGAACGCTTCCATATTTATTAGGTTCCCATCCTGTTAGGGTATCTTCATGATGTCGGGCCTCCAATTTGTCGCATTCCTCAAACGCATTTAACGTTTTCACCTGAATATTTTCTCCTCCAGTAATTGCATCTTCTGTTTAAAGCGAATGTGTTTCCCTTTATTTCGCTCCATGACCATGGTTAAGAGCTCTATAGTGTCGGTAATGACAGCCTTATGTAGTTTTAGAACAAATGAATTTGTATACCTTGCGTTATCATTCACTTCCCGGTGTGTGGCGCTCCATGTTGGACAGGGTGTGTGAGCAGCTTTGACACACATGTTTGAAACTTATTCAAAAACAGAAATTGCTGAAGACACTGACAGGTCTGACTGCATCTGTGGAGTGAAAGCGAGGTAATCTCTCGGGTTCTGTGACTGTTCCTCAAAGCACGCAGTGAGATATATTGAAAATGTATTCTGTAACTTTTCATTTTTGAAGGAACTCAGTGGGTCTGGCAACATCTGCAGAGACAGAGAAACAATGTTAATGTTTCAAGTCCAGTACAAATCTTCTTCAGACGTGTAAAGGATTGGAAAGTGAGCGCTTTAGTATCTTGGCAAAGGTGGGAAAGAGTGTTTGGAGGCCCAGTGTGAAAGACAAATGGGCTTAAAATTGTGGTGAAAGAGACACAGATATATAATGGGTGTAAATTAATGTGTAAATATTAGAAATTGATTTTCTCTGTTGAATGGAACATAAACAAGACACGATCTTAGGGAGCCCAGGAGGGAGGGTGTACGGAAAATGGAGAACAGCCATAGTGGGTTCAGGCTGTGAATTTACGGAATTGAGTATTAACTCCTCCAGACTCTAACGTACCAAAGTGTAAAGTGAGGTGTTACTCGAGCTTGGGTTGCGCTGCCTGTCAGTTATCTTTGATCCCCTTGTCAATCAAGAACTTATCTGAGTCTGTTTTAAGTATACTAAATAGAACATAGAACATAGAACAGGACAGCATAGAACAGGCCCTTTGGGCCACGATGTTGTCCCGAGATTTAATCCTAATGTAAAGTGTAGTAATTTAACCTACGCACCTCTCAACTCATTGCTATCCATGTGCATGTCCAGCAGTCGTATAAATGTCCCCAATGACTCTGCTTCCACCAACAGAGTTGGCAATGCATTCCATGCATTCACAAATCTTTGCGTAAAGAACCTTCCTCTGACGTCTCCCTTTTACCTTCCTCCTAATATCTTCAAACTATGACTTCTCATACAAGTCAATCCTACCCTGGGGAAAAGTCTCTGGGTATTGACTCTCTCTATTCCTCTCATTATTTTGTACACCTTGATCAGATCTCCGCTCTCCTCCTTGTCTCCAGAGAGAAAGGTCCAATCTTGTTCAACCTTTCTACATAAAGCATCCCTCCAAGCCAGGCAGCATTCTGGTAAACTTTCTTTGCACCCTCTCCAAAGCCTCTGTATCTTTTCTATAGTATGGGGTCCACAAGTGGACATAATATTCCAAGTGTGGTCTCACCAGGGACTTGTAGAGCTGCAGCAAAGCCTCACTGCTCGTAAACTCTATCCCCCTGTTAATCAAAGCCAAAACACCATATGCTTTCTTGACACCCTATCCACTTGGGTGGCAACTTTGAGGGATCTATGCACTTGCGCACCCAGATCCCTCTGTTCCTCCACACTGCCAAGAATCCTGTATTTAATGCTATATTCAGGATTCGAATTTGACCTTCCAAAATGCATCACTTCGCATTTACCCAGGTTGAACTCCATCTGCCATTTCTCAGCCAAGCTCTGCATCCTGTCTATGTCACGCTGCAGCCTTCACAAGCCCTCAATACTATCGACGACACCTCCAACCTTTGTGTCATCAGCAAATTTACTAACCCACCCCATAACCTCCTCATCTAAGTCATTTATAAAAACTATAATGAGCAGAGGCCCAAGGACATAGCCCTTTGGGATCCCTCTCAACACTGTCCTCCAAATGAATTGGACCCAGTTTTCTGGTGCTTTGAGGCAGCAGTGCCAACCAGTGCACCACCGCGCCGCCCGCAAAGATTTTTAAACATTCTAAACCCTGGAACATTAAGCAACCATCCCTGCCCCCATGAAATCTACGTCTCGGTTATGGCCACGACATTGTAGCCCCAAGTACTGATCCATGCTCTAAGTTTGTCACTCTTATTTCAGACATTCCTTGCATTAAAGCAGACGCATTTTACCTGGTTCCTTTGTTTCATCGCGTGAGAAATCTTCCTGATAGGTTCAATATACCCTGTCACTGTCCCGTCTGCAACTAACCCCCTCTCAGACATGTGGTCTAATTCCTACCCCCCTGCCAAACTAGTTCAAACCCGCCAGAATCACACAAGCAAACATCCCAAACAGGTCATTTGTGCCCCTCCAGTTCAGGTGCAACGCGTCCTTCATGTACAAGTCCCACCTTACCCAGAAGGTATCCTGATGGTCTAGGTATCTGTAGCCCTCCCTCCTATACCAGCCTCGCAGCCACGTGTAAATCGGCATTCGCTGAGTGTTAATCATCTCACTAGCTCTGGCACGGGTAGCAAACCTGAGATCACTACTCTATTCGTCCTGCTCTTCAGCTTCCAAACTAACTCTCTGTAGTCACTTTTCAGATCCTCAGTCCATTTCCTGGCTATATCGTTGGTGCCAAATGATCTGGTTTCCACAGCCTTCTGTGGTAAGGGATTCCACAATTTCACCACTCTCTGAATAAAGACGTTTCATCTTATCTTCATTCTAATGGATTTTCCCTTTGCTCTAAACCTGTATCCTCCTGCCAGTGCAAACGGCCTCCCAATTTTGTCTGTATCCAGGTCATTCAGTATTCTGTAAGTTTCAATTGGATCCCCCCCTCATCCTTCTAATCTCCATCGAGTATAAACCCAGTGTTCTCAAATGTTCCTCATGTGTTCAGCTTTTCATTTCTGGTGAACCTTCTCTTGACACACACCAAGGCTAATGCATCTTTCCTGAGGTATGAGGCACAAAATACTGGAAATGTGGTCTGACCAGAGCCTTTTAGAAAGCCTCAGAATCCCCACCAGTATATCTTACTCCTCTCGAGATGAATGACAACATTGTATCTGTCTTCTTAACTACTGACTGAACCTGCAAGTTTATCTAAGGCGAATCCTGGGCTTGGAATCCAAGTTCCTTTGTTACTCAGATTTCTGATTTTTTTTTTCCCATTTAGTAAATAGTCCATGCCTGTATTCTTCATATCAAAGTGCGTTACCTCACACTTTCCCACATTGTGTTCCATCTGCCACTCCTTTTCCCACTCTCCTAACTATCGAAATCTTTCTGTAGGCTCCCTGCCTCCTCAATATTACATGCCCCTCCACCTATCTTTGCATCATCTGCAAACGTAGCCAGAATGTCTTCTGCCCCGCCACTCAGATCGTTAACCTATAAAGTGAAATGTTGTGGTCCCAAAATTGGCTCTTGTGAAACTCTGGTAGTCACCGGCTGCCGTCCTGAGAGGGACAATTTTATCCTCACTCTGCATCCTGCCAGAAACCCGTCCTTTTATCCATCCTAGTACCTGGCCTCTGACGCCATGGGTCCTTAGCTGACTCTGCAGCCTTGTGTGCGGTACCATATCAGAGGCCTTCTGGAAGTTCAGATAGGTATCTCTCTCTGGTCCAACCCATCATTAACTTCTCAAAGAATTCTCATAATCATGAGAGTAATGTAAGTTATTGAAATGTTGTGCAATCAGAAGGCCAGGGCCATTTCTACAGACAGAGAGGAGATGTTCCTCAAAACAGTTTCTCTTTGGCTCACAAGTGTAAAGGAGACTGCATTGTGAGCAGCAATGACAGGAAACTGGATTGAAAGTGTACACGTGAAATGCTGCTTTACTTGGAAGGTGTGTTTAGGGCCTTGGACAGTGAGGAGGGAAGAGGTGATTGGGCAAATGTTGCAGCTCCTGCATTTACATGGGAAGGTGCCATGGGGTTTTGGGAAGTGTTCCGAATGATGGAGGGTGCCACAGAACGAGTGGTCCCTGTGAAATGCTGACAGTGGACGGGAGGGGAAGATGTGTTTGATGGTGCTGTCCTGCTGGAAGTGGTGGAAGCAGCATTGATTCTGTCAATGTAGATTCTAGTGCAGTAGTAAGTGAGGACAAGGCAGATCTATCATTGTTCTGCGAAGGAGGGGACGGAGTGAGGGCAGAAGTGAGGGAGACGGGACAGTCACAGCTGAAAGCTCAGTCCATCAGAGTGAAGGGATTTCTCGTTTGAGTGAAAAGGATGACATGTATGAACCTTCCCAAAGGAATGCGGCATCATATTACAGAAATGACAGGGGCAGGGAAACTGGGAGAATGGAGACACCCTCAGCTGTTCAGCCACATAGTAGGTTCCCCCTCAATGATTGAAAAGAGCCAGGCATTTCAAATGCAGATTTATGTCATATATCTGGTCAAACACGGAGTGTGAAAACAGACATAGGTGAAGGTCAGCAGATGTGTGTGTGTGTGTGTGTGTGTGTGTGTGTGTGTGTGTGTGTGTGTGTTGGGGGGGGGGGACATTTAAGCAGGTACTGCTTAATAACGCTCAGGAACGATTGACTACTATCAAAAAGAAGATGATATGAAGATGTGAAGATGAACCAGCCATGATGTACAAAGACTGTGAAGTATGCTAATCAATCACAAAGAAGGATGCAGATTGGGGCGCTCTGGCGTCGGCCACATTTGGGAAGTTTACTTTTGGAACCAGAAGCAGATTGTATAAAACAAAATACAAATAAAAAATTCCAAAACTGGCAAGAAATATGAAAAGAGACTAACCGCAAGAGTTTTCCCATATCAAATAAAAAAAACGTTAATGATGTATGTGTGACACTTGGAAGAAAGGCAGGAAAGAATATGTGGGACACCGGGAGCTTGTGACTGGGAAACTGGTTTCAGGGAACAGGCAGAGAATTTAAAACTGTATTTTACATCGTTCCTCACACGGGAAGGCACAAAGACTTTCAACATTATAAATTGTAGTCAGATGAAAGTTTTGCATTGTCTCTAACAAAACGTTCAAGGCCTTTCTCAAACAGAAAAGACCAAGGGTAAACAGCTCATCAGAAATTCATAGCCTGCTTTAATAGAAGTGGTTACAGAGTAACTGGTGGCACTGTGTGAAATATTCCATCACTCTCAAGATTACAGGAGTGTTCCAGTGAAACTGGCTGTAACTCCAGAGTGGCTCCTGTCTTCAAGAAGAGAGTAAGTCTTCAAGTGTCTAAGTGCTCTCTTTGTCTGAATAGCGGAGAATAGTTAAGAGGCTTAATGGACTCATGAGGCACTTTCATCCTGAGTGATGTAAAAAAAAGTAAAACTCTGCTCCTTCCTCTGATGGGTTACATACTGGGGGATGAACAGTTTGCTAAAGTTGAAAATTATCTGGAACATTGTACAAATGACATCATCCAAAGAATTCTAGAAACTGCACTCATAAGAACATTTTATAACCATGTGGGTGTATTGGGTAGGTGAGAGAGAAAGAGAGAGAGAGAGAGAGAAGATGTTGCATTGCAGTTGTGAGAGTGATGGAGCCTTATTCTGGGGAAGGCGCTAACAGATATATAGTGAGTGTGAGAGAGTAGAGAGAATATGGTGACCCTTGTCCAAACAGAGAGGGAAGGTTATTGATGCTTTTACTGTATTGCTGGACTTTTCTTCGGGCCGCAGATACTTCACTGAGCTGAGTGGTTTGCTCAGATCATGCTCGATGAGTCTGGTGGTGCGGCTCCCTCTGGGAAGAGAATGGTCCCGCTTTATACCAGACCATTCACCCAGCCCTCCGTGCCCCTGTCGACAAGCTGTGGTGTAATTCCCCTAATCTGCCATGCTCGGGGTAAACTGTGCAGGGCAGCTCCAAACTGAGAGAGTTCATCCGTGTGCCCATTGTCCTTTTAACGATGGCAGCAGTGCCAGGGATCACTGAATATCCAGGGGTACCCGGGCGATGGTGTGTAACTACAGCCATGATGGGTGGGAAAGTCGGGCTGGTATTGAATGAGAGGGACACCATGGGATGCGGTGGGTAGTTATTGACGTGAGTTCGATAAGATAACACCAGGAAATTAGCTCTGCCTCGTGCAGACATTCCTTCTGTCGCACTCCATGAAAATGGCACTGAGACAAATTATTTTTCGATTTAGTCCAATGAGTGAAGACTCTGCTGATCCTACTCCCAGTTACAAAGCTGCAGGACAAATGCTTATCCAAAACTCTCCATCATCTTAACTTACACCAATATGCTGCTCACCCATCATTCCTGGAAACAGTGACCTATATTGCAAGATGCTATCGAAATGTTTTCATTTCACAATTTTTAAACCTACCATCAGATCCTTCTGTGAAATTCTCTCTCAATCTCCCCATCGCTTTAAACCAAGCTCCTCCCATTTGTTGGTATTAAAACTGATTCCCCCGCCATCTATCTCTGAGCTGCAAGTTTACCCACGCTGGGCAGTGATCTAACACAGTGTTACTGAGCAATGCAGTGATTAGTGTATACAGCTGTGTATGCTGGGAAGGTAACTGCTCCAGATTAATATATAAATTCACTGCTATTCACTGCACAGCTCCTCATACTGCACAGATATCCAGTCCGTGTGTGTAGAACAATGCCTTTGTGTGTTCTGCACAGCGCCCTGTGCTGAAAAGATTATCTATCCAAGTTTATCGTTCAGTGCACTGTTGGACCGATAAGTAGTGAACTGGTGAGTTCTAAATAGTGTTTGATCCTGTACGGATTGGTGAGCAGTACACCAGCCTGGTCTACGCAGTGCTTCATGCTGAGCAGGTACCTCATCTGAGCTTATACATGTCCGGGCTGGATCTGAGAGATGGATTGAGTATCTGATATAAGTCCTGACATGACTATCACTCCTCCAGCTTGGCCCATTCTGCTGGTAAATGTGAGGTGATCGGTTTCAGATAAAATTTACTTGGTCAAATTATTCGACATTAAGCAAAACACAATTTATTCGAATCCTATCGATAAAAGACAACAAAAGGAAGAGGAACTTCCAATAACTTAATTCTGTTGGAAAACATAGCAGAATAATAGTTTACTTAATAGCTATACAGTAACTGCTCCAATATGGTATCGTCCAATAAGCACACAAATGTCAAAAAACAAATTCAGGAAACAGATTGTCTCACATGCAGTTCCCCAATCCAGGAGGAATGATCATAAAAAGACAGTTCCGATAGAAATTACACAGAGAGTGTGCAGCACCCGGGAGAATTTTCCTGCCTTCCAACTCTGCTGAGACCCTAGTAATAAATACTGAAAGGTAAAACTAAGAATCCTGGTTCTGTGAGATTTTGACCATCACTCCACAGGACCGTGCCGTAGCTGCAAGAACACAAGGAATGGACTGTATCCACATCGTCTATGGCTCCGTAGGTGTTTCTCAAAAATGCTTAAACCCACCTGAGCCGTTAAATGCTGGACAGAAAAAAGTCAAAGTTAAACACAAATAAATGAAACGAAAAGATGCATCAGGCCTGGTGATCAGACACAGACGGCCTCAGGAGCCCAGTCATTCCTACGCTGCCAAAACACAGCAGAATCATCGAGCTTGTGAAGAGAAAGAATTATCTCTCGCCCTCACCTCTATGTTTACAACTGGAGATATGGTATTGGACCAATAATCAGTGATATCAAAATCCCACCCACACCAAGTATTATTGCGATATATCAGAGTTTCCGTGAAATGGGTTAACTGGAGCTGTTTGTTCAGTGACTGTGATTAATATCAGTCTTCCTGGATCTAACTGGGTCATTGGAGGCTTTCCCTCTTCCATAATTAGGGTCTTCTTTCAACTTGTTATGCCATAGTATTTGGCGCAGAGTCAACCTCAACAAGATTGGGATCAGCAGCTACAGAGAAAGAGAGAATAATCAGAATCTGAGAACATTGTAATGGTCCAACAATGGATATTAATCTGAGAACATTAGGCTGGAATGTTCCAACAATGGTTCAGAATCTGAGAACATTAGGCTGGAATTTAGCAACAATGGATCAGAATCCGAGAACATTAGACTGGAATGTTCCAAAAATGGATCAGAATCTGAGAACATTAGACTGGAATGTTCCAACAATGGATCAGAATCTGAGAACATTAGACTGGAATGTTCCAACAATGGACAGGAGTTTATCCTGGGGTCTTTACTGGCTTTCTCAGGATTGGCCACGGTTAGATTTGTGGATACGAGCCATACTGATGATTATTCAAGTTGGGTACTATCCCAACCTCGCTATTATTGGTGTCCCTGGTAAGTCCATCTCTGTCAATTCTATAAATGATGCTGAATGTTATTGCTATTCTGGTTGATTATATTAAACAAATACATAAACTTTCAGTCACAAACACCACTTCCTTCTAAGCATTTCCAAAGTACTTACTCATAAGCATCTGAGAAGGAACAAGACTGTTCGGAACGTTGAGTCCCTTTTTACCGTGAACTGTTTTATGTCTCCATATTCTCTGTGTCATCAAACCTGCTGACACCCCCTTCATAATATCCCCAATCTCCAGCTCTGCCTGAGTTCTGTTGCTGACTTCGCCATCACCTACCCCTTCATTAACGACAGATTTTATGGCCCCAGTTCTCTTCTGACCTCTCTTCCAGTTACAAATATTTTGACCACAACCTTGTTCTTGTCTGTACAGTCACTTCACAACAGGGACTCTTAAACAGAGTAATAATATCACTGACTGTGTAATTTAGAGGCACGGGTTATGACTCTAAATGCATTGTCTGAATTCCTACCACAGTCGATGACTAAATTTAAATTCCAATGACAAAAATTGGAATGAAACCTATTTTCACTCATAGAAACCATAAACCATCAGGATTTCTTTTCTTATTTTATTAATAAACTTTGGTAAAGAAACCTAACATGTTTGCCCTGTCTGAACTAAGTGTCACCTCAGATCCACAACAATCTGGTTGTCTCCATATTGTCTTGACAAATGGCCGCATGGTCAAGGGCAGTTAGGATGGACAAAAATGCTGCCTTTGTCAATGATGCTGGCATCCCGCGAAATAACAACATTAATGGTGAAATAACCAAGGAAATGCGGATGCTGGTGATCTGAAATAAAATTCTCCACCGTCTGAAAGAATGTTGGAGAATCTCAGCAGGTATGGCAGTCTGTCCGAAGAAACACAAATAGTGTTTCGAGTTCAGTGAACCTATCAAAACTGAATGCAACTGAAAAATAATGTTATGATATCAGGGATGGTTGGAAGGGTGAGCGGGAGGTTTGTGTTGAGTGAATGACGTCCAGCAAGAGAGAGAGAGAGAGAGAAAGGAAAAGCAAGCAAAAGGATTACTGATGATGGACTGGAAGGAAAACAGAATGGGATGTTACTCTAACAATTCCCCTTTTCACATATTCTTGAATATCATATTTATTATGCGATGTCCCTGCTTACCGTGAGTTATGTTCCTCTATCTCTCCTCTCTGAGTGTGGTGATCAACTCCATCAGCAATACTTATATCACTGAGATAGAGAGAAACGTAATGTTCCATTGTCAACTGCTTCTTTGGAGAGAGGAACTGTGCGACTGTTTGGAGATGTAACAGATTTCTCAGCCAGGAAAAGAAACTGAGGAGACCGAGGCATTTTCAACACTGAGTGAATGCACTGTGGGTGTGGGGAATTGACTTGCTGCTGTCATCATGAAAGTCAGTAGAGGGTCTGTGAATGGTGCTCTCAGGTTTGTGATGTCAGCTACTCGGTTCATTCAGGGAACCCCAAGGGTCTGGTGACCCCACTCTGAATACTGCATTTGCAGTGTGTCTGGGTCCATGGTAAACTAATGGAGCTATGTCTACAAAGAAGGGAAGCTGTGTAAACAGGGAGGAGCAGGGCACTGTACTATACTCTCTGGGATTTCCAGGAAAATTTGTCTATGCAGCACCTATTCAGGTGTAAAGTATAAAACCAGCTTGTCTCAAAATTGAGGTGGTCATTGAGCTGTATCCCGTCCTTCAGTATAACCTGTCGTCTGACACCAGGGACAGGACTGTGCTGACAGTCACGATGAATTAAACTGGATTGATTCTGGAACTTTGCAGGCAGCATCTCTGAAGTGCAGTCCTCTAATATATCCACCATCTCTGAAGTGCAGTCCTCCAATATATTCACAAGCGGTCAGAAACCACCTGCCTGCTGAGAAGAATGCGTTGGTTCCATCTCCACAGGGGAGGGTCCAGAAACTAACTTGCAGAAATATTAAGGAACAGAGTGATTGGTAAAAATGGGAGGCTGCAGGAAATCAGAAGTAATGAAGAGTATGTTATTGAAATTCCAATTGAATTGAAGTTTCATAAGTTGCTGCATCTGATGAGCTCCATCCCAGAGTGATTGATTCAGAGCTACTGAAAGAATTGCTGATTATTCTTCAAAGCTAGTTAGATTCTGAAAAGGATGCCGCAGACTGGAAAACAACTATTGTAAACTTAAATATTTAAAACAGGATGGAGAGGGAAAACAGAAAAATAAATAGCTTGATGTCAGCTGTGAGAAAAAATATTGGAACGTTTTATAAGGAAAGTGACAACTACATACTTGGAGAATAATGATTTGATTTGGTTCATTCGGCCTAGATTCAGGAAAGGGAAATGATCTTTGATTAACCTGTTTGTGGACATTGTCCGTTGTGACATTGACCGTTGAGAACCAATCGGATTGGAATATTTGTATTTTTAGGAGACGCTTGACATGTTTGAATACAGGTGAGTGGGGAATGTTAGAGTCCATGGGTAGGTAGGCGTGGAATATATACCACATGGATTCAGAATTGGGTAATAGAGATACGAGAAGAATTCTGTATTTCTCTGGACTGAAGGATTGATGGGTGGCAGCAGGATCAGTGTTTGGGCAAGAACTGTTCACAAGGTATAAAAATGATTCAGATGTGAACAACAGATATCATAATGTACATTTACATTTATTAAATGATAGAGAGGTGGGCGAGTGCTTTTGTTGAAAAGGACCTGGATGTCCTTTGTCATAATTCACTGACAGAATTCATACGGGGGCAGGAAGTAAATGATATGTGGTTCTTCATGCAAAATGATCGAAGTACCAAAGTTATAATATCTTTCCAACTGATCGTGTTTTTTGAGAGAGTATTTGATGCATTTTGTAAAGATTTGGTCTGCTTTATGAACAATGATCCCTTTGTCACTGAGAGAGTGGAAAGTATTTTGACCAGACTAAACACTGGCATGATGTTACCATGAGGAGAGGGTGCAGTAACTGTGTTTAATCTGTAGCGCTGTGAGAGAATAAGAAGGTGAAGCTTGATGGATATGGACAGAAATTCATTATGTCCCAAACAGCTGAATAGGGTGAAAATTTCATGCTTTTCATTAGATGTTTGATTCACGATAGTTTATGTGCACCTGCAGAGCCGCCATGTCGATTGACAGCGAGGTACAGGCTCTGAATGAACTCTGAACACTTTAATGCACAGTTACTGTGTGACACTGCATTGAATGTCACTTTGTACACAATCCTGTCAGCAGCCAAAGTTTTTTCATTCTGAAACACTTATTTATTCCCTAACGGTTTCTGACCTCCACGGAGACCATGGGTCTGCCTCCTTGGAGATGGAAGGTAACTTGGAGAATGGCTAAAAAATGTTGGCTCCATTCCGACTGCCAGAAACCCATGTTAAAGTAACACATATGTACCATGAGTAATTAAGCCAGGTGGATCAATTTGGAGCAGTCTGTCTGTGTCGCCCCTGCTTCATTTACATAGAACATAGAACATAGAACATTACAGCGCAGTACAGGCCCTTCGGCCCTCGATGTTGCGCCGATCAAAGCACCCCTAACCTACACTAAGCCACTATCCTGCATATACCTATCCAATGCCCGCTTAAATACCCATAAAGATGGAGAGTCCACTACTGCTACTGGCAGGGCATTCCATGAACTTACGACTCGCTGAGTGAAGAACCTACCCCTAACATCTGTCCTATATCTACCCCCCTTAATTTAAAGCTATGCCCCCTTGTTTGTGATGTTGGAGCATCTCTGACACTTTCCTGTTCCTGCGTTAGTGGCTTGACAAGCTGAATAACCTCTTCCTGATCCTTTGTAAGTGACTCTGGGTGTGAAATGGTTCTGTCTGTTCCCGTGTATGTGACATGTGGGAGAGAGTAGACTCCCTGACTTCCTGTGCAACAGGCAAGAGGGACTGAGTGGTCTATCCTTCTTCTTGTCCAGTAGTTTTGATGGGATGGGATGAATGGTTTCATCACATTCTTGTGAAACCAGATTGAGGTGCTGAATAAACTCCTCCTCTTACTGTGTAAATGTACTGTGCTGTTACATTAATGTTACCCAGACTTTAACAGCACGATCTTGAATGTTATCCAAGTCTTGCTGCACATGGTCACAGATTGTTTCAAGAGCTGAAGTGGGACAACTTGTCCTGAAAACTTTGTAAACTTCAGTGAATGCCCCTCTTCTGCTGGCACGGTGGCTTAGTAGCTTACACTCCTGATTCACAGCGCCAGGGTCCCAGGTTCGATTCCAGCCTTGGGCAACTGTCTGTGTGGAGTTGGCACTTTCCACACTTGTCTGCATGAGTTTCCTCCGGGTACTTCGGTTTCCTCCCACAGTTCGAAGATGTTCAGGACGGGTCAATTTGCCATGCTAAGTTGTCCAATATGTTAGGTGCATTTGTCAGAGGGAAATGTGTCTGGGTGGGCTACTCTTCGGAGGGTCGGTATGGACTGGTTGGGCCGTAATGCCTGTTTCCACACTGTAGGGAATCTAATCTGCTCAGTTTGGACTCAATGGACTGAATAGCCACCTTCCACACTGTAGGGATTCTATGATGACAAACTGGAGATGCCCGGGCTGAGGAAGCTACGCTGAGGATCTCCTGCAGATGTGTCCCACAACTGAGATGATTGATGCCAACCAATGATAATTATCTTCCCTTGTGCCATGAATAACTCCAAAAAGTGTAGAGGTCTTAGTTAATTCTCATTAAGTGCGATTTATCAGGAGGAGATTTATCAGGATACTGCCTGGACTCGAGGGCAGGTCTTATGAAGAAACCATGAGGGAGCGAGGTCTTTTCTCACTGGAGGTGTACAAGATGATGAGAGACACAGAAAGTGAATAGCCAGAAGCATTTTCCCAGGGCAGAAATGTCTGTGACTAAGTGGCATAATTTTAATGCAATTGGAGGAAGGTTTAGTGGAGATATCAGCGATAGAGATTTTACACAGAGAGTTGTGGGTGAGTCGAATGCACTGCCAGCAGTGATAGTAGAGTCAAATACGTGAGGGAAACATAAGAGACTCTTGGATGGGCACATGGAACAAAGTGAACGGAAGCATGTAGGTTAGTCTGATCTTAGAGTAGGATAAACAGCACAACGTCGAGGGCTGAAGGTCCTAACTGCATGCATTCATGTAGAACTCTGAGCTCAAAAACTGCATGAATTCATGTAAAACTGCGTTAACTCACTTTTTAGATTAGAATCAAACTAAACATCATGGCCTAGACAGAGAGCACAGGGGGCAACACCTTCACCATATTGTTTAGCTATCACCATTGATAGCAGCTAACCTGAGAATGCAACTTTAAAAAAATGTTTTCGTGATTTACATATGAAGGAAGTGAAACTATCATGGCATTCTAACAGATGAAAGGCTTAGCAATCAATTTTCCAATGTATAATTTCAGTTAAATCTCACTGCAAATTTCTGACATAAATTTTGTGTTAGGATTGAGCCCTCCACTATCACCTGATGAAGGAAAGCTAGTGTGCTTCCAATTAAATCCCTTGGACTATAACCTGGTGCTTTGTGCTTTTTAACTTTGTACACCCCAGTCCAACACCGACATCTCCAAATCAATACTGTTCTTTGTTCTGTATTCTATGGAAGTGCTCAAGAAGACTTGGACATTGAGGAATATTTGAGACTTGAAGCAGGTCAGCCTTGATCTTAGTGAAGGGCAAGACAGGCTTAGGATGTGAATGACCTGCCCCTGCTTCTGATGTTCTCCCATTCTGTTATTGAATGTTAGTTGGTGTTATTTTCCTGGAAGGTCTTTAATGGAATATTGAAATCAGGGAGACCAACGGATTTTGTGAGGCATCGCTGGGTGAGCCTTTGGGGCTGTATTCACAGTGAATCTGGGTCTTCAACATGATCAACAAATGAAGCACAAGTTACAGAGAGGGGAAGCCATGTAGAGAGAGATGAGGGACCCCTTTTATATCTAGGCTGTGTCTTCCAGTTACATTTTCCAAAGCTCCCAAACCGTGTGGGACAGTCTTGAGGGGCGAAATGGTCTCCTCTGTTTATGTGCATCATGCTAGAAGTTAGTAGACTCCAAGAGCTCCTATCTAGCCGGTTTGAGGGGTTGAATGGAATGCAGAAACATAGGACTGAGGAACAAGAGTGCGTCATTAGAGAAATTGAGCCTTCTCCAGCAGGCATTAAGATTGTGGCTGATCAAATTGTGGTCTGAGCCTCATCTTCCTGCCTGTGTCGCATTATCCGTGACTCACTTCTCTGTCAAATCTTTAACTAACTCAGCTGTGAATACTTGTAATCAGAGAGGCACCATAAACTTCTGGGGAAGTTCGAATGGCCCTTTCAGAATTTTCCCTCATCGCGTTGGGAGAACAAGAGAGTCATACAGCATGGAAACAGCTCCTTTTGTCCAAATTGTCCACGCCAATCTGGCATCTTAATTGGATCTCGTCCCACTTGTCAGCATTTGGCCCACATCCCTCTTAACCATTCCTATTTATGTACCTTTCCAGATACATTTTAAACGTGTAATTGTACCCGCTTTCATCACTTCCTCTGACAGTACACCCACCAGCCTCTGTATGAAAATGTTTCACTTCAGGTCCCTTCTAAGTCTTTGCCATTTCACCTTCACACGATGTGGTCTAGTTCTGTACGCCCCTGCCCATTCGGACTATCTATGCCCCTCGGGACTTTTTTAAACATCTGTCATATCACCATTCAGCCTCTGACAGTCTAGGGGAAAAAAACCCTCAACCTGTTCATCATCTCCCTGTAGCTTAAACCCTCAGGTACCAGAAAATCCTTGTAAATCTTTTCTGCACCCGTTCAAGCTTAACAACGTCCATCATTTAGCAGAGTCAACTCACATGTACGCAGTATTCTTAAAGTGGCCTCACCTCCGTCCTGTACAAGCACAACACGCTACCCCAACTCCTATACTCAATGTTCTGACCGATTAAGGCAAGCATGCCAACTACATTTCTCACAACTCTACCGACCTAAACTACACTTTCAAGGAACTATGAATCTTCACCCGTAGGTCTCTTTGTTCAGCAACAATCCCAAGGGCACTACCCTGCTTTAGCTTACCAAAATGCAAAACCTCACAAATATCTAAATTAAACTCCATCTGCCAGTCCTTGGCTCATTGATCGTCAAGGATCCCGTTATATTCTTCACTGTCCACTGCACCACGTTGGTGATGTTATCTGTAAGCTTATTAACCATGCCTCCGATAATCACATCAAAATTGTTTTCATCCGTGATGAAAAGCAGTGAGCTTACCACTGATTCTTTCAGCACACCGCTGGCCACAGGTCTTCAGTCTGGAAAACAATCCATTACCTTCAATCCAATTTTGTATCCAGTTGGTTAGTTTTTCCTAGATTACATATAACCTAATCTTAGTAATCTGCCTACGATGAAGTACCTTATTAAATGCCTTCCTGAAGTCTGTGTAAACAATATCTACCACAGTGTCTTCTTCAATCTTCTTTGTCACCTCTTCATAAGACGCAATCACATTTATTAGACATGATTTGCATCACACAAATCCATACTGACTATCCCTAATCAGTCCTTGTCTTTCAAAATAGATGAAAATCCTATCCCTCAGAATCCTCTCCAATGAACGCCTCGGTGCTAATGTTGGCTGATTGAGTCGATAATTCCCTGTGTTGTTTTGGCTTACTTCTCCCTTTTCTAGCCCCACTCCTCCACTGGCCACAAAAAATATATATAACTAAGTTGGTGGTATGGCCAATGATATAGCTCGCAGAGTATGTCAGGGTCAGTGTTAGGAACAAGTCAAGCAGATTTCTTTAATCTGCTGAAACAACACGTTTATGACCAAAACAAATGTACTCAAACTATGATGGAAAGAGGAATGACGAGTGGATATTGCAAATATGTACATTGATATTTTGCTGAGAAACACACACACACACACACACACACACACACACGGATTGTCGATAATAAAATGAAAAGCGAAATATCTGCAAAGTTAACTTGAAAGAACATTGTCCAAATATGATTCGAACTCATGACCAAAGGAAAAATGAGAGTTTGACCCAAATGCTGTTCTATTTGTAGAGACATCACGTCCTACAGCATGGAGAGAGGCAGAGAGGCCCTTTGGCCCAAACTCGTCCATGCTGACCCAAATATCCAACCACACTAACCTCATTTCCCAGCACTGGGTCCTTAGCATTCTCGACCTTTCCTGTCCATGTACTTGCCCAAATGCCATTTAAATATCGTTAATATAAATGCTGCAACCACGTCCGTTGGCAGCTCATTCCTCTTGTGTACCACTCTCTGCGTAAAACAGTTTCCATCAGTTTCCCTTTTATTCTTTCCCCTCTCACCTTAAATTGATGCCCTCTCCTCCTCGATTCCCCAACTCTCGGAAAAAAAACGGCTGGATCGATCCTATCCACATAAACTTCTATAAGATCCTTCTCAGTCTCCTATTCTCTAAAGAAAAACGTCCTCGCTTGTCCAACCTCTCCCTACAATTCATACTGTTGAGACCTGGCAATATGTTTGTAAAATCCGCCTGCACACATATGAAATTAAAAACATCCACCTGATCGCAATGTGACTAAAACTGAAGACAGCACGACAAGTGCAGCCTCACCACCATCCTGTATAACTGCAACATAACTTCCCCACTGCTCACCTCCATGTCCTGACCGATGCTTGCTAGTGTGGCAAAAGCCTTCTTCACTACCATGTCTTACTATGACCCCACTTTCAGAGAACGGTGGACCTAAACTCCATGGTCCCTCTGCTCAACTACACTCCTTAAGGTCCTACCAATAACCATGAAACTCCTACCTTGATCTAACGTTGCCAAAATATTCATCGGCCCATTTCTCCAGTTTGATCAAGGTCCTGCTGCAATTTCTGATATATGTCCTCACTGTCCACGATACCACCTATTTTAGTGTCATGTTCAAGTTTCCTAATCATGCCTTGTGCATTCGCAAGAATATCATTGACACAGATAACAAACAGCAACGGGCCCAGCACCGACCCCTGAGGGACTTCACGTGTCACAGGCCTCCAGTCCGAGAGCATCCTTCCACTATTACCCTCTGCTTACTACCATGAAGCCAATTGTGTGTACAATTTGCAGCTCCCATGCGATCCAACCTTCCAGAACAGCCTATCAATGGTAACATTGTCAAAGGCCTTAGTGAAAACCATACAGACTACGTATACCGCCCTACCCTCATCAACATTTGTGGTCACTTCATCAATGAACTCAAACAAATTTGAGAGGCATGATCTCCCACTCACAAATCTTTCCAGTCTAAAAACATCTATTAATGATAATTACTAAAATTAATAATAACATGCGAGTTAGTAAATAATAATAAGATGACATTTTCAGTGGAGAATAAATTATCCATGGTATGTAATATTGGAACGTGCATCATGGATGAAGGGCAGAATAGATTTTGTACCTGTGTCATTGAACTGTGTTGAAAAAGGTAAAGGTGGCATGGTGTTTCCGTAGTTAGTACTGCTGCTTCATAGTGTTATGGATCCGGGTTTGGTTCCAGCTTCGGGTGACTCTCTGTGTGGAGTTTGCGCATTCTCACTGTATTTGTGTGTGTTTCCACTGGGTGCTCCATTATCCTTCTACAATCCAAAGATGCATAGGTCAGGTGAATTGTCCATGCCAAGTTACCCGTAGTGTTATGTGCACTCGTCAGGGGTAAATATAGGGCAGGGGAATGGGACTGGGTGGGTTACTGTTTGGAGGGTCGGTGTGATCTTGTTGGGCCAAATGGCCTGTTCCCATACTATAGGAAATCTGTCAAAAAACTATTTGTAAACAAACCTTATCTTTCAAAATGCATGTATTTCTCATCCCTCAGAGTCTTCTCAAGTAACGTACCTACCACAGTTGTTAGGTTTCTTGGTCTATTGATCCCAGATTTTTCTTTGCTTCCCTTCTTGAATAATGGTAAAACATTTGCTAATCTCCAATATTCTGGAGCCTAAACTGTAGCTAACGATGATGCAAAAGTATTAACCAGGGTCCCCGAAGTTTCTTCTATAGCATCTTGCAGTATTCTTGGATGCATCTATTTAGGACCAGGAGATTTTTCCACCTTCATACATTCTAATGCATCCAACACGTCTTCGCCTGTGATATTGACTCACCCCAAGATAACACTACTCCCTTTGTTAACCTCCCTAGTCTTCATGTTTTTCTCCACGGTAAAGGCAGAGGAGAAATGTTCATTGAGAATCTCGCAAATCTCCTTCGGTTCTAGACGTGCATGTCCACTTTGGAACTTGAGGGGTCATATTCTCATTTCGTTATTCCTTTTTCTTTAATATACTTAAAGAACCTCTTTGGATTCATCCTAATCTTGTCAGCCAAAGTTATCTTGTGCCCCCTTTTCGCCCTCCTGATTTCCTTTTTCAGTAAACTACTGTACCCCCTGTATACCTCCAGTTATTCCCTGGATCCCAGCTGCCTGGACCTGAACCACGCCTCCGTTTTTGCTGGTCAAAGCCTCAATATCTCCTGACATCCGAGGTTCCCTCTTCCTACCAACCTTGCCTTTTACACTCACAGTAACATATAGACCTTGAACTGTAGACATTTCACTTTTAAAGTCCTCCCACTTGCAGGAGGTCCCTTCGCCTGCAAACAAACTCCTCCAACCAACCCCTACAAGCTCCTGTCTCATTCCATCAAAATTTGCCTTGCCCCAAGTTTGAACTTGAACATGTGGAGCAGTTTTGTCCTTCTGCGTAACTATTTAAAAATTAATAGAACTATGGTCGCGGGTCCCAGAGTGCTCTCCCACTGTCACTTCAGTCACCTGTCCTGCCCTAGATCTTAGAGTAGGTCACGCTTCGTCCCTTCCCGAGTTGCACCCTCTACTTACTGCTTGAGAAAACTATTCTGAACACACTTAATAAATTCACCACATCTCAGTCCTTAATTCTATGTCCGTCCCAGTCTATGTTAGGAAAATTAAATTCTCCTACTAATGCAATCCTATTGGCCCTGCAAGTCTCCCCAATCTGTCTACATATTTTTGTACCCCTAATTCCTTGTTTATTATTCGGAAATCTATAGTACAATCCAAATCCTATCACCATTCCCTTCTTATTTATTAGCTCCCCTGACATACCCTCACAGGATGATCCATCAGTTAGTATTATCTCTGATTACTGCTGTGATACTCGCCTTAATCAAAAATGAAATTCCCTGTCACCTCCTTCCACCATCTCTGTCCCGCATAAAGCACCTATACCCTGGTACATTAAGCTGCCAGTGCTCTCCCTCCCTTAGCCATTTTTCAATAATGGCTATAATATCCCAGTTCCATGCACCGATCCATGCCCTGAGTTCATTGGCCTTACCTGTCAGCCATCTTGCATTGAAACTGTTGCAATTTAATCCAACAGGCATTCCTTGCTCCCTGTCATTGTCTAGCCTGACCTGTCTCTTCATTTTACTGTTTCTGATTACTGTATCTCCTTCCAACCTCGCAATTGCCTCCCTGCTGTTGAGGATCCCACCACTCCCTAACCCCAGCCAATCTAGTTGAAACCCTCCCTTGCAGCAGTTGCAAACCTGCCTGCCAGGATATTGGTCCCCTTCTAGTTCAGGTACAACCCGTCCTACCTGAACACGTCACCTTGCCCCACAAAAGATACCAGTAATCCAAAAATCTGCCCCCTGCACAATTCTTTAACCACTCCTTTATCTGCCATATCCTCCTGTTCATACCTTCACTAGCACGGAGCCCTGGAGATAAACTGGGTATTACCACTGTCATGGTCCTGTCTTTTCTCCTTTTCCGTAGCTCTCTACAATCACTCTGCAGGATGTCATCACTATTTCTACCTGTGTCACTCTGTCCTTTGTACCAATGTGCACAATGACTTCTGGCTGCGTCCCGCTCCCCCACCCCCGGTGAGAACGTTCTGCAGCCGCTCTAAGACATTCTGGACCTGGCATGTGGGAGGCTACACACCATTCCGGATTCCCATTTGCAGCCACAGAATCTCCAATCTGTCCCCTTCACTATCGAGTCAGATAATTACTTCTGTAGTTATTCTACTTGCACAGCCTTCTGACAATGGGATTTCTTCAAGAAACAGTTGAATTTGGCTGAACTGTTTTGCTTCAGGTAATGGGGAGATTCTATTGAATCCTCATCAGGAATCCTCCATTACTGGGAAAGACACTGGGCTTTTTTCACTCCACACATTGCTGTGATGAGCGATAGGGAAACAGAACGGGAGCAATAGAATGTCTCTCCACAGATAGGCTATATTTTCCATTTGTAAGTTAAATCAGTAACGTTATCAGTCCCACAATGGACTCCGTGAGCTCTTCTTGAACATTGTCTGAACTATATGACTCCATTACATTCTTGACTCCAGGTCAGTGCGTTATTGCAGAATCAATTCATTCATAATAAATGGTCGTAATTGTTTTGAAGATCTGTTAATATGTGCTTGCATGATGTAAAAATAAGCGTTTCATGTCTTCACAATATCTGTGTTAAAATGAATATTCTTAAACATATACAGTAATTGCTGGAAAAGCTCAGCTTGTCTGTCAGCATGTAGGAAGAGAATTCACAGTACAATTTTTCTGTCCAGCGACCTTTCCTTTGAAACTGACTTATTCTTAAAGAATTTCCCCAGTGTTGTTCTCTTACACAAGAAGAAATATTCATCCAGTATTCACCAACTGCACTCTTCTCAAGATCTTATATGGTCAATAAAACATCCCTCATTCTCAGGCCGAACTGTTAATTCCTCATAACTTAATGTCTTCATCCCAAGAATGTGTAAAGAGAAATATCTTTGAGACATTTCGAATACAATTTTGATTTTTTTTAATTTTCAATTTAGACAGTTATAACTACACATAATACAACAGATGTAATCTCAGCAATGCCCTGTACTGATGCAGAAAACATCGCTAAGATCATACCCAACACCCCTTGCATGAAACAGAATCACGACATTTACCTTCCAAATCACTTGCTACATCTTCAGGTTAATTTGATGTGATTCATGTACTAAGACATACAAATCCCTCTGTACCAATGAGTTCTGCATTCTCTTTGCATTTAAATAAATTTCTGCTGTTTCGTGCTTTCCCCAAAACAGAAAATTTCCATCATATATACTGTACTGCTTTTTTTCTGGTGAAGCTTTGCTCACAGCCATCCTCTGTCTGTATGCCATTGCTTGTTGCTGTGCCCTCCCCCAATCTGTGTCCCATTGCAACCATTCTGCACTCCCACTGTCTGTGTCCCATTGCAGACAATCTACCCTCCTCCATCAGTATCCCATTGCCGATGCTCTGTCTCCCCGTCTGTATCCCATTGCAGATGCACTGCCCTCACCCATCAGTATCCCATTGCAGACGCTTTGCCTTCCCCTGTCTGGATCCCATTGTAGATGCATTGCCCTCGCTCTGTCCTCCGTTGTCTGTATCCCATTGCAGATGCTTTGCCTTCCCCTGTCTGGAACTCATTGCAGACACTCTGTCCTCACCCATCAGTATCCCATTGCAGACACTCTTCCCTCCCCCTGCCTGTATCCCATTGCAGCCGTCCATCCCTTCCCCAGTCTGTCTCCCTTTCAGAGGCTCTGCCCTACCCCGTCCATATCCCATTGCAGACATTCTGCCCTCCTTCGTCTGTATCCCATTGCAGATGATCTGTCCTCTCTCTGACTGCGTCTCATTGCAGACCCTCTGCCCGCCCCCTGACTGTCTCCTATCGCAGATGCTCTGCCCTCCCCGTCTGTGTCCCATTGCAGACGTTCTGCCCTCCTCCTGTCAGTATCCCATTGCAGAAGCACTGCTCTCCCCCGTCAGTATCACATTGCAGATGCTCTGCCTCCCCGTCTGTATCCAATAGCAGATCCTCTGCCCTCACCCATCAGTTTGCCATTGTAGATGCTCTTCCCTTCCCCGTCTGCAGCCCATTGCGGAGGTGCATCCCTCCCCCAGTCTGTCTCCCATTGCAGACGCTCTGCCGTTCCCCAGTCTGTCTCCCATTGCAGACGCTCTGCCCTCCCCCCTGTCTGTATCCCTTTGCAGACGCTCTGCTCTCCCCCGTCTGTATCCCATTGCAGATTCTCTGCCGTCCCTTAGTCTGCATCCCATTGCAGACGCTCTGTCTCCATTTGACATCTTATTCAATGACTATCTTGGAGCATGATCAAACTGAGCTCCATCTCCTTCATCCAGTTCATTAGAATAGATTGTAATTTGTTGATGACCTCATACAGATCCCTGAAGAATTCCACTCATTACAGCTTTCTAAACACAAAATGAGTAATGATCTCTACTCTGCATTTCCTGACAGCTACCCAGGGCGCCTTCTGCATAACAGCCTGGAATGGTTATAGGGCATCCCCCTGTGCTGTGTAATTTACTGAATACTTCATTCTGTTTGGTGGGGTATGTTTGGTGCAGCCCATTTTGCCGCAGACCCTAATAGACGCAGAACTATTTCAGCGCAACTCATATTTATTCCTTTTCAGGCTTCGAAAAAAGCATTAATCTAAGCAATAAAAATAAAAATAATGTTTATTCCATTTAGTAAAAATGTTAAAAAGACACTTGAGTAAGTGTAACATTGACTCAGAGTTTTATTTCAGAGCTAAAATGATAATTGGTCTTGCATTTATTCAGATTGAAAACATTCATGAAGCTATTGAACATTTTTCTGATGCGCTTCCAGATGAACTGCAACGGCTGCTGGACTGGTTCGAGGATAACTATGGAGGTAGAAGATTACGCAGAGGAAATGGTCGGCGTCCACCGCTTTTTCCAGTTGGAATGTGGAATTTATATGAAAGGACTTTAAACAATGAGGACAAAACAAACAATAATGCAGAGGCTACCCACAGGAGATGACAATGCGAACTTGATGTGGAACATCCAGTTATTTGGAAATATATTGACAGTTCATGAAAAGTTCAGAGAGGAAGGGACATTTACTATGAGCATTTGATAGCAGGGCACGATATTCCGTTGAAATTAAAGAAGCAGACTCAAGTATACAAACACTCGTAAGAAGTTTTGGTGAGAGAAATTATGTCGAGTATTTATGAGGGAATGCCCATAATTTTGAATGAACGTCATATTTTAGATTTTTCATAATGAACTGATTCCGTTTACTTTTGTTCTTTTTAACATTTTTACTAAAGAGAATAAACATTATCTTTATTTTTAGTTTTTCATTAATGCTTTTGACTAAGCCTGAAAAGTGAGAGCGATGAGATTGGAACTGCCAGCAAGTTTAAATTGAGAATTACTTTTTCCTGAACATTGATGCTTACTTGGTTGGTGGGATGTCGATGTTTCACAATCTCCACACAAGGTGTCCTGGCTCTTTCCAGGATCCTCCCCACATGTCAAGGTAGTGGGTGAGGGAACAGATATCGGTCATTCCAACACCTGGCTTGGCCCTTTATGTCCTATTCCAGGATGTTTCTCCTGGAATTGGTGAAGAGGAGGAAGGGAGTGAGGGTGGGAATGGGTACCCCTACTATTAGTGCTGGTGTAGTGGAAGGCTAAGGGTGAGATGTCCGGAGGGAGTCTGACCACAGTGTTGTATCCATGCAGTGGTATTCGTGATAGCGGCTATTGTGTCAGTGACAGAAAAAGTCGGGGAGGGAAGGTGCAAATTCAACAGTGAGTGTGGTCGTGCTTGAGCCTTATTTGGAGATAGAGTGTGAGCCTTGTTCGGGGGTAGGTGTTATATAAAGATATACGTTGCGTGCGAGGGAGCAGAAGAATATGGTGACACTTATCCTGGCAAAGTTGGGGGAAAGAATATTGATGCTTGTCCTGTATTGCTGAGCAATTCTTCAGATCATCTCAGCATTGAGGTGAGTCTCCCTGAACGTCTTTTCCAAGTCTATCGTTAATAACGCCACAGACCTTTTCCATCACATCCAAAAAATCAGTTTGGGTGGATCTTGCAAATAGCAAGGTGAAGCAAACATTAGTGTGTTATTTATCAAACCCAAATCTATCACGCAAATACTTTACATCATATGTTCTGGAAATTAGGTGTGTAAGTATATGCAAGGGAAAGCTATGACATAGTGATATTATCGCTGGGCTCTTAACACAGAGACCCAGGTAATATTCGGGGGACATGATTTCAAATCCTGCCATGGCAGATGTTGGAATTTGAATTCAATATGTATCTGGAATCAAGGGTTTATAATGACCAGGAATCCATTGTCGATTGTTGGAAAATCTCATGTGGTTCACTGATGTTCTGGTTTACTGCTGTCCTGACTTCTTGTGGCCTGCATGTGACTCCAGACTCAAGACAACGCAGCTGACTCTTAACTGCCCTCTGGCATGGGCAATAAATGCTGGTTTTCCAGCGACGCCCTCATCCTGTGAATGAGTAGCAAATAATCATGGGTGCTGCAGTAATACTGGATTGTCTCAAGTTGCACCGAAACTGCATTAACTAAGTGACTACCAATACTGTGAAGAATAACTTCCGTAAGTGTGTAGCAAGTCGGTTGAACAGTATGTTGTGAACCAAACTAGAGAGCAGTTTATTTCAGATTTGGTCTTGTGTGGTCAGGAGGACTAATTAATTACCTTGCTCTGAAGCAGCTTTGGAGGAATACTGACATCAATATGTTGCATTTTTTACACGGCGTCTGAATACAATATCGAATGTTTGAACATTCTGGTCACGCATCATGGAAGCCCGGAGACTAGAGGGTTAATTACGCTCCAGTGAATTGGGGAAGTACAATATAACATTCAATGGGACAAGCAATGATTTTGAGAGTCATACAGTCCGACAGCACGGAGACAGGCCCTTCAGCCCAAACTGGTCCATTCCGGACGAAATGTCCAATCACATTAACCACATTTCCCTGCCCTTGCCCCGTATCCTTCTTATTCTTTCCTATCCGTGTATTTGTCCAAATGCATTTTAAATTTTGTGAATGTACCAGTCTCAAACACTTCTTCTGGCAGCTCATTCCATGTGCATACCACCCTGTGTGTAAAAGAAATTGCCCCAAGGTTCCCTTTTACTCTTTCCCCTCGGATCTTAAATTAATGCCCTCTGGTCCATGGTTGCTCAACCCTGGGGAAAAAAAGACAGAGTGCATTCACTCTATCCATGCTTCCCATGATCTTATACACTTCTATCAGATCCCCCCTCAGTCTCACACTCTAAAGTAAAAACTCCTAGCTTGCCCAACCTCTCACAATAACTCAGACCATTGAGTCCGGGCAACATCCTTGTAAGTTTCTTCTGCACTACTTCCAGTTTAATAACATCCTTCCTATAGCAAAGTGAACAACACTGAACATAACACTACCAGTATTGCATCACCAGCATCCTGTATAACTGCAACATAACTCCCTAATTTCGATACTCATTGCTCTGACTGATGAAGGCCAGTCTGCCAAATGCCTTTTTCACTGCCCCCTCTACCTGTGACTCCACTTTCAGAGAACTTTGAACCTGAATTCCAAAGTCCCTTTGTTTCAATACACTCCGAAAGACCCTGCTATTCACCATGAAACCCCTACCTTGCTTTGACTTTCTAAAATGCAAGAACTTACACTTATCTGTATTAAACTCCATTTGCCATTTCTCGGCCCACTTTCTCAGCTGATCAAGGCACTGCTGTAATTTCTGAAATTCCTGATAGTCTTCCTCACTGTCCACGACACCGTCTATTTTAGTGTCACCTTGAAACTTATAATTCATGCCTGGACATTCTCATCTAAATCATAGATGTGTGTAATATGTAAATATATATACAATATACATGCATAAAACAAACAGTAATATTCCCAGAACTGACCCCTGAGGCATTCCACTCATCACAGTCCTCGAGTACGATAAGCATGCTTCCACTATTACCCAATGTTTCCTACCATCAAGCAAATTTTGGATTTGATTTGCCAGCTCCCCCTCAATTCCATGTGATCTAAAGTTCCAGAGCAGCGTACCATGTGGAACATTACCGAAGGCCTTACTGAAATCCATATACACCAGGTATACTTGTCAATTCACCAAAGCACTCTAACAAATTTTTGAGCCATAATCCCCCATGCACAAAGCCATGCTGACTGCTCATAATCACACCCTGCCTTTCCAAATGCATGTATATCGTCTCTCTCAGAACCTTATCAAGAAACTTACCTACTAGAGATGTCAGGTTTACTGGTCTATAAGTACCAGGTTTTTCTTTGTAGCTCTTCTTGAATAAGGGCACAACATTCGCTACACTCCAGTCCTCCTGGACCTCACCCGTTGGCTACCGATGATATAAAAGTACCAACCAAGGCCCCCACTATTACATCTCTGTCCTCCTGCAGTGTTCCTGAATGTATCGGGTCAGGACCAGGAGGTATACAGAAACACTCATATGTCGACTTATTTCAGGTGTAAACACCAAAGAGTGAGAAACTGACTTAATGATGATTAAATTAACAAATTGAAGAAGTTATTAATCACAGGAAGTGACTTCAGAATAATTCCAGACTTTGTGGAATCCTGAGATTTCTCAGAAAATTGCAATCCAGAAAAGCAGGGTGATGAAACTGATCAGGAAATCAAAAAGCGAACATGCATGCAAACAAACAGGAACACAAAGACTCCAAAAATCTACGATCTAAATTTCAAAGGAATGAAAAACATAGTCAAATGTGGACATTTGCAATTGGGAGAGACGAGTTTATGGTTGATAACAGGGAAATGGCAAAGCAAATGACCAGTTCCTTTACATCTGTCTGAATGGAGTAAGATCCAGTAAATCACCCAGAAATACGAAGTGATCGTATAAGACTTGTGGAAGTAAAGACATAAAGTCAATTCATATCATTAACAAGGCAATATTAAACATGCAGCTGGATTGAGCATTGCTAAGCTTGACAAACCAGATGTACTTCAGAAATAAATCACAAATAGAAGTATTAATTGCATTGTCGATGACTGCGTTCTATTTCCCTGTACATTCTGCAGAGTCTGGAAGCTGGTGTAGATAAATGTACATTAGTAAACATGATCCAAGCACGTTAGATGAATGGTAGGGTTCCAAGCATCTACGAAGGGAAGAAGAGATAGTGTGGAGAACTGCTGACAAATTAACTTTACATTTGTTGGGAAACTGTTGGAATCTATTATATAGGATGTGATATTGGATACTTAGACATTAACAGCAATATTGGAGAGACTCAGTGTACATTACTGCAAGGGACATCATACTTGACAAACTTTGGAATTGTTTGAAGTTGATTCTTACAGCATAGATAATGGGGATCCAGTAAATTGGCATATTTTAGATTATCAGAAGGCTTTCTATAAGAACTCACACAGTGAGTTCAAAAATGCAATGATGTGAAGGGTATTTGGAGGAATATATGTAAGTGGAAACTTAAAGTTTGGTTTGCCTTCCTTTAAGGGAGTCAGAATATAGCTGTAAAGACATGTTGAAGCAGTTTCACAGAGTGTTGGTGAGACTGTACCTGGAATATTGAGAACAGTTTTGGTGACCAAATCTGAGCAAGAATATATTTACCACAGAGGAAGTGTAATGAACATAATCCAGATAAATCCCTCAGATAGCGAGATTGCGTGATGAGGAAACTCCGCCTGTGTTCTCTTGAGTTTCAAAGAATGAGAGTTGGGTCACTGTCAACTTTATAAAACTCACAAAACATACAACAAGTTGGAAATTAACAGATGTTTATCAGGCTGTCTAATTCACATTCAAGGCAAATAATGGCAGGATAAGGACAGACCATTGAAGACTGAAATAAGGAGGAAATTCTGCACGTGGAAGGAACTGACTAACGCAGGGGCAAGGCAGGGCAAGATTACGGAGAATCCCCAGACAATGTATAAGTGTGTCAAGCGGAACAGACTAACCAGTAATTAGGTAGGCCTCATTAGTGACTTGCCAAGTTGCATCTAAATCAACATTAGTAGTAGGAGAAAGAGGGGAGTGTAGAAGGCTGTTTGTGTGACTGGAGGCCAGTGTACCACAGGCATCAGAGCTCGGTCCCTTATTATTTGTGATTCGGAGGTGCTCGTGTTGGGCTGGGGTGGACAAGTGTAAAAATAGCATAACACCAGACTATAGTCTTACAGATCTATCCGGCAGCACAAGCTTTCGAAACACTGCTTCTTCATCAATGTGCACAACCACGTGATGTAAGTGATGTTGAGAGATTTTTAACCTTATTATTTGTGGTATTCATAAATTATGCTGCTGTGAAAATGGATGAGGGATGGGGTATGTAATAAATAAGTTTGTGTTTGATACAAAGATTGATCGGGTGATTGGCACTGAGGAGGATGGCCTTATGTTACAGGGTGATACAGATGGAATGGTCAGATGGGTGGATCAATGGCAGATGGAATGTAACTCTGATAACTATGAGATGATACACATTGGGAGAAGGAACCATACAGGGGAATACTCAATGAATGGCAGCACACTAGGAAGCTCAGAGGGTGCTTCTCCACATATCGCTGAATGTGATTTAACAGGTTAATACACAATTTGGGGAAGGATAGGGGAATATAAACTTAGCCTTTATTCATCTAGGCATAGATTATAAGAACTATGCAGAACTTTGATGAGGCCAAGATGGAATTCTGTGTGTAGCTCTGGGAACAACATTCCAGGAAGTATGTGATTGTACTAGAGGGGGTACAGAAAATATTCACCAGGATGTTGCCTGGGTGGAACCATATCAGCTATGGTGAGAGACTGGATAAGCTCAGGTTGTTTAGTTTGGAGGAGAGAAGGCTGAGAGGTCTGTGATTCAGAAGAATAGGATTACGAGGTACATGGACAGTGTGGATTGACAGCAGCTGTTGCTTTTAGTCAAAGGGCCCCACTTTTAAAGTGAAGGGTTTGCGGTTAAGTGAAGATTTGAGAATTGTTTTTCAACCAGAGGGTGTTGGGGTCTGGAATGCACTTCTTGAGAGTACAGTTGTCATGGTAACCTCAACCCCTTAGAAACGACATGGCTGTGCACTTCAAATACTTTAAGATTCACGGCTAAGGTCTTGTGTCGGAAAGTGGGCCGAATGTAGACTGTGCTGTATTTCTGGTAGTACAGAGACTTTGCTTCTGTGATTGTATGGCTGTGGAAGGTCAATCATTGAGTAGCTTAAGGTAGGAATTGATGGGTTTCTGAAGGATATCTTAACACAGTTGAATAGAGAGAACTTGAAATATTTTCTGAAAATATGTCAAGGGCAAAATTAAGAGCAAAAACGTGCAGATTTCTTACCGTCTGATACCAGATAATTGAGGACAGGGAAATAGCAGAACGATGGAGCAAATACTTCAGTTATGCCTTCACAGAAGAAAATAAAACAAAAAAGAAAACGTCCTAGTAATACAAGGGAACTTTATTCTGGTGAGAAAAAGGGATAGAATGAAATTAGCAGCTAAACAGTTTAGAGAAAGTATTCGACTGAAATTAATGGGCATAGACAAAGTCAACAGAGATTTATGAAATGGAAACCATATTTGAGAAAGTGGCTTTTAGTAGAATTATGTAGAAGGTATCAATGCTATACGAATGGAATCTCAAAAAGAGTTTTGATAAAGCCCAAGCCTATTCTGCAAATTCGAATCCTGTGGAACTCATGCTAATACATGGTCATAGATTTAGAATGGGAGAGCTGGCAGGAAACAGTGAGTAGGAATTAAACAATGTTTTTTTTTTAAATGGAAGGCTGGGAGGATATAAAATGTATCGTGGCTTGGGCTCAAGCTATTCCCAATACACATCATATCTTGGGTGTGGAGCGCAACTGCTCTATTCCCAAGTCTGCTGACAGCACGAAACGATGTCAGCCTGTGAGTGGATGAGGAGGATGTAAAAAAAGTTCCAAGGTGATTGAGACAAGTGGAGTAACTGGGCAAATACGTGGCAGATGGAGAGTAATGAAGGAGATGAAATGTTGTGTACTTTGATGAGAACAATAGAATCATTTGAAAAAGGAGTGGTTGAAAAATGTTGCTCTATGAATTTTTGTTCATTTCTGCATAGCCCTCCGAGTCCATGTAGGGCAGTGAGTTGTGAAGCCAGAAGTCAATACTGGGAATGGCATTAGCACGCTGACTATTGTATATAGGCCCAGCAAGTGGAGAACTGTAACTTTGAAAGGAATCTGGATCTCCCTGTAGACCAGTCACTGAAAGCAATATCGCAGGAGCAGAAAGCGGGTAGGAAGATAAATGCTGTATTCACTTTCATTTCAGGGGGATTTGAGTACAGGAGTAAATGTATCTTATGCAGCTGTACAGGGCCTTGGTGAGACCCCATCTCGAACATTGTGCAGTATTGTGTGCAGTTTTGGTCTGTTTTCCTAACAGAGGACAAACCTGACATTGAGGGAGAGCAGTAAAGGATGACCAGACTGATCGCTGGGAGGACAGACTTGTTATGGGAGCAGAGTTTGGAGCGACTGGACCTGTATTTCATGGGGTTAAGGAAAATGAGTGGAAATCTCAGTGAAATATATAACACTCTGACAGGGCGAGACAGATCAAAAGCATGGATGGTAATTCCCCTGGTTGGGATGTCTAAAACAAGGGGCCACAATACTAGGTACAGACAGGCCACTTTGCATTGAGATGAGAATAAATGCCTGCACTCAGAGACTGGCGAACCAGGGGTACTCTCTCCCAGGTCAGGCTGTGGAAGTCAAGGGCCTGAATATAAATACGGCTTTCTGGAAACTAAAGGGATATGGAGAGAGCAGGAGTATGGTGTGAAGATAGAAAATATACTACCATTCCAAGTTGTTCTCTAATAACGCAGTAACTGTGTTCCATTGCAACACTGTGTTGTAGAAAATCGTGCAATATTAATAATGGGGTCTATGGATAAAAGAGGGTAAGTGCCAAACCCCGAAAAATATCAGTAAAAACCAAAAATTAAATTTGGTCTATCACACACTCGGGCAGTCTAAATAAATCTTTAAATTACATGTTGTAATGGAACAGTGCTGTAAATGTAACGCGTTCACACGACAGTCACTCACTAGAGCACTGTACCTTTCACCACAACCTTCACCAGAAAGTGCGCGGGGGCTGACTGACCACGTGATGCCGATGCTGAATTCCAGTTCTCCCCAAGATTCTCACCACAGTTTGAAATAATCTTGTTTCTAAATATAAACTACAATTCCCAGTTTCAGGCTCAGTTTCAAGGCCAGCAGAGCGGATTGCATTCCTGTTTTAGCTGAACACATTGATTGTACCGTTTGTAGACAGAGGGATCTTGAGGCAAGGTTTGCTGTTCAGCTGGTGTCTGGCAAGGAATCGCATCACAGTGAACACGAGTTCACTTTATAGTAAAAAAGGTTCATTAATTGCATTGCAGCCAAATTGTATTTAATCAACACGCGTTATCAGTGAACTGCCTATACATAGAATGGAGGCGCAAAACTGATGGGCTGAATGGACTACAGCAGATCTCATTTTATGTTTCACAACGTTTAAACATATTAAGGGTTATGAATATTGTATGGGGAAAACTACGTTGAGGAGATGTTCGGCCATTAACTTGAACAGGGAAAGCTCAATGAGTTGTACGATTTATTCATTTCCCGATGCTTCTGTGCAGTGTGTGGAAAAGCTCTGTAAATGTTGTCACAAGCTCTCAGCTGTTAGGAAGGAGGTTTCTGCAGGGTCGACAGGATTGTGTTTCCCGTTCCCTTTTCTGATAACGAGGCTGGTGCCGGCTGTTCTCTCTGGGTTTATCCTTTAAAACCTCACAGCAGTTTGATACAATTGAGTGCCTTGCTTGGCCGTTTCAGAGACCATTGAAGAGTTTATAACATGTCTGTGTGTCTGGAGTCATTTTTACATCAGACCAGGAAAGCACGGGAGATTCACTTCCTGAACCTATACTGGGGAAGGAGATCGTCGTCGAAAATCGACATTGAACAAATGATCACTATTACTTACACCAGGTATTAGATCTCGATATTTTATTAATTGTTTTTAACTTGCACCAGTTGGCAGAGAATTATCCTGGTCTGGATTAGCAATCCAATGACAATTCCACAACAGCACCATCTCCACATGGGGGCCTCTTCTAAAACCACACTGAACCGATTATTTCTGTGCTGTTTGACAGCTCTGTCAAAAATAACCCCAACCAATTTGACTATCGTGATGGGACTGAGGGCGTGGTAATTGGTTCGATTGTAATTATTCCCTTCTTAGGGGATGGGACATAGTTGAGTAATTACCCACATTAGAAGAAAGTGAGGACTGCAGTTGCTAATTACCCACATTGCCAGGGAGTTGTCAGAGTTGGAGCTGGAATGAAACAGCTTCCTCAAGGACACGGCTTGTTGTGTAGCAAAAGTCCTCAGTCCTATTGCAGGAATGGTGTCAGGGCCAAATGCCTTTGTCGTATCTATAGTGTCCAGCTGTTTCTTCATGTCACGTGCAGTGAATTGAATTGGTTGAAGACGGGCATCTGTGATTCTGAGGGCATCATAGTGAGGGTGAGGTGGGTAATCGACTCAACACTTCTGGCTGAGGATGGTGCAGATACTGCATTGTCTACATGGATGCACAGGGCTGTTCTATCATTTAGGATGGGGTATTTGTGGAGTCCTCTCCTCCAGTAAGTTGTTTAATGGTTCATCGACTTTTATCCATGGATTTGACAGGACGACAGAGCTTAGATCTGATTTGTTAGTCTTGGACTCATCTCTCTGTCTGTATCAGATGTTAGTCCTGCTGTTCATAGTGTAACCAGTCAAGTGCGGTAGCATTAATGGGCTGTCGTCAGGTTTCGATCCGACCATGTTCACCCACACTTGTCATTGACCCATGGATCGGCTTGATGGAAATGGTAGACGAATGGACTATCCTGGAGAAATGCTACAGATTGTCATTGAAATCTCCAGCGTCAGATGATAACCCAGTTTTAGCTGCAATATCTACAATTCAATACTACTGACTGGCCCCAGTTCACACCGAGACCCATTCACCCATCAGCCCTGTACTCAGTGAACTACTCTGGTTTCTGATGCGGAAATACTTCCATTTTCATATTCTCATTCTGCTGGAAGTTTTTCCTTGTGTGACGCCTCCAATTTGTTACATAAACTATATCCATTTAAGGTACTAATCTGAATATTTTCCTTTCAGTAATGCCATCTTCTGTATTTGAAATGAACGTGTTTACCTCTGTTTTTCTCCCTGACCATGATTCAGAGCTCTGCAGTATCAGTGATGCAAGCCTTATGCAGTTTCAGAGTCAATGAACTTGTCACCATGCGTTACTGTTCAGTTCCCAGTGTACGGCACTCCATGTTGGACAGGATGTTTGGGCATCTTTGACAATATGTCGTTGGAAATTGTTCAACAAACAGAAATTGATGAAAAAATTGCTAAAGATGTTGCAGAATATTCTGGAGTGAATGCAGAGCTAAACTTTCAGTTCCAGTGAACCTTCGATAAAGCTTTTTGTATTTTTATTTCCAGTATCCATAGTCATTTGTTTAATTGAAAAATTATTCTGTCCCTATTCATTTCTGGAGAAACTCAGCAGGTTTGTCAACATCTGCAGAGAAAGAGAAACAGAGTTAGCGTTTCCAGTCCAGTGTGACAATTATTCAAAGCTGAATACAATTGCAAAATGGTATTTTAATCCCTTGCCAGAAGTGAAGGATGGGTGGCAGGAAAAAGAGGGTGTGGCAAAAGATAAATGGACTTTCAGCAGTGGGGAATGAGAAGATTCTGTATAACGGGTCGAAATTAAGGGTTACTGGGTGAAAGGGGTTCTCTTTATTGAATGCAAGATAAAGAAGACACAACCAGACAAAGTCATACGGAGGCCAGGAGGGAAAATGTTAACCATGTGGTAATATATAGCTCTGGCCACAGATACGTTTTCACTGTCGTGATCATTACCCCATTTAGACAAAGGAATTCAGGTGTTGACTTCTTATTGGCACTAGTAAGCGTTTCATGCTGCCTTAGTATTGTAACATGGAGAAAAACAAATCACAGTATGAAGTTTGGGCTGAGTGTTGGTTACCTGTCATTTTTAATATTGTTTAATTTTGCAGTGCTTATCTTTAAACACTTGTTCTTGAAGTTAGTATCAGATGGAGTGTAGGATGTTGAGGGGTGACATTATAGAAACATATAAAATCATGAGACGTATCGATAGGGTGAATAGCCAAGGTCTTTTCCACAGGATAGGGGAATCCAAACATAGAGGGAATAGGTTTAAGGTGAAAGAGGGTAGATTTAAAAGGGATGAAGGGTCAGCGTCTTTACACAGAGGGCGGTGTGGGTATGGAATGCGCTTCCAGAGGAAGAGTGGGAGATGCAAGGACAGCTACAACATTTAAAACGCATTTGGACAAACATATGAATGGGAAACATTTAGAGGCAAATGGACCAAATGAAAGCAGATGGGATTGTATAGTTTGGAAGATCTGCCCAGCATGGACATTGAGAAAAGCTTCACGCAGAGTCAGGGTGGTTTTGTGAAAGGGAAATGATATTTTGCCCTGTAAAATCTTGCAAAGTATTTCCGGAGATGCCTGTAAATGTAACAAGTGGACTTGATAAAGGGGATCTGGAGGACACGAGCTTTCCAGAGATTTTCCACAAGGTATTACAAAACAAACGTTCTTACACAAAACAGAAGCTCTAGGACGTCAGATACTGTATTAACGTGGGATGATGATTGTTTAACACAGAAATTGGAGAATTAGGATTAATGGATCTTTATCATAAAGGTGTATCTGCTGGAGTACCACAAATATCAGTTTGATGAAATCAGTTATTAACAATCTATGCTGACAGCCTGAAGGAGGGAGCTGAGTGCAATATACATCCGAGTTTGAGGATGACACTGAGAAACAAAAGGCAGGTTGTTACTTAATGGAGAGGACTTCCAGAAAAGGAACAGTAAAGGCATTGGAGTCTTCCTGTGTATGAAACATAAAGTCAGCATGATGATGCAGCAAGTAACTTGGATGGTACATTAGGCAGTTTCCTGGAATGAAAGGGTTGTGTTATTGAGAATCTCTAAGATGGTGAGGCGATAATTCATTGGGGTTAAATGAATGAGGAGTAATACTGCTCAAACATACAAGACACAGAAGGGGTTGGAGAAGGTAGATGTTGAGACGTTTTTTTCCATTCTTGTGCAAATTGTCGAACTCGATGACATAGATACCGAATAAGGAACATCGATTTCAATCTGAGATGCAGAGTAATGTCTTCTCTCCGAAGGTAGTGAATGTCTGGAATTCCCTAACCCAGAGAGGTGTGGAGGGATACAAGGAGTCGGCAAGAGAGTTGAGTTGATCCTTGGAGTAGATCAGCCATGTTCTTATTAAATGACAGGGTTAGCATGAGGGGACGATTGACCTACTCCTGTTCCTATTTCTTAATTTCACATGTTATGCTTTTGGAAAGTAACGGGTTAATTTGCTGGAAATCGTGTTGTACAATGTCGCATTCAGGGAGAGCAAAGGATTTGTTGTTTTAACCCTAGGTGGGGTATGTAGCTGTATTCCCAGCGTATCTGGGGCTGCAACATGACCCACATCTGGAGCAGAAGTTACAAAGAGGGGAAGCCTGGAAACAGGGATTGGGGGTGGGGGTGGTGGTCACTTCCTGATCCTGTCTGGATTTTCCAAGTACATTTCCAAAACTCCACCTAATCATCGGAGTGGCTTCGATCGCCCCCTGTTTAGCATGTCCGAGGGCTGAATGGAACATCAGAACATAGGGCTCTGGGACACAAGTGGACCATTCGGCCCTTTGACACTACTCCATTAATAAATAAGGTCATGGCTCATCTCATTTTGGTCCCAGCTGCACTTTTCTTTGCATGCACCATTATCCCTGATTCACATGTCAATGGAAAATCAGACAAAGCCAGCTTAGATATAATTTAAAGATCCAGCCATCCCAAACTTCTGGGTAAGAGAATTCCCACTTGACTAAAATCCTACTTTGTGTATTTCTCCTAATTCCTGCTCTGATGGAGGTTGGAGGGTGTCACTGTTTCCTTTTCTTGTCCGATTCCTCCACTGCTGACACATAATTTTAAATGTAACCAGGTTGGTGATATGGCCGATGATAAAGTTCTCAGACTGAGTCAGGTTCAGTGACAGGAACAAGTCAGGAAGATTTCTTTAGTCAGCCACAAGTAACTAATATAACTAACAGATGTGCATGGTGGATCTGTGGTAAGCACTGCTACCACCCATCACCAAGTAGCTGTGTTCAATTCCAACCTCGGGCAACCCTCGATGTGGATTTTGAACATTCTCCCCATGTCTGTGGGGGTTTCCTCCCAGAGTTCCAGTTTCCTCCCACTGTCCAAAGGTATACAGCGTGGAGCGCATTGGCTATGCTAAATTGCCTATAGCGCCCAGGGATGTGTTGATTAGATAGGTTAGTCATGGGAAATGCAGGGTTACATGGATAGAGTAGGGGGGCAGGTCAGTGGGGGGTGGGATACTGTTACGAGGGTCAATGTGGACTTGATGGACGAAATGTCCTGCTTCCACAATGTCGAGATTCTATAAAAAACAACAAGAAGTTTTACTATACAAACACCCAGTGGGTATCTATCTAATCACTCTCCTCTAGGTTTTGTATGTTTCAATAAGATCACCTCTCATTCCAAGAGCAACCTGTTAAAGCCTTCATAATACAAGACCTTCATCCCTGGAATACATGAAGTGAAATATCTATGAACTGCTTCCAATTTAATTATATCCTTTCTCAGGTAAGGAGACAAAAATAATCTCTCACACAGATGAAGTTAATTTTAGTTTTCTCAATGGTGAGAGTATTTGGAAATCTCTTCCCTGCAAAGCATTGGAGACAGAGATATTGAATATGTTTGAGGCACAGACAGAAGCTTCATAAAGAATAACGGAGTCAAGGATTATCGAGGAATGGCAGTAATGTGCAGTGTTGGGGAAATGCTGACAGTGGTAAAAAATCACATTGCTCCACAACATCCAGGAATATAATGCAAAATGAAATGATAATATCGATAAAATGTTAAGGGGAAATTCAAGATGGTGGCGATCTGGAAGGTCTGCTTTGTCGGGCTCTGCATCACAGCACGGGCAAAGTGCTTCCCTAACCCATTCCATCACAGCCATTTAGTTAAAATGCTTAGTTTTGGAAAGATTTGAGATTTGGCAGTTGTCGTAGTTTTAGTTTGTGTAGTTTTTAAGCTCTACGAGACTTTGTTTATTTATGATCAGTAATTCGAGTTCTTCGTCTCTCGAGTTCAAATGTTGCTACAGTGTGTTCTGGGTAATGATATGCTTAAATGGTCTACCTGGAGCATTAAGGGGAGCTATTAGCCAGAAAAGAGGAAAAATTTACTTTCTTGACTGAAAAAGAGAGGATGGATGTTGTCCTATTGCAGGAGATGCACCTTGATGACAAAGAACTTTTGAGTTTCCAGCAGGTCGCGTTTGATCGGGTTTATGTTTCCTCTTTTAATATTACGAGTTGGGGAGAAGCCATAATGGATAAAAGGAATCTTCCATTTAACCTACTAGATTGTATTTGATACTCACGGGACGCTCATAATGCCCAAAGCCTTGACCTATGGTAAATAATACAGTATTTTGAATGTTTATTGCACCCCCTCCCCATCCCCCCACCCCCGGCGCACCCTCTTAAAATCCTGGTAGATGCATTTTTCAAATTCAATTATCTTGCATCGTGGCACATTATTGTAGAAGATTTCAACTGTCTTATGGACCCCACGTGGACAGAATGTCCTAAGGTGCCCCAATCCCCCCGTTATAATGTAAACAATTAGGGGATTTGTATACAGAAAGAGAGCTGGTGGATATCTGGAGGCAGATCCCCATCACAAGGAGGGATTTTATTTTCTTCTTTAACCGGCATAAATGCCACACGAGGGTTGATATCTTCCCCATTCCTGCAACAATCTTAGATTCGGTGGCATCCTGCACAATTAGGAATATTAACATTTCTGACCATGCAGTAGTATACTTATTGTTTAAGATTAAGGGCAATATAACAGCTTCGAGACACTAGCGGATCAATCTCTTTAGTATTAAGACTAGGTGGTTAATTGAGTATTTAGACTAGATTACTTACAGTGTAGAAACAGGCCCTTCAGCCCAACAAGTCCACACCGACCCGCCGAAGAGCAACCCACACTGACTCATTCGCTGACATTTACCCCTTCACCTAACACGGCAGGCAATTTAGCATGGCCAATTCACCTAACCTGCACATGTTTGGACTGTGGGAGGAAACCGGAACACCCGGAGAAAACCCACGCAGACACAGGGGTAATGTGTAAACTCCACACAAACTGTCACCTAAGGCAGGAATTGAACTTGGGTCTCTGGTGCTGTGAGGCAGCAGTGCTAACCACTGTGCTACCGCGCCACCTACTGCAATGAATTCAGATCTTTCTTAGCCATTAATTCAGCTTTAACCAGTAAACCATCCATTCGATGGGAAATTGCTAAGGCTTCTGCCGAGGGATTAATTAATCCTTAGGATGTTGCAGAAGGGGGAGCAGGAACGCTGGTTTGAGGCAGAGCTGAGGCCAGCCAAGAGGGCATACTGTGATAGACCCTCAGTGGCTAAGCTGCAGAGGATAACAATGCTTCGGTCTACGGTGAATTCCACGCTCACACAGACAGCCAAGAAGGAACTTACTTTTGCAGAACAATGGCTGATTGAACATGGTGATAAGCCAGGCAGGTATTTATTCCATCTTGCCAGGAAAACGAACGCCCCTCTTAAGCCATTACCTCAATTAGGGAAGGTACTGGGATCCTTACCTTCAATTCCAAAAATATTAATGCCTCCTGTCCGAGATTTTTCACCAAATTATTTCAGCCTGAACATTTTGAAAATAGATGGATTAAGATGGAATCATTTTTCAAGAACCTGGGTCTTCCAGGAGTAACCCCTGAATAAGTGTTGTGCCTTAATGCACCATTGTCAGCGCAGGAGGGTGTGAAGCAACTTCAGAATGTAAAGGTGCACGTTCCTGACGGGTTTCTGAGTGAATTTTATAAATAATTTATAAACCTATTATCAGGGCTCATGTTTAACATGTTCTGTCACTCATACAGTCAGGAACCCCTCCCTCCATCCTTAAGAGAGGCTCATATCTCTCTGATGCTGAAGAAATGAAGACCCCGGAGGATTGTGCTTCTTACACGCCAATCTCAATTTTAAACGTTGGTCTCAAAATCCCGTCTGAAACCCGTGCATTTAGGCTGGAAACTTTGCTGCCTTCCATTACCAAAGAGGTCTAAACAGGCTTTATAAAGGGAGGTAGATTTTCCTACAATGTTAAGTGGCTACTCAATATGATCTAAGAGTGTCAACATCAATCTGTCCAGCGATTATTGATCTCTTTAGATGAAAGAAGGCATTTGATTGGGTTCAGTGGCCGGATCTCTTCTGTACATTAGAACGGTTTGGTCTACGCAAAGTTTTTATCAAGTGGGTGAGGGTCATTTACCATGATCCTCTGGCTGCAGTTCTCACTAATGGTGTGCCAACCAGTAATATTAATATTTCTCCAGGCAGCCGACAAGGTTGACACCTTTCACCATTGTTGTTTACGTTGGGGATTGAGCCACTGGAGGAGTCCATCCATAGGATGTCAACATATCTGCCCCAGAGGTGGGATAGAAGTCACGAAAGATTACATTGTATGCAGATGAGGGTCTTATGTTTTTTGTCAAATCCCGCAATTTCCGTAGGTCATGTGATGCAATGCATTAATTCGCTTGTTGCCTTTCCGGGCGATAAGATTAATTTTACAAAGTTGGAGGCCATGCCTATGGGAGGTCTTAGGGAAATACCTGATACTGAGGCTAAATCCTGGTTTCCTTTTAAATGGTAACGGGGGTGGTTTCCCTATTTCAGTATATTCATTACATCTGTCTTTGATCATTTATTTTACGTGAACTATGTCCATTTGTTGGACAAAATTAAACAAGACCTTCAAAGATGGGAGGCATTTCCAAAATCCTGGTTAGGTCGGATAGCTGTTATTAAAATGAATGTCCTTCCTCATTTCCTACACCCCGTGCGAATGCTTTTTTTGATGTTTCCCAGACAAATGAGGCATGTGGGCTGCACTGTGGCACAGTGGTTAGCATTGCTGCCTCATACTGCCAGTGACCCGGTTCACTTCCCACCTCAGGCAACTGGCTGCGTGGAGGTTGTACATTCTCCTCGTGTCTGCGTGGGTTTTCTCTCGGTGCTCCGGTTTCCTCCCACAGTAGAAAAATATGCAGGTTAGGTGAATTGGCCACGCTAAATTGCCCATAGTGTTAGGTGAAGGGGTAAATGTAGGGGAATGGGTTTGGGTGGGTTGTGCTTCGGCGTGTCGGTGTGGAGTTGTTGGGCCGAAGGGCCTGTTTCCACACTGTAAGTAATCTAAGCAAAGTTTTTTTTAAAAATGGCTGGTTTAGCTCATTTATTTGGCACCATAAGCGATTCTTTATAAAGCTAACAAAATTGCAACTGCCCCAAAGATTGTGGGGAGTTGATCTCCCTAATTAATAGCAATGAATTAAGTATTTTCTCAACGTATTTGAGTGCCTGGGCCGCTGTGGTCTTGGCGTCAATATGGCAAGATATTGAGCCCTCTCAGACAAAGTGAACCCTTTTAGTCTGTCGTTCTTAGATAAATTGACAACGTTTATGGAGTTTTGTCAGAAACTAATGATGATCAATACTGTTAAAGCATGAAGGCCAATCCGTCATATTGAGGGCAATACAGCCAAAACCATGTTTCCTAACCCCTATAATTGTATACCAGGTTGTCAACCAGGGATAATGGATTCCAGATGTAAACTGTGGGCAGCGAGGGGGATACCTTGCTTGGGTGATTTAGAATTAGTAGAATCCCTACAGTGTGGAATCAGGTCATTGGGCCCAGCAAGTCCACTTCGACCCTCTGAAGAGTAACCCACTCAGACCCATTCCCCTACCATGCTATATTTACCCTGGTTAATGCCCCAACTTACAGATCCTGGAACACTATGAGCGATTTAGCAATGACCAATTCATCTAACCTGCACATCTGCGTGACTGTGGGAGGAAATCTACGCAGACACAGTTGAGAATATACTAACTCCGCACAGCCAGTCACCCAAGGCTGGAACCAAACCCATGACCCTGGTGTTGTGAGTCAGCAGTGCAAACCACTGAGCCACCACATGTTACTTGAGGGAGAAACAATTATATCATTTGGTCAAATAACTCGTAAGTATGGGCTACCTAGTAGAGACTCCTTCTATTTTTTTCCAAATTAGAGATTTGATTAAAAAAATACTTTGAACAGACACTTATAGATCCGATACAGAGAAGTGGGTTCTTACTGCTAAGACTACGCTCTCTGTCAGTACCCTTTATCATTAGTTGGATAGTGTCCGCTCAGACAAGACTGTGCAGCTTCGTGACGTCTGTGGAAGAGAGTTGGGGGTTTAGATCTCTTCGGAGACATGGGAGGATATTTGTGAAAATGCTCTAAGGATTTTGATCTGAAAAAGGACCCATTCTATGCATTTGAAAATTTTTCACATGGTCTATCTGACCTCAGATTTTCCCTCAAAATTCAAAGTGGGATAATCTTCAGCGTGTCCTAAATGCAGAATGACGACAGGCACTCTGACTCATTGCATGTGGTCCTGCTGCAGGCTTCGTATATATTGGAGCTCTGTGTTAGGTATGGTACAGTGGGTCTTGGGGACTGAATTGGAGGTGGACCTGGTTTCTCTTTTCCTGGGCCTGCCCAGAGTATCTTACACAGTTGCACATGGGGAAAAAAAAATATATCCTTACTTTCTGGGCTGGGGAAAATATTATGTTGTGTTGTATGTCTGAAAACTCCCCAGATCTGTTGGGACTTTGTAAACTCATCATGGAGAATATCCCTTTGGACTTTCACACCAGCATGGTGCAACAAAAAAAAACAGAGATTAATATAAGTCATAGAGTCATAGAGTCATAGAGTCATAGAGCATGGAAACAGACCCTTTGGTCCAACCCGACCATGCCGGCCAGATATCCCAAACCATTCTAAACCCTCCTGCCAGCACCCGGCCCATATCCCTCCAAACCCTTCTTATTCATTTACCCATCCAAATGCCTCTTAAATGTTACACTTGTATCAGCATCCCCGACATCACCTGGCAGTTCATTCCATATATGTACCATTCTCTGTATGAAATAGTTGCCCTGTAGTTCTCTATTATATCTTTCCCCTCTCACCTTAAACGTATACCCTCTCGTTCTGACTCCCCGACCCCTGGGAAAAGACTTTACCTATTTACCCTATCCATGCCCCTCATAACATTGTTAACCTCTATGAGGTCAGCATTCAGACTCCGACGCCCCAGTCTGTTCAGCCTCTCTCTATAGCTCAAATCATCCAACGCTGGCAACATCCTTGAAATCTTTTCTGAACCCTTTCAAGTTTCACAACATCTTTCCGATAGGAAGGAGACCAGAATTGCACGCACTATTCCAACACTGGCCGAACTAGTGTCCTGTACAGCCGCAACATGATCTTACAACTCCTGTACTCCAAACTCTGACCAATAAAGGAAACGCCTTCATAACTATCCTATGTACCTGCAACTCTCCTTTCAAGGAGCTTTGAACCTGCACTCCAAGGTCTCTTTGTTCAGCAACACTCCCTGCGACCTTACCATTAAGTGTAAAAGTCCTGCTAAGATTTTCTTTCCCAAAATGCAGCACCTCGCATTTATCTGAATCAAACTTCATCTGCCACTTCTCAGCCCATTGGCCATTTGGTCAATCTGAGGTGACCCTCTCCGCTCTCCACAACACCTCCAATTTTGGTGTCATCTGCAAACTTACTAATTGTAGCTCTTATGCTTGCATCCAAATCATTTATGTCAATGACAAAATGTAGTGAATCCTGCACCGATCCTTGTGGCACTGAACTTGTCACAGGCCTCCAGTCTGAAAAACAACCCTTCACCACCGCCCTATGTTTTCTACCTTTTAGCCAGTCCTGTATCCAAATGGTTAGTTCTCCATGTATTCCATGAGATCGAACCATGCCATTCAGTCTCCCATGGGGAACCTCATCAAAACCCTTACTGAAGTCCATATAGATCACATCTACCCCTCTGCCCTCCTCAATCCTCTTTGTTACTTCCTCAAGAAACTAAATCAAGTTTGTGAGTCATGCTTTCTCACGCACAAAGCCAAGTTGACTATCCCTAATCAATCCTTGCCTTTCCAAATACAAGCACATTCTGACCCTCACGATTCCCTCCAACAACTTGCCCATCACCAACGTCAGGCTCACTGGTCTATAGTTCCCTGGCTTGTCCTTAATACCCTTCTTATACAATAGCACAGCGTTAGCGAACCTCCAGTCTTCCGGCACCTCAACTGTGACTATTCATATTACAAATATCTCAGCAAGACGCCCAGCAATCACTTCCCTAGCTTCCCACAGAGTTCTGGGGTCACCTGATCAGGTCCTGGGGATTTATCCACCTTTACCCGCTTCAAGACACCCAGCACGTCCTCGTCTGTAATATCGACATTTTGCAAGCTGTCACCATCTATTTCCCTACATATTATATCTTCCATATCATTTTCCACAGTAAATACTGATGCACAATACTCCTTTAGTATCTCCTCCATACTTTCTGTGCTAGGAAAAATATTCTGTTGTTTTGGATGTCTGAAAACCCCACCCGGGTCTATTGGGTCGTTGTAATCTCGTCATGGAGAATATCCCTTTGGACGTTCTCATTAGTATGGTGCACCGAAAAGCAGGGATTTATATAAGATATGGCAACCCTTTCTGGATTACCGCGATGCAGGCTTATTTGCCACTCTAAAAAGGCCTTTTATATAGCCATGACGATATTGTCTATTGAATCACATGTTAGGAATTATGAACGTATGAATGTGTATCAGTTGATGCTCTCGAAGAACGAGAGCTATCACTTTGTTATTATTTGTTTATTATTTATTGTTTATTTTTGTTTTACTTCTGTCCGTTTAGAGACTTTAACTTATTTTGTATATACATGCACATGGGTGTAATTTTGTTCAGTTATTTGAGTTGTTTTATTATTGGTTTAATATAATAATAAAAATATCTTTTTCAATAAAAAATTTTGCTAAAAATTAAAATGCTAATACGGATAGATTAGAGTCCCAAATAACTCTCATTAGAGAGACCACTCGTGGTGGTTTATGTTGAAGGTCACCACACGGGTGATAGGGTAGTTTGAGAGAGGATCCCCTTCATGGTAACCTCTGGGGAATTGTGGGGAATTGAACCTGCGCTGGTGGCCTCCCTCTGCATCACAAACCAACCATCCAACCAACTGAGTGGGAGACTGTGTAACTGTTACACACAGAATCAGCCGCCGAAAAAGGGCAAGAGAAATTTTAATGACAAGGACAAAGGTGGATTTGATACAAAAATGTTCTCTGCTAGAAATTGTATTTTATTATGAGACAAGTGTTTGGAAGCTGTCTTTGGCAGGATAGTCCGTCCCCATGGGACATGCCTTCTGAACACATTGTGGAAGAAACCCGGGGTATGAAGTGTCTGAGAATCGTCTGCTCGGTAACAGGAACCTGGGGGTTGAATGACTGAAAGTTCCTTTAACACGGAGCTGAGAAAACCATCCGATCACCCCCAAACGTATTGAATGTTGGAGCATATTTGAAGTACTGAATGGCCTCATGATGGGTTTTAATTGTCTGTGATTTGAAAAACGTACATCTCTACTCCATCCTCTTACGTGTTACACACTGGGGCACAGCCGTTTTCCTGAAACTGGGAATAAGTTGGAACAATACCTGGAACATTCCATAATTGGCATTCCCCAGAATATTCTATAACTATGTGGGGAGCTTTAGAAAGGCAAGAGAGAAAGAGAGGGAAGGTGCTGCATGCAGTAGTGAGAGTGGTGGAGCATGAGCCTTCTTCGGGGGTCGGTGCTATAACAGACATACAGTGAGTGTGAGGGAGCAGAGAAAATACGGTGACCCTTATCCCTACAGAGTGGGGAAGGTTATTGATGCTTGTCCTGTATTGCTGGACATTTCTTCAGACGGTAGATACTGCACTGAGCTGGGTGGTGAGAGCAGACCATGCTTGGTGGGTCGGGTAGTGTGGCCCCCTCTGGGAAGAGAATGGTCCCCTTTTGTACTTGCCCATCCACCAGGACCTCCATATTGCTGTCGATAAACCATGGTGTAATTTCCCCTTCGTTGCCATGCTTGGGAAAAATGTGCAGGGCAGCTACAAACTAAGAAAGTGCAACCGTGTGCCCATCGGCCTTTTAAGATGGCACCAGTGTCAGTGATCACAGAATATCCAGGGGCATCCAGGCGATTGTGAGTACCTCCAGTCATGATGGGTGGCAGAATCGGGCTGGCATTGTATGAGAGGGACACTATGGAGTGGGGTGGCTAGTTAATGAGATGAGTTTGGTAAGATAGCACCAGGAAACTAGCTCGGCCTCGTGCAGACAATCCCTGTCACACTTAATTAAAATGTCACTGCAACTGTTTTTTGTTAGATTCAGCCCAGTGAGGCGAAGACTCTGCTGTCCTCATTCGCAGTTACAAAGCTGCAGAACAAATGCTCATCCAAAACTCTCCATCGCCTGAACTCACAGCAATATCCCTTTCACTCATAATTCATCGAAATACTGACCCGTGTTGCATGATACTATCGAAATGTCTTCATTCTGAAACCTGTGAACATATCCTTCCATGACATTTTATCTCAGTCTCCCCCTCACATCCTAACTCCACCCCAAAACACACTAATTTACCGTCATATTGCACGAGATTGCCAGTATGATTGATCATTTGGACTAGCTGGTCCATGGCAACCAAAATGTACATCCAGACTCACCCCATTTCCCTGCCCTTGTTCTGTATCCCTCTAATCCTTTCCTATCTGTGTATTTGTCCAATTGCCTTTTCAATGTTGTTATTGTACCCACCTCAATCACTTCCACTGACAGCTCAGTCCATATGCGTACCACACTCTATGTTAAAAAGTTGCCCCTCAGTTTCCTTTTTATATTTTTTATCCTTTCCAAACATTAATGGATGTCCTCTAGTCATCGATTCACCAAACTTGAGAAAAAAGTTTGAAGTATTCACCCCATGCACGCCTCTCATGATTTTATAAGGGCTACACTTCTATAAGAACCCCCTCGGTTTCCTGAGCTGTAAGAAATAAGTTCTAACATGTCCAACCTCTGCCTATAACTTAGAGCTTTTAGCCCAGGAAACATCTTTGGATAATTTGTTCTGCATACTTTCTAGTTCAATAATATCCTTTCTAGAGCAAGATGAACAAAACTGAACACAATACTCCAACTGCAGCCTTACCAACATCCTGTACAATTGCAGCATAACGTCCCAACTTCTATACTCAATGCGTTAATGAAGGCCAATGTGCCAATTGCCTTCTTCACTGTCCTGTGTATCTGTGACTCAAATTTCAGACAACCGTGCACCTGATCTCCAACGACCTTTTGTTACACTACACGTCTGAAGGCACTATCATTCATCATTAAAGTCCTACCTGGATTTGACTTTCCAAAATGCAAGACGCCACACTTATCTATATTAAACTCCATTTGCTATTTCTCAGTCCACTTCCCCAGCTGATCAAGGTAGTGCTGCAATTTCTGATAACGTTCCTCACTGTAAATGATGTCTCCTAATTTAGTGTCATCTGGAAACTTACTAACGTTGCATTGTGCACTCTGGTCCAAATCATTGATATTGATAACAAACAGCAATGGGTCCAGGACCGACCACTAAGGCACTCCACTAGTCACAGGCCTCCAGTCCGACAAGCATACCTCCACCATTGCCATTTGTTTCAGAATATTAAGCCAATTGTGTCGCCAATTTGCCAGTTTACATTGGAGTCCATGCGATCTATCCTTCCAAAGTGGCCTACCATGTGGAACCTTATCAAAGGCCTTACTGAAATCCATATAGACTATGTCCACCATCTTTCCTCGTCAAACTTCCAAGTCACTTCCTCAAAAATCTCGATCAAAATTTGTCAGGCATGATCTGCCACGCACAAAGCTATGCTGACTGCTCCAAGTCAAACTCTGTCTTTCCAAATGGCTCCATATCTTATATCTACGAACCTTCTCAAGTGGTTTCCGAAACAGATGTGAAGCTTACTGGTCTATATTTCCCAGGCTTTTCTTTGCAGCCCTTCTGAATAAGGGCACAACATTTGCTCCTGCCCAGTCTTCCGAGACCTTGCCCCTGAACTACCTTCTCTCGCCTTGTGCAGTGCTCTTAGATATATCTGGTCAGGACCAAGAGATTTATCTGACTTTATGCATTCTAATATGTCCAACACACCTCTACTGTGATATTGACTGTACCAAGATATCGCAACTAACCTCCCAAAGGTCACATGTCTTCATGTCTTTCTTCATGATAAACACGGAGGGGAAATTGAGGACCTCACCCATCTCTTGAGGCTTTACACATGCATGCCCATTTTGGATTGTAAGGCGTCCTATCTCTCTCTAGTGGTTCTTTCTATTTACTATACTGAATTTGGCTTCATCTTAATCTTCTCAGCCAAGGCTATCTCATACCCCATTTTAGCCCTGCTGATTTCCTTCTTCAGTAAACTCCTGTAACCCATGTGTACCTCCACAGATTCCCTTGGAACCAGCTTCCTGTACTTGAGTGACGCCTCCTTTCTTTCTGGTCAGAGCCTCAATATCTCTTGTCATCCAGGGTTCTCTCTTCCAGCCTCACTTTCCCTTCACCCTCACAGGAACATGCAGACCTTGAACTCGAGCTATCTCACTTTGAAGCCCTCCCACTTGCCCTGGATCCTTTTATCTGGAAACACACTACTCCAATCAAGCCCTGCAATCCCTGTTGAATTTCAACAAAATTCGCCTTGCCCCAATTCAGAACTTGAATCTGTGGGCCAATTTTTTCCCTACTATACCTATTTTAACGTTAATATTTCTGGTCACTTTTACCAAAATGCTCCCCCACTTTACCTCCGTCACCTATCCTGCCCTGTTTCCCAACAGTAGGTCGAGTTTGTCCCTTCCCGAGTAGGACCCTGTACATGCTGCTTGTGGAAGCTTTCCTGAACACACTTAACAAATTACGTTCCATCTAAGTTCTTAACCCTCTGGAAGTCCCAGTCTATGTTAGGATAATTAAAATCACCTATTATGACAACCCTCTTGCTCCTGCAAGTCTCGCCAGTCTTCCTGCATATTTGTTCTTCTAATTCCCATTGATTATTTGAAGGCTTATAGTGCAACCAAGATAACATTACCAACCCCTCTTATTGTTTGTATCATTTACAAAATCTCATTGGATATTATCTCAGATATTTCATCTTTAAATACTAGAGTGATACGCGCCTTAATCAGAACTATTGGTATTTAAATTGTTTCCATTTACATCTCTTCCTCGCAGTGACTTTCACATTCGCAGCATCCCTTGTCAAGGCATATTGGAGATCTGGAGCTGTCAATGGATGGGAGCTGCACATCCTGTCAGTTCCAACATTGGTTGTCAGTTTCCCCACACTGAGCTGCGATCTAACACAGTGTTCCCGAACAATGCAACAATCTGGGTTTATATATGAATGAAACAGTGCGGACTGCACAGCCCCCCACGCTGGACATTTAGCCCAGGATTATAGATCCAGCATTGGTGTGGGCTGCACAGAGTTTCACTCTGCACATAGCTGGGCTGCATTCAGCAGTACACTAGCCGGATTTACACAATGGTCCATCCTGAATATGTAATAGTTATGTGAGTTAGATTGCAAATGTGAGAGAACTAAACATCCGGCTATGCCTTTATTTTTGTTTTAATTCTTATGATTGGACTCTTCAAATCCTGACTCATCCAGTTAGACCCGACCCTCTGGTAACTGTCATGGTTTCTGTTGTTACAGCAGCTGAGTCTGCAACATGACCAACAATGGAGCACTGGCTGCAGAGAGGGAAGCTCTGTAAAATGGAATGAGGCAATCACAATCAGATCAGCCGTGGTCTTAGTGAATGGTGGGGCAGGATTGCATGGACCACTGATGCAACTTATCATATATTTCTGTTTGTTCCAAGCAAACTCCCCTTCTCTCCCAGTGTCCCATACTGGTGGGGAGTGAGTCACCTCCTCCTGTTCCTGCGTAACAGGATCCTCGGGCCTCACTAACCTCCAGATTTCCCTGTGCCCCAGTTTTGAGCAGTTGAGTAACTGGCTCCTGTTCCTGTGTCCCAGCCTCGAACAGTTGAGTGACTGTCTCCTGTCCCTGTGCCTCAGTTTCAAGCAATTGAATGACTGCCTCCTGATCCCAAGTTTGTGAAAGTAGATGTCCTCCTCCTCTTCCTCTTTTTAAATAATGACACAATGTTAGGTGCCCTCCAGTCTTTTGTCACCTCACCTGTGGAAATCAATGATACAAATATATCAGCAAAATGCTGACCAATTTCTTTCCTAGCTTCTCAGAAACATTTGGGATACAACTGATCAGGTCCCAGGGATTAGTTCACTTTTATGTGTTTTAAAATGTCAAACACCTCCTTGTAATATAGACACCTTTCAATGTTTCACTGTATATTTATTCATTCTCTCGCTCTTGTAACCTCCTCCTCATTAAATACTGAGGAGAAATTTTTGTTTCATATCCCTCCAATCTCGGGTGGTTCCACACATCGGTAGTCTTACTGATCTTTAAGGGGCCCAGTTCTCCCCCGACTTAATCTTTTACCATTAAAGGATTTGTAGAATTTCTTCAATGCCTCGTTAACCCTATTTCTAAAGACATCTCATGTCCACATTTTTCTGGCCCGAATTCCCCATTGACTATATACTTATTGCCCTTATACTCCTCTCGGGATTCACTTAATCTCAGCTCTGTTTACCGGACATATGCCTCCTTCCTGACCTTGACCATAACATCAATATATCTGGCCATCCAGCACTCCCTGCACCAACCTTGCCTATCTCACTAATGGGAACACGTTGGCTCTGGACTCTCTGAAACCACGTTTTAATGGCCTTGCATTTACCAACCATCCCTTTACCTGTGAATAGGGTACCCCAATCTCTCTTTCACAGGGCTCGCCTAACATTTTCAAAATTGGCCTTGTTCAAAGTTAGAACTTTAATGTTGACATCAGGTATTTCCTATTCCACAACTAATTTAAAACTAATATTTATGCGTAACAGACTTGAAAGTTAAATCAACACTTCCTGCCCCTCTATAACGGGCTCGAAAGTCTGACTAGGCTCCTCCTGTCCCTCTGTAATAGACTCAAGAGGGTTAATGGCCTCCTCCAGTTCTTCTAAACACCCTCGAGAGGCTGCATGGCCTCCTCCTGTCCTTGTGTAACTGATCCAAGACACAGCAACCCGTGGATTACGAGCAGCCGGTAAACTGTATCTGATGCAGGCCCATCCTTTCTCAGATACAGAAACACAAACAACACAATGTATTGCAGGTGCCCTCTCAGTTACACTTTATGAAGCTGCAACAACACATCTCTTTGTTCTGAATGATTCTGTTGACAAAATGTGCCAATATTTCAGCTTTCCACCTTTTCAAGGAGCCACAGGCTGAATGGTCTTCTCTTCTCCCTCTGTCAGAGGCCCATTGGGAGATAATTTCTTCGGCCTGTTCCTGAGCAGCAGTCCCAATGCTCTATCTCAAGGTTATGAAGGGATTTGATAACAGGGCATTAAAACCAGGAGTGGCCGCACACTGGTCAATAAGCACTGTACTTTGTGTTCAGGTATCTAGAAACTTACCTACCCTCCCCCCCCCCCCCCTTTTTATGCAGCCGATCTGTTATTTTATAACTGCCTCCTTTCATAAACAGAATGGAACATACATAGACCTCTGCAGTGTTCTGTTAATACTATCATATACAAGGAAAAAAAGATATAACATGTTGAAAGATTTATGGTCCATCCCTAAGCAACCCTCATCGATTGCATCCAGTATATGAAAAGTGATTTATTGAACTGGTTAACTGAGCCTATTTGTTCAGTGACTGCGATTAATGCCAATCTCCATGGATTCTAATTATCCCAGTGGAGGGTTTCCATCTTTTAATGATAAATGGGCTCCGTTCAATGTGTCAACCCATAACATGAGCGGAGCATCACTGACAGCACTGACAGGGATCAGCAGATCCAGAGAGAAGGGAGGAGAGATCAGAATCTGAGAACATGAGACTGGAATGCTCCAACAATGGATCAGAATTTGAGAACATTAGACTGAAATATTCCAACAATGGATCAGAATCTGAGAACATTAGACAGGAATATTCCAACAATAGACAGGGGCTTAGCCGATTATGTTTGGTGTCTTTCTGCATTTGATTGGATGTCATTATCATTGCGGATCTATTACGCTCTTCTTATTATTCAATACTTTTATTATCCCTTCCTGGCTATCGTTGGTGTTCCTGGTGAGTGTCACTATCCATATTTTTTTCCATAAACCAGTTATGACTGTATTATTGTTATTTCATATCGTCTACACTTCCTGCCACTATTATTGTTCCAATCCAATCCAATCTCTCAATCTAAATATTCACTCTACAGACCACTGCTAACTGCATCAATGAAGGTATTCAATTACTGTCTCGCTCTCTGTTCTGGCAGTTTTACTCACGGATCTCTATGTTGAACTATTCAGCTTCAGGGGAGAATCATAATGCATCGTATCATTGCCTTTGCTGTTAAGAGCATGGAGGTCACTGTCTACTGTTCTGGTTACAAACTCCACTTCTTTCACTGTTTCCATCCCATCCCTGGCCAATATCTGCAGTTGAAGCAGACAAGTGACAACTGTTGGGAGATCCCTTTGACGATGAGCTGATTCTTGACACCATTCCCTGACATTTCTGACTTGAAATACTCACTACTCCAGAATATATCTCACTGGTTTATTCCATCTGCTGTTTGAAGCTTGAGCTATGAAATATAGTCTTAATGAAGCCAATAATCTGTTGCTGATACTCCTGGCTTCAAACCTGCCGAAGCCAATCTGATTCGAACTCACACCAAACTCCCATCCATCTGTCATTCATGTGCATGCGGGTGTATATTGCTGTTTTGTCTGGCAATGCCTTTATTTTAACATTCTCAAACACTTTACCTCATCTGTCCATGAAACTTCCCTCGTTCTCTCTATTGATAAACAAAAAGCCTGCTAATTGTTCGTATTTAAAATTGTTTTCTCCATGTGCGTTCCTTCTCAAACAATGAGTTTCGCATTCAACCACGCCTATCGCGCACACTCTCTCAGTCTCTGATGAACACACAGAGAGAGCAAACCTTCCCATTATAGGCAGTAATCTGATGCAAGTATAGTTAGCATATATTAGTAAAGTTTGCAATACTCTCCAGATCGTGCAGTTCACTGAGCAACACACTAGCATGGTGTGCACAGCTCTCCATGCTGGGCTGTCACCTTGTCCCAGTTTATGTTTGTTTGTGGTGTTCTGTGAAGCAGATTCAGAATTTGACGTAACAAACCATTCCAGCTAATCTGACAATGCCTGTATTCAATGTTCTCATTCTTGTAATTTTACTCACGAAGATCTCACTTCTGCAGTTTGTCCCACTGCCCAGTCTGTTTCCTCATAATTCCACAACATCTTTTCAGTTAATTAACTGTCTGTTTCTGTCTTTAATGTGAATCTTTCTGTCCCTCTGTATCTTTCCCTGGCCTTGGGTTTTGTCTCCCTCATGTATCGAGCGCTGGCATTGTGTAGCTCAGAAATAATGAAATGGCGTGTGTCAGGCTGTTGTTCACTTCCCGGTGTGTCCCATGTGATGGTTCATGGACAGGTGTGTTTCAGATGTTATGAGACACATCCTTGTACCTTGGTGTGTACCTGTGGATAACCCTCTCAGGTGACCTTGCGATCAGTAACACGACGAAGACCACTGAGTAAAGGACCAGGCATCTAAATTGCCTGACAATGCTGTCACTTTTTTAATAAAAGGTTATTTTCTCCTTATTTTTAGTAAGAGGTCTTAAAGGCCAAACTTCCTACTGAAAACGGCTCAAGTAAATAACTTACGGGGATTTTAGGGTTTTTATTAAACAGTAGTAACAATTGCCAGCTCGCATAGACCACGCTTTCTAGGTTTCTTTTCATTGTTGCAATAACAATCACCAGGTGCTTGGGATCCCAGAACGGGTGTAGGTTTTAGTAAATTATCCCTAGCTGCTATTCTCTCTGGAAGCTCACTTGATGCTCTTTCCTCCTGGATTGGAGAACTGTATCCAAGAATGCATGTTTGAATGTTCCTTTTTGACAAGGGGTGTGTTTAGGTGATTGTAGTATATTGGAACAGTTCATTTGTAGAAGGTACTGTATCCATTATTCTGTTAAGGTTTCCAATAGTTAAGTTAGTCTAAATTCCTCTTCATTGTATATGGACTTTGATCAGAGTGTTTAAATACATTGTGTTTTGCTTAATGGTGAGTGGTTTGACGAGTACCATCACATCTGGAACACCCACTTCACATCTTCCTTTAAAACAAGGAAAGGTTGGCATCCAAGCTACCTCCTTAAACTAGTTTCAGGCAGTCTGGTTGGTGTATTGCAAACTGGGGTCTCTTGTCTGGTTCTAAATCGATAACACCAAACTGGGTTTAGAATTACAATCCCTACAGTGTGCAAACAGGCCATTCGACCCAACTAGTCCACACCGTCCCTCCGAGGAGTAACCTACCCAGACCCATTCCACTACCCTATTATTACACATTTACCCCGACTAAGGCACCTAACCCACACATCCCTGAAAACTACAAACAATTTAGCATGGCCAATTCACCTGACATGCACACATTTGGATTGTGGGAGGAAACTAGAGAATCCAGAATAAGCTCATGCAAACACTGGAGAGTATGCACTGGGAGGCTATTGGATTCAAAGGTCGCGTATGGTAGTTGTTAGTGTCTTTGGTTCTGGATGTTGGATCCGGTTGGTTTAAACAGTGTGTTGAGTTTAAAGACAATTTCAGTCACTAAGAGCTCTCTGGGTGTGGATGAAGTAAAGTTAAGGGTTTTACAAAAGGTAATGAAGGGAAGATGTAGGAATTGGCAGACAAGCTGGAGTTGGGATTTTGTTTGTCTGTGAGAAAATGAGAGATAATTACAGCTAGAGCTTGGCAATTACATTTGGTGGAAACGCCATCAGAGTCTTTGGAAATGGCTAGAATTCAATTTCAAATGAGGCGCCTTGAACATGAAAAGGAATTGAAATAGTTTGAATTATGATGAAAAGTAGAAATAAAAGAAAAGGAAATGAAGAAGAAAGAGACAAAAAGAGAGAAGAAAAGCAGAGAGTTTCAACTTCAAAAGTTAATAATTAGAGAGGAAAGTTGACATAGAAGGTGGAGATGAAGGCAGACAGTCGGCTGTATAAGGAGGATAGTGAGGATGAGCAACCCTATATAGCAAAAGGACTGATGGGGATCTGTTTAAATACATCCAGGTATTATCCAAAGATGATGAGAATGATGGAGGGAGCCTTTTTATTATCATTTCAGAAAGTGGCCAAACAAATGCAGTTGCCAGAGAACATGTGGATTTAGTTGATTCAAACAAAGCTGATAGCCATTTGCATCCCTATCAGAGGAGGTATCTGCTGAGTATGACGAGGTGAAGAAAGCCATTTGAAGTGCATATGAGCTTGTGCCAGAAGCTGTGTTTCAGGAATCTAAAATAGCATGCCTGGTTAAACACACGTTGTGTTTGAAAGGATCAAACAAATTTTGAAAGGTGGGGAAGCATATTAAAACAGAGCAAACCTATGACCCTTAGAGAGATTCTTATTTTCGAGAAGTTCAACAATTTACTTCCTGCAGTCATGAGAACTCATATGGAAGAGCAGAGAGTAACAATGGGAAGGTTAGAAGCTGAAATGGCCGATGATGATGATTGAGATCAGAAATCAAAGTTTGGTTTCTGTGAGAGATTGTGAAGAATATGTGAGATTTTTTTAGAACACATCCCTGTGAGAGTAAGGTTTACTGACATAGGCCAGGGGTAGCAGGTAAAGAGCTTACAGCATTAAAAAGTAAAGAAGGATGTAATTCTTTTATGCTGAGACATGAGGAGCTATGTCATTCAGAAGGAGTATTGGAGGGATGAGAAGTGCTCCATTATGGAACGTGTGGTTGGAGTGTCCAGTGGAAACATCAACAGATTTATTCCACAATGGGGAAGGAGGCCTTGAGCTTGGTGTTGGCGTTACAACATTTCAGCATTTAAATTGTGAATAACGTATCTGAGACAAATCGTTTTCACTGATCGTGACCCCTTAAAGTTTTTGGAGAAGTTTTGGGAGAAAAATACCAGTCTGGGTCGACTGAGCTTATTATTTCCGCCATTCAATATGAAATTATACATGTGACAGGGTTAGCAAACCTAAGTTTTGACACGTTATGGAAACTTGAGTGAAGAAAGACAAAGGCATTCTGTGGCAGGAGTAAAATGACTGAAATCGAATCTCGTTGTGAACATTTGTATGCTCAGAGTCAATGTAATATATATGCATTGCAGTCAATAGACAATAGACAATAGGTGCCGGAGTAGGCCATTCTGCCCTTCGAGCCTGCACCACCATTCAATATGATCATCGCTGATCATTCCTAATCAGTATCCTCTTCCTGCCTTATCTCCATAACCCTCGATTCCACTCTCTTTGAGAGCTCTAAGCAATTCTTTCTTAAATGAATCCAGAGACTGGGTCTCCACTGCCTGCTGGGGCAGAGCATTCCACACAGCCTTGACTCTCTGGGTGAAGAAGTTTCACCTCATCTCTATCCAAAATGGTCTACCCGTATTTTTAAGTTGTGTCCTCTGATTCAGCACTCACCCATCAGTGGAAACATGTTTCCTGCTGCCAGAGTGTCCAATCCTTTCATAATCTTATATGTCTCAATCAAATCCCCTCTTAGTCTTCTAAACTCAAGGGTATACAAGCCCAGTCACTTCAGTCTTTTAGTGTAAGGTAATCCCGCCATTCCAGCCAGTCTACTCATAGAGGAAGATAAGGAGGTCTAAAATGAATCCCTTTTTGTATATTGATGGATAATTTTATTTAAGGTGGAGTTGTGAGTATACTATCACTATAAAAAGGTAATTTTATCTTGGGATTTTTTTTTTGAAGAGAGGTTATAAAGACAGAGGTGCAGAACTGCTGTCTGAAAACAGTTTAAGTAAATAATTGAGAAAGCCTTTAGGTTTTATTAAAACATTGGGAACAATGGGAGGGCAGCGGCCAGCTCTCGCTGACCAGGTTTTCTCGGTTTGCCTTTAGCTGCAGCAGTCAGAAACTGTTGGGGATCCCGGAAAGGGTTGGAAGTTTCAATACATGATCCCCAGCTGCTTTTCTCTCTGAGATTTCTGTTAATGTTGATATCTCTTCGATCGGAAAACTGCATGTAAGGATCTGTATTTGAATATTCCTTTGTGCCAATCAGTGTATACCAAGAAGGTACTGTATCTATTGTTTGTGTAAGTGTTCAAGCATATAAGCTATTTCAAAATGTTCTTTTCTTTAATTCCATTTTAACTAAAGCATTTGAATAGATTATATTTTGCTTAATGTCGAGTGGTTTGACCAGTCACAACATATCTGGAACGCAAACTTCACATCTATTTTTAAAATAAGGAAAGGTTTGGGTCTAAGCGACCTTCTTAAAATATTTTGCAGGGATCTGGTCTGGTCCACAACACGTATAGATGAGGAGTTTCTGACTGACTCTTATTGAAAATTTAGTGGAGGGGTTGGGGATGGTTTGCTAGAGGTTGTGCTGGGAGCTGCCTGAGACATTTAGGGAGACATGAGGATTTGCTGTCCCATCTTTGGATGGAGCCTGGGGACTGTAGTTACAGCATCTGGGTCTGTAACATGAGCAACAAATGGAGCAAAGGTTACAGAGTGGGGAAACTCTGAAAACACAGAGTTAGTGTATGTGTGGAAAGGGATCTGTTGGACCAACCCGAGTTTTCCATTAACAGCCTCAAAAGCTACACTTAACCCAGGAGCAGTGTGTGAGGGAACCCTGATTGAACACGGAGCTGGTCACAGAGCAGTGTCAACTCCTTTAACGCGTCCTGCAGCTTCACCCCAGGGGAAAAGACGGTGCTGCCAGTGGCTGTTCGGGTCACAGTTTCATTCAGCTTCTATGTTCTGGAACTTTCCAAGCAGGACTGGGGGACATAGCCATCATCTCCCAGTATGTTGCCATCAATGTAACCATTCGGTGATGGAGGATATATATGGTGGATGAGGTAAATACATCGTTTCCGCCACAGCAGGGAGCTTCCGGGTGTATCAAGTATAATGGGATTCCCGATGGTGTACATGGCATCTGCAGAGTACCCATGTCAATGGGGAGAGGTAGAGGAACTGAAGGAGCTCTCTCTCTGTTAATGTTACCGTGTGTCCATGCACAGTAGAATATGTTGGTAAATACCTCTGTCCTGACAGCAGCCACAGTTCCTTCATTCACAAGCAGACAGCATTCCCATCGTCTACGGGTCTCCATGTAGAAAGGAATGAATGTATCTTGGATAAAAGCCGTCCCCTTAATACATGTTTGAAAACAGCATCCCCATCACCAACCAAACACTTCAAAACATTCCATGTGTACGGAGAGCAATGCGGTCACTTGGAGTGTCTGGGAGCAGACGATCAGGGATGGAGTAAAACCATGTCTGAACGGGGCTGAGTGAACCCCCCAGTACACAGTATCATTAATCCCTCTAATCCCTCTCCATTTCAGTAACATACTGCCTTCCATTATTCCTGTAAATGAAATGACAGGTTATATCATGTTATATTGCACCTGCCAAATTATTATCCATTGCCTTTACCTCTCTTGATAATTTAATCTCTTGCTTATCACAGCAACATGACCAAACTCAATATCTATATAACAGTTCCATCCTCCTGATCATTGATATAGATTGTAAATAGTGGAGGACCCAGCACTGGTCACTGTGTGACTCCACTGGTGACGTTCTGTCAAACGGATTAAGACTGATTTATCCGGAGCGCCTGCTTTCTGTTTGATACACAGTCCTCTCCCATTACTGTGTAACACAGTGGAAAAGCTGAATATGAACGAGGAGAATCAGTCAGGAATCCAATCTCTCGAATCTGCTCCGCCATGGAATACAATCATGACTGATATCATCGTGGCCTCTGTTCCACATCCCTGCTATCTCTCGATCGTCAAACTCTAGTCTCTTGTTGGAGATTGCGGCTGATGAAAAAAAAATCCACTCCACATCTACACTTTCAATTATATTTCGCATCTTAGAGACCTCAATGAGCCCTCCTATCGTTCTTATAAAATCGAGAGTATAGGCCTGAACTGCTCAATTTCTCTTCATAAGACAAACACTTCAAATATGGAATCACTCTAATGAATCTCTTCTGAATTGCCTCCAATGGAAATACCTCATTCTGCAGGACACTCAAACTGTACTCCAGTTGCAGCCTCACTAATGCCAAACATCGCTACATCAACACTCCCTACCTTTCTACTCTATCCTTTTACAAATAAACGATGAAGATATACTTGCATTTCTCAGTATTTGAAGTACCCGCAAGCAAGTTTTCTGTGATATGCAAGCAGGCACCCAGATCCCTCTGCACTTAAGCACTTTGAAGTTTCTCACCATTTAGATAATAATTTGCCTTTTTATTAGGCTGGCCAACTTGAATAACCCCATATTTATCCACTTTAATTTTCATTGCCAAATGTTTGCCCATTCACCCAACCTATTCATATAGATTTTAAATCCCTTGCATCATCATTCCGAAGTAATTTCCCACCAATGTTAGTGTCATCTTAAAATGTAGCTATTGTATTTTCTATCCCGTCAACCGAGTAATAATATCGATCCCAAATGGTTGAGGCATGAGAACTGAAATCTATGGCACCCAACCAATTGCATTTTCCAATATAAAATGATACATTTAATTCATCTGACTGCATTTTGTTAGTTAACAAAGCCTCCATCCAAGCTAATAAATTACTCCTAAACTGATGCTGTCTGATCTTACCACTCACTCTTTGGAGAAGCGATATATCCGATGCCTTCACGAAGACTAGAGAAATTCCATCTCCAGGATTCCCACTATCCACCTTGTTTGTCACATCTTTAAATAACTCAAGAAAACACTTCAGTCATGGTTTATCTTTTGTAAAACCATGTTGAGTCCGATGGATTGTGGTTTACGTTTGCAAATGTCCTCAACAATGGATTCTAATAATTTTGCCTTAAATTACAATACTTTATTGTTACATTTTACTCCCTAATGTATTCAGTTATTATAAGTTCTTCCCTTTTGAAAACCTTTACGGTTCTTTGAATTCCTGTTTGATGGGCAAAAGGTTTTAAGAGATGTGCTCCAATTGCTGCATAAGCGGTATGTGTGGCTGACTGGACTCATCATCCTGCTGGTGTACAAAATCGATGGGATGAAGACTTTCTCGGGTTCCGATGTTGTCATCTCCAAGGGCAGAATGACCACCCCCTGTTGATGCGTTAGAGGGGTGGGGGATTATGGAATCTTCCCATTGCTTTCTAACATTTTGAGGGTCTGATTGGTCTTCTCATATTTCTCCATAATCGGTGGAGATACTGAACGGTCTCCTCATGTATCCCAGAGATGGGACGAAGGGAGCGATTGGTCTTCTCTTGTTCCCATACAACAGACACGTGTCGAAATTACCTTTAACTTTCTCATGAAAGAAGTCTCAGATAGTTTTTATCCTAACACATTTCCCTTGCCACAGACTCGGTGGGTCTGAATGACCTCCTGTTATCCAAGTGTAACAATGTCCAGTCACTGTGTGACCACTTCCAGTTCCTATGTTACTGACTTGAGGAGGCTGAATGGACTGATCCTATTGCTGTGTTACAGGATACTGGTGCAGCATGGCCTACTCTGGGTCCAGTGTCATAGATTCGAGGGGTTGATTGGCCTCCTCCTGAAAATATACATCAGGCTCGAGGGGCTGAACAGTGTCGTCCTATTCTGGTGTAACAGGCTCGAAGGCCTGAATATCCTCCTGTTGTTCCTGTGTAACAGGCTGGAGATGGGAATGGATTCCCCCACTATCTGTGTAATTCTCTTCAGTTGTTGACTGCTTCCTGTCATCTATGTTGAAATAAGATCATCCTTTATTTTTGTAAACTCAAATGGCTATTGGATCAACCTGATCATCCTTTCGTTATAAGCTAGCACCTTCATTGCAGGAATCTGCTGAGGGAACCATCTCTGAGCTGCTTCCAATATAACAACATCCTGTCTTCATTGAAGAGACTAAATCTGTACACACTACTCCAGATGTGATCTCACTAAGACCCTGTACAGCAGCAGCAACACTTTACCAGCCTGCTGTAAGGTTCCCACCCAGGTTAGAGCAGTCTCAGCTTTCTGGGCAAATACAGAGCATTTATGAACGCTTATTGTCCTTCTCTACTCCATCAGCATAACGGGAGATCTGGAGAAAATGTCACAATGATGCTTAAGAAATCATAAATGATGTGGCGAGATGATCTCTACCATTAATCTCCCCAAATCCCACATCGATCTGATTCTCCAGAATCTAGTAAGGTGGAGTGCAAAAACAGCAAGGAGAAGGAAACATTGATGGGAGTTATATGTCAAAGTGAAAGTTGCAATACAAATGCTGGACATGTTATAAAACAGGGAATGAGATATACACATTTGTGGGTACTGCAGTAATAATGTCCTGTTTACATTATATCTAAACTGTGTTAACCCAACTGAATGCTAATGCTGGGAAAAATGGATTTCATGAGCATGTGTTAGATGGTGGCATTAACATTTTGTCGAGCACAGAGCAAGAGATCAAGTTATTTAGAAATTGATGTTGAATGATCAAAAGAACTAATTGAAAACTTTGCTGTAAAGGACCTTTTGGGAACAGTGACCACAATGCATTGGTTTTCTTTTATGCTGTTTGAGTACACGGTAGTTTTTGTTTTATTTGAAGTAACTGTCATAAATCTGAATCATGCAAGCCCTTAAGGTGTGAGGAGAAATTGGGGACTGCAGATGCTGGAGATCAGAGTCGAAGAGTGTTGTGCTGGAAGATCAGAGTCGAAGAGTGTGGTCCTGGAAAAGCACAGTCAGGCAGCGTACTAGGAACAGGCGAATTGACGTTTTGGGCATAAGCCCTTCATCAGGAATGAGGCTTATGATGAAGGGGGCTGAGAGATAAATGAGAAGGCGGTGTGGCAGGAGGGAGGTAGCTAGGAATGCGATAGGTAGATGAAGGTGGGGTTGAAAGTGATAGGTGATGAAGGGAGATAGAACGCCTCATCTACTACATACATTAAATCCAGTGTGGTCTTCACTACATTGGTAAGGCAGGTGGATCATTTCAGCGAACATATCTGGAACAGCCACATTGACCAACTCCACCGCCTTGTGGCTGAACACTTTAACTCCCCTTTCCTCTCTGCCAAGGACGTGAGAGTCCTGGGCCTACTACATTGCCAAACCCTAACCACCCGAAGCATGGATGAAGAAAGGTTCCTCTTCTTCCTTGGGACCCTCCAACCACAGGGGATTAATGTAGGTTTCACCAGTATCCCCATTTACCCTAACTCCACCTTATCCCAGTCCAATCTTCCAACTCAGCATCCTCCCCCCTTTTGAATGTTCCTATGTGTTCATCTTCCTTCCGATCAATCTGGTCCAGCCGCCTCTCCGAACTAACCCTTTCAGCCTCACCTTCAAGTATCTATTGGACCACAGGAATTAGCTTAGAAAAATGCCAAGTACCGTAGTAAACCAGTGGATTCGGAGAAATAAAGGACCCAGCAACGGATGACCAAGAAAAGAAAATCAAAAAGCGAAAAAGCATACAAACAAAAGAAAAACATAAAGACTGCTAAAAAAAAAAGTACATCAGTGTATGAAACAAAAATAAAAACAAGGTCAAATCGGAACAGTGGGTGTTGGACAGAATAATTTATTGATGACAACAGAAAAATCGCAGGGAAAAGAAACAGTTTCTTTGTGTCTATCTTCAAGGCAGAATATCCAGAAATTCTCCTAGAAATACCAAGTGACCATGGGGCTTGTGTAAGTAAAGTCTAAGATCATTCTTATAAGTGTTGAGGTCATGTTTTAAAAGAAAGCTGGATTGAGTATTTATAAATCTGACAGATCAAATGTACTTCATACAAGAGTTTCAGAGGAAGCAGCAATAGGCATATTGATTGCATCGCAGATTATCACGTTGTTTTCTAATACATTCCCGAAAGATATTTAGCCAATCTGGATAAGGCAAAGGTTACAAATATTATCCAACAGTTTAAGTAAGGATGAAGATGGAGAGTGGTGAACCTCAGATCAGTAACTTGTCATCCGCGGTCGGGTGTCTGTTGGGCTCGATTATAAAGAACGTGTTACTGGATAGATAGAAGGTAATGGGAAAACTAGGGAGGATGATAATGCATCGATGAAACGGAAACCATAAGTGGCAAACATTTTTTGGAATGGTTTGAAGATGATTCTTGTGGACGTAGGCAATGAGGAGATAATGGATAACGTATCGTTGGATATTCAAGAGGTTCGTTTTTAGGAACTCTCCCACTAACATCATAAGAAAAGTTAAAGTGAAAGGAATTGGGAAGAATTGGGCGGCAGAGAGGGCACAGTGGTTAGCACTGCTACCTCACAACGCCAGAGGCATGGGTTCAACTCCCGCCTCAGGTGACTGACTGTTTGGAGTTTGCACATTCTCCCCGTGTCTGCGTGGGTTTCCTCTGGGTGTTCCGTTTTCCTTCCACAGTTCAAAGATGTGCAGGTCAGGTGAGTTGGCCATGCTTAATTGCCCGTAGTGTTAGGTAAGGGGTAAATGTAGGGGTATGGGTGGGTTGCACTTCGGCAGGTCGGTGTGGACTTGTTGGGCCGAAGGGCCTGTTTTCACACTGTAATGCAATGTTATCTAAACACAAGCAAATAGGAAACGAAAAATTAGGTTTACATTCATGTGAATGTAATTGAAATATAGAAGATGCCATGCGCCAGCTGTACAGAGTGTTGCTGAGACTAAACTGAGAGTATTATGTACCATTTGGAGTCCCAATCTAAGATAGAATATACTACAGATGAACTGCAAAAGGTATTCTCCAGATTAATCCCTAAAATGGCAAGATTGTCTGATCTGGAAACTCAGCCTGTGATCTCGAGTTTCAAAAGATGAGAGGTGATTTTAGTGAAACTTAGAAACATAGAGGGGAGAGAATAACCGAGGGACATGGAGAAGTGCAAGCAGGAGAGATGAGGGAGAATCCCATGATATTCTACACTGACAAGTCGAACAGAATAATCAGCAACAGTTCGTGTCCATTAGAAACCAAAGGGGCAATCAGTGTGTCAACCCGGAGAACATTGATAGATTGTTACATGTAAACATCACAGCTGTTTTACGTGGGAGAAGGAGGATGCAGGTACAGAATTCGAGAAGATGGACTGGAAAGCTCTTGAAAAGAGATTGATGTAAAATACGAGCGGCGGTTTGAGGCTTTGTCTGGTATAAAATTGGACCAATCTGCAGGTCTGGATACTGTTGGAGTCAAGGGAGGAAAGACGCTGACTGGAAATTTTAATTAGAATCTGACAATAGGGGAGGTGCCAGAGGACTGGAGAACAGCCATTATGATTGCACTTCACAGTAAGGGTGGTAGAGTTAGACCAGGAAACTATAGACGAGCGAGTATTAAATCATTGTTCGGGAAACTACTGGAGAAAATAGAGAAGGAGAAAATTGAACTCCAATCAGAATGGCAAGGCTTGATCAGGGATAATCATCATGACTTTATCAGAGTGAAATCACACTAATGGAGTTGATTCAATTAGTTTGAGGAGGTCGCTTATTTAGTTTTGATGCAATGCCTTTGACAAAGTTCCGCATGGGAAACTGAAAAAAAAGTAAAATCTCAGAGTATCAAGGATAACTTGAAAAGTTACAGCGAAAATTGTCTTAGTGTCAGGAGGCAGAGGGTGGTGGGAGAAGGCTGTTTGTGTGATTGGAGACCAGTGTCCCCTGGTGTACCACAGGGATCAGTGCTGTATCCCTTATTGTTTGTAGCATTCATAAATGGTATAGATGTGAATCTGGAGGGGGAGTGGGTGGAGGGGTGGGAGTTGTGATAAGTAAGTTTGTGATTGACACAAAGATTGGCCGGGTGGTTGGTAGAGAGGAGGAAGTTCTGATTTTACAGGAAAATACAAGTGGAATGATCAGATGGGCAGATCAATGGCAGACGGAATGTGATCCTGATAAATATGAGGTGATGTACTTTGGAAGGAGGAACCAGACATGGGGTGTACACAATGATTGGCAGCACACTAGGGAGCTCAGAGGGTGTTTCTCTACACATCCCTGAATGTGACTGAACAGGGTAATGGACTAGTTAAGAATTTAACCTTGGGTGGAGCGTTTATTAATCAGGGAGTAGATTATAAGTGCTATACAGGGCTTGGTTTAGTCCATGATGGAGTACTGTATGTCGTTCTGGGAGCCTCATTACAGGAAGGATGTGATTGTACTGGAGGGGGTTGCAGAGGAGATTCACCAGGTTGTTCCCTAGGATGGAGCATATCAGCTATGGAGAGAAGCTGGATAAGCTTGGGTTGGTTACTTTTGACAGAGAGGCTGAGGGGGATGTGATTCAGAAGGATAAGTTAATAAGGGGCATCGACAGGGTGGACAGGCAGCAACTGTTCCTTTTAGACAGAGGGTCAAGAACAAGGGAGCACACTTTCAAAGTGAAGGGTTTGAGGTTCAGAGAGGATGTAAAGATGACTTTTTCTTCACCCAGAGCGTGTTGGGGTCTGGAAAGTACTTTCGGAGAGGGGAGTTATCAAGGTTAACCTCTCAACTGTTAAAAGTACTTGGATAAGCACTTGGAAGTTCCATAACATTCCAGGCTATCAGCCTTTTGTCGGAAAGTGGGACTAATATAGATCGTGCTGTATTTCAGTTGGCACAGAGACTATGCTCCTGTGAGTATATGATGTGGAAGGTTAATGATTGAGCAGCTTAACACAAGAATTGATGGGTTTCTGAAGATAATGTTCACAAAAGTTATAAGAGTGAACTGTTATAGCTTGTCAAATTATGTGAATGTGAGAAGTATGAAAAGAAAGTGCAGATTTATTCCAGTTTGGAACCAGAGAATTGAGAATGGGAAACAAGGAAATGGCAAAACTATGAACCCACTACTTCAGTTCTGTCTTCTCAGAACTTTCTGACAATACCAGGAAAACCAAGTCTGGCGTGGAAAACGAAATAGTACATGGAACATAGAACTTTGTAAGTAAATCGTTTGGGAGAAATTATTGGTACTGAAAATAATGGTCATAGACAACACTAACGTAGATTTATGAAATGGGAATTATGTTTGAGAAACAGACTGGGAGACAAATGAAAGAGAAGCAATGGATGTAAAACATTTGGATTTTCAGAAAGATTTTTGTAAAGCTCCAAGCCTAGTTTGCAAAATCAAATCTTCGTGGATTGGGGTGAATATATGGCCATGCTTCTAGAATGGGACAGCTGGCAGGAGACAGTGAATAGAAATAAACAGACTTGAAAAGCAACAGCCTGACATTGTTTTTACGGTCTGATTCTGTGAGTATGACTATATCCCTGACACCCCATCACCTTCCCCGGATATCTCCTCTCTCACCAGCAGGACAGACAAAGCAGAAGTGGTGGCACCGTGGAATACAGTTTGAAGGGAATTGTTCTGGGAGTCCTCAACAATGACTCTGTATCCCATGAAGTCTCATGGCGTTAGTTTACACATGGGAAAGGAAACCTGCTGCTGATTACCATGTACCAGCCTCTCCCAACTGATGAGTCAGTACTCCTCCAAGCTGAATAACACTTGGAGGAAGCGCTGAGGGTGGCAAAGGTACAAAATGTACTTTGGGTTGGGGATGTCAATGTCCACAAAAAGAGTGGTTGAGCAGCAGCATTATTGATTGAGCTAGTTGGGTCCGAAAGGATATAACTTCTCGACTCGGTCTGCGGCAGGTGAAGGAACCCACAAGAGGGAAAAGCCATATTTGACCACAGCCATACTAATCTGCCAGCTGCAGAAGTATATGTCCATGACAGTATCGGGTAAGAGTGATCACTGCATAGTCATTGTGGAGATAAAGTCACAATTGCATATTGAGAATAACCTCCACCATTTTAGGTGGCACTGTCACCATGCTAAATAGGACTGACTTTGAACAGATCTAGCAGCTCAAGTCTGGGTTTCGATAATATGTTGTGGGTCATCAGTAGCAGCAGAACTGTACTCCCGCACAACCTCATGGCCTGGCATATCCCCCTCACCACAATTACCATCAAGCCAGAGGATCAACCTTGATTCAATGGAGTGTGCAGGAGGGCAGGAGCAGCACTGGGAATACCTGAAAATGAGGTGTCTGCCTGATGAAGTCACCAACCATGACTACCTGCGTGCCAAACAGCATACGCAGTTCGTCATAGACAGAGCTAAGTGATCCCACAAGCAACGGTTCAGATCTAAGCTCTGCAGTCCTTCTACTTCTAGTTGAGAATAGTTATGGACAATTAAACAAGTCATCGGAGTAGGAGATTCCACAAGTATCCCCATCCTTAATGATGGAAGCGCCCAGCACTTCAGTGCGAAAGATAACGTTCACGCATTCCCAACAATCTTCAGTCAGAAGTGCTGAGTGGATGATCCATCTCGGCCTCCTCCAGTGGTCCTCAGCAATTCAGTTACCAGTCATCAGCAATTTGATTCACTCCACACGATATCCAGATTCAGTTGGAGACACTGGATACCCCAGAGGGTACATACCCTGACAACATTCTGGCAATAGTACTGAAAAGTTGTTCTCCAGACCTTGTCACTGCCCTCACCAAGCTGTTCTAATACTGTTACAACAACCTTTCCCCGATTACGTCGAAAATTACCCCAAATATCTCCTGTATATAAAAAGTAGAACAAATCCAATCCGGCCAAATACCACCCCATCAGTCTACTCTCGATCATCAGTAAAGTGGTGGAAGGTCTCAGTGCTTTTAAGCAGCACCTGCTCAGCAATACCCTGGTCAATGACGCCCAGTTTGGGCTCCACCAGGCCCACTCAGCTCCTGACCTCATTACCGTGGTTCAAACATGGACAACATAGCTGAATTACAGTGGTGGGGTGAGAGTGACAGCCCTTTAAATCAAGGCTGCCTTCGCCCAAGTGTGGTATCAAGGGGTCTTAGCAAAACTGGAATCAATGGGTATCAGGGGCAAACTCCCTGCTGGTTAGAATCATACCTGACACGTAGGAAGATGGTCATGGTTGATAAAGGTCAGTCAACGCAGCTCCAGGACAAGTCTGTAGGAGTCCCTCGGGCAGTGGCCTCGGCCCAAACATCTTCAGGGCTGCTTGATCAATGACCTTGCCTCTATTATAAGGTCAGAAGTGGAGATGTTTGCCAATGATTGCACAATGTTCAGCCATGGTTGTTGCTCCTCAGATACAGAAGCAGTCCATGTTCAAATACAACAAGATCTGGACAGCATCCAGGCTGACAAGTGGCAATTAATATTCACGTCACACAAAAGCCAGACCGTGAACATCACCACTAAAATACAATCTAAACACTGCCCTTGGCATTCAATGGTGTTACTGTCACTGAATCCACAGTGGACTGCAGCGGTTCAACAAGGCAGCTCACCACCACCTTCTCAAGGGGCAACCAGGGACAGGAAATAAATGCTGGCCCAGCCAATCACACCCAGATTCAGGAAATAAATATTATTTTTAAAAACATAACAGCGGAAGGTTGCTGGGATATCACAGAGATCGGTGCTCAGGTCCCAGCTGTTCACAATACCCATTAAACATTTGGTTGTCGGAATCAAATACAATATATCCCAACCTGCTGATAGAACTAAAGGATGTTGGATTGTGTGTGGGTGAGGAGGTTGTAAAAAAGCTTCAAGGTGACTAAGACAAGTGGAGTGAATGGGCAAATACGTGGCAGATGGAGAGCAAGGTGGGTTGAGGTGACAGTGTGCCCTTTGGTGGGAACAAGAGATTGGCAGCTTTTCGTTTGAAAAGGGATTGTTTGAAACATGTTGATCTGAAAAGCGACGTATGGGCCTTTTTTGTTGTTTCCTTCTGCGCGGCCCTCCGAGGTCCCTGTAGCACAGTGAGGTCTGAACCCACAAGGCAATACTGGGAATGGCATTCACACGCTGCCCAGTGTACATAGACCTACCAAGTGGGGAGCTGTAAAATTGCAAGAGATCTGGATCTCCTTGTAGACCAGTCACTGAAAGCAATATTGCAGGAGCAGAAAGCAGTTAGGAAGATCAACTGACCTTCATTTCAGGGGGATTTGAGTCCAGAGTTAAGCGTATCTTACTGCAGCTGTAGAGGGCTTTGGTGAGACCCTATCTCAAACACTGTGCAGTATTCTGTGCAGATTTGGTCTCAGTACATAATAAAGGACAAACCTGACATTGAGAGAGAGCAGTGAAGGAAGACCAGACCGATCTTTGTGATGACAGGCTTGTTGTGGGAGCAGAGTTTGGGGCGACTGGGCCTGTATTCCATGGGGTTTAGGAAAATGGGTGGAGATCTCAGTAAGATATATAAAGCTCTGACAGGGTGAGACGGATTGGAAGCAGGGATAATAAATCCCCTGGCTGTGGTGTCTAAAACAAGGGTCCACAGTATTAGGTACAGACAGACCATTCTGCAATGAGATGACAATAAATGTCTGCACTCAGCGACTGGTGAACCTGGGGAATGCACTCGAAGCTGTAAGCCAAGACACTGAATATAAATACGGAGGTAGAGACAGGAAAGGAATGGTGGGAGAGAAAGACAACGATATGGAAATAAAGGGCCAGGTATCATTATATTGAATTGGGTAGCAAACTCGACAGACCAAATGGACTACTGCACTTCCTATTTTAAAGCTTCCCAAGGTTAATCACAAGTTCTCAGATATTAGGAAGGAGGTCACTGCAGGGTCAACAGGACTGTGTTCCCGTTCCCTTTTTCCGATACTGAGGCTGTGGCCCGGTGTCCTGTCTGGTTTTATCCTTTAGACCTCGGAACAGTTTGATACAATAGAATGTCTTGTTTGGCGGATTCAGAGGCATTGCAAAGTTGATCACATGTCTGTGTGTCTGCAGTGACGTTTCGGCCAGACAGGAAAGCACGGGAGATTCACTTCTGAAAGGACATTTGTGAAGCAAATTGGTGTGTACAATCGACATTGGCTTCAAGGTCACTATTTACGGACACCAGATTTTGCAATGTAATATTTTGTCAATTGTGTTTAACTTACACCAGCTGCCAGAGCTTTAGCCTGGTCTGGATTATTAATCCAGTGACCTTTCCACAGCAGCACCATCTCGACATGGGGACCTATCTTAAATCATACTGAGCAGGTTATTTCTGTGCTGCTTGATAACTCTGTCAAAAAGAACTCCCACTAGTTTGACTGTCGAGGTGGGACTGAGGCGGAGGTAACTGGCCAGATTGTAATTATAATCCATTTAGGAACTGGACATAGTTGCGTAATTTTCCTCATTACCGGGGAGATGTCAGAGTTGGAACTGGAATGAAAGAGCTTCCCCACGGACACGGCTTGGTGTGCAGCATAAGTCTTCAGTCCTATTACAGGAATGGTGTCAGGGACCATTGCCTTTTTCGTACGTACTGTGTTCAGCTGTTTCTTCATGTCACGAACATCAAATTGAATTGGTTGAAGACGAGCATCTGTGATTCTGTGGCTATCATGGCGAGGGTGAGGTGAATCATCAACTCCACCCTTCTGGCTGAGGGTGGTGCAGATACCACGTCCTAGTCTTTTACACTGATGTACAGGACTGTTCAATTATTTAGGATGGGGATATTTGTGGAGCCCTTTCCTCCGTCATTTGTTTAATACCATTTATGTCAGAATGTGACAGGATTGGGGAGCTTTGATCAGCTCTGTTTGTCAAGTGTGGGAGCTTTAATGGGTTAGCATCAGGTTTAGGTTCACGTGGTTCTGACCCTGTCATGTTCACTCACAGTCATTACTGACACATAGATCGCATTGATGGTAATGGCAGACTGAGGAGATTATTCGAGGCTAAAAGTTACAGGTTGTGGTTAAATGCTGTTTTACTTCTCCTGCTGCTGTAGTCTACAGCACTACATAAATACGCAGTTTTGAACTGCAATATCTGCAATGCAATTCTGCTGTCTGTCCCTTAGTTCACATCGAGACCCATTCACCCATCAGTCATGTACTCAGTGACCTACTCTGGTATCTGAAGTGGTAACACTTCCATTTTCATACTTTCATTCTGCTGAGGGTCTTTCCCCGGATCATGCTTTCAATCTGACACATTCTGCAAAACCAATTAACTGGTTTTAATTCAATTGTTTAATTCACCTCATTTTTTTTTCCTTGAGTAATATCATCTTCTGTGTTTAAAGTGAATGTTTTTCCTCTGTTTCTCTCCCTGACCATGATTAAGAGCTCTGTAGTGTCAGTGATGCCAGCCTTATGTAGTTTCAGAGCCAATGAATTCTCTGGATTCCCAATCATCTTTACCACATTGTATGTTTTCTCTTTTGGTTTGATGCCTTATCACTCATGGCTGCCTTGTCCTCCCATGAGTATGTTTCATCTCCTTTGGGAGAATTTCTGATATCCTCTGAAATATCCCCAGATATTCTTGCTTTTGCTGCTCCACGGTCTGCCCTGCTCAGCTCCCCTTCCAACTAACTCTGGCCAGGTCCTCCTGAATGTCTTTGCAGTTACATTGCTCAATTATAATCACATTACATCTAGAAGAGAGCAATAGATATAAACCGAAAGAAGGAGCTTGAGAGAAGGGACGCAAAGAATAATTGGTAAATTTCTTAACTAGATACAAAGAGAGAAAGAGCGAGACAACATAGATGAGGAAATGTGAAAAACGAGAAAACTAAATCATTGAAAGAATTAGATGTACATCCCTCAATGTTTTGGAAATTCCTGTGTGCTGTGATCCTTTTTTAGGGCATGGACAACAGAGTAACGTGTTCAATTGCTGACTCTGATGCCTGAATTTTTATCTCCAATAATATGACAGACACTAGCTATGAATAGAACCCAACAGGCCAATATATTGAATTCTGGTATAAAGGGGATTAACTGAAATAAGTTGGGACACCAGAAGCAAGAATTTATAAAACACATCCTGATAAGAAGGAGAGATTGGAGTGGAGAATTCCAGAAAAGGAGGGAATGTTGAGAGAAGGGGAAACATATCACTTTAGATGAAAATCAAATCATGTTTTAATGTTTTATAAATTTTATACATCATATGTATCACTTTTTGTTAACTGTGTCTCCGTTGTTCATTTAGAATGTGCTGTGTACATATGAAATATATTACATATCTGCACACACACATTATTTAAACAGTGTATATAAAACATTTTTCCGGCATTGAAATGGTTCTGTTGTCATGTTACCAGGATACACGAACACCAACTGGCCACCAAAAGACATGACCCATTATCACTATGTTCCATACATACAGACAAAGAAGGGCACCACTTTGATTGGTACAATGCACACACATACTAAGACACGCAAGGATGTTCTTAGAGGAATGGCAGTCTGACCAGACGTCCATCAATAAACGCATCAATTTAGATCCTATCTACCTTCTCTTGTAAACAAAATAACTGGAAATGTCATCACCCATCTTAAGAACCCAAGACCTATAAATAGAGAGGCGCGACATACCACCAGCATTTCAGCAGAGACTCTCACTGATGATGTTACCTAGTCATAGTGTCGAATTGTCATAAAACACACCTTCAAGCACAGCGAGCTAACTTGCATACATACAAACTGTTATTTTTCTTTTATTGGTGGAATTTGGGAGTTCTTTGTCACTCATGTATTAACAGATTATGAGGTGAGGTGAGCTTTTTTGGGTTTGTGGTTTGAATTAACAGAAGTCCTCGACATAGATGTCTTCACAGTTTGGGGCCCTGCCCTATGGGACTTGGACAGATTTGAACAGATTTCGGGTACAAAATGTCCAAGCAAATACCAACACGTTGCAATTAGTAACCTAGATCTTCAAATAAAACCGGTCGGAAAATCTGTTTAATTTTGTTGACTGGTGGTTGTTTAAATTAAAGGTGAGGGAAATGGCTTTTAACATTACTAAAGAGGTTCCCAAATTTGCCAAGAAAGTTTAGAAAGATAGAAGCAGGACATTTTTTAGAATTAGCAAATATGTTGTAATTGGGTTTAACCAGGGACAAAAGGAAAGCTGAAATTATAATGGAGTTGATCAAGCACTTTGATGTATCAGAGAAACAGAGAAGTGCAGTCGAGTTAGAAAAAAACTTAATTTGCAAATATGGCAACTGAAGTGAGAAGATAAAGAAAGAGACGGAAACAGAGAGAGAAAAATGAGAAGGAGAGGAAAAAGAAAGAGAGAGAGAATTTGAGATTCAGAAGTTGGGAATTAGACAAGAAAGTTAAATTAACAGGATGGAGATGAAGGGAGAACGTCGGGATGTATACAACTATGTTAGTATCTTGCCATATTTCGGTGAGAAAAATGTCAAAACCATTTTTCTTTCATTTGGAAAAAATGACTCGGCAGATCACGTGTCCAGTGAATTTATGGATAATGCTAGTTCAGACTAAGCTGGTGGGCCCAGCTGGTGAGGCATGTGCAGCGCTGTCAGATGAGGGGTCAAGAGATTATCAAGATGTCGAATTGGCTATTTTGATTGGCTATGAATTGGTACCAGAAGCATATAGACAGAAGTTCAGAAAAATAGAGACGGAACCAGGTCAGACTTATGTTAAGTTTGAAAGAATTAACTACAGTCATTTTGATAGATGGGTGCTGGACTTAAAAATAGATAAGTCCTGTGAGGTTCGAAGTGAGATTATTCTGCTGGAGAAGTTTAAAGACTCACTTCCAGAGATGGTAAGAATTCATGTGCATGAACAGAAAGTTCAAGAAGCGAGAAGCGCGGCAGAAATGGCAGGTAAATATGCATTGGTGCATGAGATGAAATTTAGCTTCAGGGAGAATTTTCATGCTATGAGGGATAGAAATTGGGAGAAGGGAAGTTCACACATTACAAAGCGAACAGTTGCGCACAATAGTTTACCACAGGTGAAAAAAGAAGCCCAAAGGGTTTGAACTGCCTCAGTTGTTCTCAGTATAAGGGAGTGTAAAACATAAAATGACAGTGCCAATGGTTTAAGAAGGGCACAGGGAAAAGGTGTTTTCATTGAAGTAAGCTGGGACACACTGTGATGGTCGTTGAAGGAAGGCACTTTGGGGAAAGATGTGGCAGAAGAGGCTAAGCCTAGTGGCATTAGTGAAACTAGTAAAGGAGACCCCAAGTAGAGCCGAGGAGCTGCAGGAGAGTGCTCAGCCGAGGCAGTGTCTAGGTATGGAGTCAGTACCTGATCTCTGAAAGAATTCGCCTCTGTAGATAAAGTTTATTCAGAAAGATCGGGGGAGAAGGACAAGAAGTATAATTTTGTGAGATATGGGATCTGCTCAGTCTCTAATAGTTGAGAAGTGAGACGCTGGAGAAGCACAAAAGATCTGGCAGCATCCGAAAAGCAGAACAATCGAATATCAGGCAAAAACCGATTGTCAGGAATGTGGTGGGGGGACAATGGGGCTGAAAGATAAATACGAGGGTAGTAGCTGGGCTGGTGGGAGGGTCACTGGGAAGGCGATAAGATGATGTAGGTTGGAGTAAGAATGATATGTCAGTTGGTAGGGTGGAGTCGGGAGGTGGGAAGGAAGCTGGCCAGTTAGGACAGTTCAAGAGGGCAGTGCTAGGTTGAATGGTTCAATCTGGCAGAGGTTGGTGCAGGGGAGATTTGGAATTTGGTGAAGTCAACGTTGATGATGGTTCTAGTTTGAGGGTTCTAGTTGTCGTACCACCTATCCACAACACCCTCCTCTCCGACCTATAACCATCACACCCCACCTGCGTCTACCTATCGCCTTCCAAGATATCTTACACCCAGCTCCACTCCCACTCTCCTATTTATTTCTCGGCCCCCTTCCCCATCCCTTACCCCACCCCCCACTTTCCTGATGAAGGATCTATGCCTGAAACGTCAACTCTTCTGCCCACCAGATGCTGCCTAGTTGGCTATGCTTTTCCTGCCCCACACTTTTCCATTCTCATCTCCAGCATCTGCAGCCCTCACTTTCTCTCGGCCTCTAATAGTGAGAGATGGAAGTATTTTCACTCTTTCTGACATATTAATAAAGATCGTGACAATTTGTGGAATGGGTTTAGAAATTAAGTATTCCCTTGTGTAACATCAGGATGGAATGCCAATTCAAGGTTGGGGAAGTAACAGTGACAGTGAGTAACAAATTGTAATTTCCAGGAGTACAGTTTGTTCTTGGGAACGATTTAACAGGATCCAAGGTGGGAGTGGCGCCCCTAGTGTTGGAGAAGGCAAAAGGAAAACGAGGGAATTGGGAAGTTAAAAGCAAATACCCAGGATTGTTCCAGACTGCATAGTAACAAGATTCCACTGTCATAAGTTAGAGCAGGAAGGAAAACCAAAATAAAAAGCCAAAGGATTGATGCTCAGTGAACTGACACCCTGCTTGTTGTAACGGTGCAGGAAAAACCTGAACAGGCAGAGGATCAGGCAGAGGGGTTTAGCCCAGAAAGGCTAATGGACTTACAATAGATATATACACACACATTCACACACACATATACATGCACACACACAGAAAAGGAATCAAAATATATTGTCGAACGTTATTAACTTAAAATGGAGACCCCGATAGGTTAGTGCAGAAGGGAAATGGTCCGAAGTGCACCAGATTGTTTTAGAGATAGCGTACAGTGTTACAGGTAGCACATAAACTAACTGCAGGGGGTCACCTAGGTGTACAGAAGAATCAGGTTAAAGTACAGAGGCATTTCTAGTGGCATGGAATGCACACGGACGTGGTTATTATTTGTTGCACATGTCAAACATTCTAAATGATAGGTAAATCACAGGCAGTAATAAAGCCAGCACCTTTGTTACCAATTCCTGCTTTCGAAGAACATTTCACATAGGTTATGATTAGTTGTGGAGCTCCCCTATCTAAAATAAAAGTGGAAGCCAATATTTGCTAGCCATAATGGATGTGTCTACCAGATTTCCAGAGGCAATTCTATTATGGACTGTAAAGGTAAAAAGGGAGGTGGAGGAGTTGATAGCTTTCTTTACTCACTGTGGGCTCCGCAGAGAGATTCAGTCAGACCAAGGTCTCATTTTACCGCTCAGCTGTTTAAGGAAGTCATGGATAGCTTAGGCATACAGCAGTTTAAATCAAGGGCATCCCATCCTGAATCCCAGGGAGCCTTGGAAAGTTAGCATCAGACGCTGAAGACCATATTAACACCGTACTTTCAGGATTACCGGAATGATTGGAATGAAGGTGTCTCATTAAATTGGTTGCCATTAGACAAAAATTATTTGCCCCAAATAAATCTACTCAGTTTACTTCCTTTGAGTTAATATTTGAAGTGAGAGGTCCTTTGGAATTAATTGAATATAAATTGACAGGACCGAAGTCAGAGATCTCACACTTGGATTATGTATGTGAGGTGAGGGAGAGATTAGATGGAGTAGGTGAGTTTGCGAAACAGCACCTGAAGGGCACAGCATAGAATGAAGCACGTGGCAGATAAAAACTCGGAAATTTTGACGAGTTCATGTGGGGATGACATATTAGTATTGCCACCAGTAATAGGAATTCCCGTCAAAGCCAGGTTTAGTGACTCAGGAACAGAGTTATGGTCAGATGAACAAATTGTGCAGCTTATCTGTATGATGTAGTGACCTTTAGCAAGTGATTGAAAGCTCACATGTTACATTTGGCAGAGCATGTTGAACGATTACAAGAAGCAAACTTGGTAATAAACTTAAAGAAAACAGAATTCACGAAGGCAGAGGTGACGTTCTTGGGACATTACATTGGACATGGAAGGTTGACCCCCATGGAACACAACGACAAAGGGCTTAGAGGAATTTCCACGATCATCCTCGAAGAACGAGGTGCTTCGATTTTTGGAACTGTATGGATTCTATCGGAAGTTTGTTCCAAACTTCAGGACCGGATTGGCACCACTGATGGACTTAGTAAAGAAGGAAACAGAATTGTGGTGGACAGAACAATGCCAGGAGGCATTTGAGAATTTTAAAGCAGGATTAAACACCGCACCAGTTTTAGCTATACCAAATAATTTGAAACCCTTTGAAAATTCTATTTGTTTCTAGGGATATAGGGCTTGGAGATGTATTGATACAGAAAGGTTATGATGGATTTGAATGGCTAATTGGCTACTTGTCGAAAAAACGCAATATCCACCAGAAAGAAAAATACAACATTCTCCATGATTGAAAAAGAATGATTAAGTTTTGCACTGACCTGACAATATTTTAATGTTTATGTGACAAATAAATTGTCGGAGATGGTTGTTGACAACGACAAACCTCTCACGTTTTTTGGAATATTTAAAGACCAGAATATGAGAGTATTTCATTGGAGTCTTATCACCCTGACTTTAAACTTACAAAGTGTACATGCTGTGGGTCCTAAAATGTGATAGCAGATGTGTTATCGCGGATTTAAAGGAACAAATGTCGATAAGGTTTGACTTATTCCAGTTTAAATAGGTGTACAAAATTAATATGAATGACACAACTGAGATTAATACTTTTGATTTCATAATAATGGGATTAAGAATTAGAGGAAAAGAAACGAAGCCATCTTTTCATTCTGATAGTTTTTTTTTGTGTGTCTTATGAAGCCGAAAGCATGTCAGGTCACTTTAAGACAGAACGGGGTTTGTTGAATAGAAAGTACAGCACAGATGCCAGCTAAATGTCAGGCTTTTCCATACGTCACAATTAGCTGGGAAATGGATAACTGAGTTTTGGTTGCTGTTTTGACAACAATTCAAATACAACCAAAGAGTTTAAATAATGGTCAGGATACCAGAAGCCAAAGGAACTTGAATATTATTGTTTGGACACCTGGAAAGCAATTAAGTTATGAGAATTGTTGTATCATGTGGAGTAGATAAACCCAGCATTTGAAAACTAGAGGGAGAGCCACTGCCATCCAACAGCAGTGTAACTTCTAGAGAGCAGGTGTGCTAACTGGCCATCTCAAACACTCTCTATCAAAGACACATGTTCATGTAAACCTACTTGCAATAAAAACATGACCCAGGGAGATCAGCAGCTGGAAGAGTGAACACAGCGGGGAAGATGGAGATTGTGTGGTCTTGAGATTGTAATGTTTAATATGTGGGCTGTTGGAACAGAATATTTTACCAGAGTTGGAGTCAGATAGTAAGTAGCTAAGAAAAGAGGGGCTTGTATTTGTGAATAGTTGTTGTTTAGTGTTCACTATTAAAGTTAAGAAACTAACTTGTTAATTTTTGTTTAAATAGTGGAATGTAGGAGATCTGTGTCGCTCATATTTTAACAGATTACAAGGTGAGGCGAGCTTTTCTGGGTGTTTGGTTTTAATTAACAGAGGGGTTTCGACTCTACCTTGTAAATGTCCATCCACGCTAACCACAATTACCTGCAGATGGCCCATATCCTTCCAGTCCTTTCCATTCAACATATTTATCTATTGGCTTTTGAAATGTTGTTAATGTATCTCCTTCAATCACAACTGCGGGCAGCTCATCCACGTACCAGCCTCTGTGTAAAGAAGTGGCCCCTCAAGTACCCTTTTATTCCTTCCCCTTTAACCTTAAACTGATCCTCTCTCGTCCTCGATTCTCTAAACCTTGGAAAATGACTGAGAGCATTAACCCAACCATCATGATCTTATTCAGCTCTATAAGGACTCCCTCAGTCTCCCACATGCTAAAGAAAAGGTCCTAGCTTGACCAACCTCTCCCTATAACTCAGACCATTGGGTCCTGGCAATGTCTTTGTAAATTTCTTCTGCATTCTTTCTAATTTAATAGCATCCTCCCTATAACAACGTGACAAAACTGAACACAATACCCCAAGTGCGGACTTACCAAAGTCCTGTGTAACTGCAACATAAATTTCCAACTTCTATACTCAATGTCCTACCTGATGAAGGCCAATGTGCCAAAAGCCTTCTTCACTGCCCTGACTACCTGTGACTCCACTCTCAGAGTACCGTGCACCTGAACTCCAAGGTCTCTCTGCCCACAACACCCTTGAAGATCCTCCCATTCACCATGAGACTCCTACTTTGATTTGAGTTCCCAAAATGTAAGACATCACGCATCGATATTAAATTCCATTTGCCAATTCTCGGCCCACTTCCCCACCTGATTAAGGTTCTGCTGCAATTTCTGACAAACTTCCTCACTGACCAGGCTCCCACTTACTTTCGTGTCATCTGAAAACTTACAAATCATAACTTGTACATTCTCAACCAATTCATAGATAACAAACAGCAATGGATCCATCCTCCGGTCTGACAAGCATCCTTCCACTAAACCCTCTGCTTCCTACCATCAAACCAACTGTGTATCCAATTTGCCAGTTCCCCCAGCATTCCACGTGATGTCCCCTTCCAGAGCAACCTGCCGTGTGGGACCTTATCAAAGGCCTTACTGAAATCCATAGAGACAATGTCTACCGCTCTGTCCTCATCAACTTTCCAGGTCACTTCATCAAAGAACTCGAACAAATTTGGGAAGTATGATCTCCCATTCACACATCTATTCTGACTGCTCCGAATAAAACCCTGTGTAAGTAATGGATGGAGTCAATGGTATGCTGCCCTTCATTGTAAGATGATTCGAGTACATAAGTAAAGCCATCTTCCTGCTGTTGTCGAGCCTTGCTGAGAGAGCATTTGGGGCACTCTGTACAGATTTGATGTCCTTTGTAAGGAATGATCTCCTTACCACAGACACCGGTGATGGTAACATGAGGATAGAGTAAAGAAGCTGAGTATTTAATCTTAGAGCTGTGAGAGACGAAGAAATGGTGACGCTGAAACACGAAGAGTGGCAGCGATCACTTATTTCCAAAAGACACATTGATAGGGTGAGAAATTCCATACTTTACCCAGGATTGATTGGTGTGATTTATTGTCACGTGTATCTCAGTACAGGGAAACACTTTATTTATGAGCAGTGGAGGCAGATCATAGTCAGCATGGCCAGACAGATCATAGGGTGGAAATAGACTTGGACAGAGTAAGTCATACAGGTTACACTGAACAGGACAAACATGCGACAAGATTAACATGAACAAGATCACCATTATTTGAACTTAGAGAGTCCATTCATCAGTCTAACGTGACCTTACTAATAGTTTATATGCCTTTACTAACTCTGCCCATGTTATAGTGCAGTCGTCGTGTGAACCCGTAGTGAAGGCCATGTTGCTCACAATCCCCAACAGCAGCCACAATACCTTCCATCTGAAACAGGTAGCCATTCCCACCAGCGTCCGCCCTACATAGAGAACACCAGGCTGTCTTCGTGAAGATGGAAGATGCCTTCTTGAGACTTCACACAAGACATATGGCTTCCCTGCTCACCACTAGAAAACCACGTTAAAGTCCCACGTGTGTATCATAAGCAACGGAGCCAAGAGGAACAACGTGGAGCAGTCTGTCTGTGCAGCCTCTGCTCCACTTGTTAATCATGTTAGAGCGTCAATCTGGAGACACTTAAGACTGCCAATGCTGGAGATCAGAGTAGAGCGTCGATTGCTGGAAAAGCACAGCAGGTCAGGCAGCATCCGAGAAACAGGAGAATCGACATTTCAGGAATAAAACATTCATCAGGAATCAGCAACAATTATCTCATTCTGCCCCTGTGGAAGTGCATTGAGGTGGGAGTGGCCTCCTACTGTTCCTGTATAAGTGACTCAAGGGACTGACTGGCTTGTTCCTCGTCCAATTGGACGGGGCCAAGGGCCTGACTGGGTTACCCCTGGATCCTGTTTGACAGCTCGATGTACTGATAAGTGTGATGATGCTGTAGCTTTTCGAGATTATTTTGTCCTGGTTTCTTTTAAGAGAGTGATTGAACGATCGTTACCAAGCTGGCTAGTTAAGACCACTTGAGTAACAGCTAGGGGAGGCCTTAGGTTAATTTTAATGCAGTCTGAATGGCTGTGGCCAGCTCTCACAGATTAGGATCTCTGGGTTTTGGTTTCTCAGTAACATCAGAAACTATTGGGGTCTCAACAGACTTGGAAGCTTCAGGGAATGTTTCCTGGCTGCTACTCTATCTGAATTTTCTCTTGATGCTGTCACATTGCATCTGGAACAGACATTTTACATTCCCTTTAAAATAAGAAAACATTAGATTCTAGGCTATTGCCTTAAAATATTTTCGAGGGGCTCTGGTGTGGTCCATCACACTGGACTCCTTCTCTTCCTGTGTAATAGGCCGCAGGTACTGAGTGGGCTGTCCCTGTTCTTTTCCAATAATATCAATGGGCTGAATGATTTCCTCACATTCCTGTGAAACCAGCGTCCGGTGCTGGATGAACTCTTGTTTTACTGTGGCAATTTGCAGTGTCAGTCTGTGTTGTTACATGAATGTTACTGACACTTTAACAGCACAAGCCTGAGTGGTGTCTGGGTCTTGCTGCACATGGACACAGACCAGTTCAGGAGCTGAGGGGGGCAAAATGTTCAGAACATTGTGGAATCTTCAGTGACCATCCTTACTTCTGATCTTATGGTGGGGAATGTGGGGCAGGGGAGACATTGATGAAGCAGCTGAAGCTGTTTGTGAAGAGGAAGCTACCCTGAGGATCTCCCACAGAGGTGACCCAGGTCTGAGATGATGAACACTTTCCTTTGTGCCACGTTTGACTCCAAACACTGGAGAGTTTACTCTGATTCCCAGTAAGTTCAGTTTTGTTAAGGTCCTTGATGTCAACAGAAGTCAACCACAGCCTTGATATTGGGGCCAGTCATTTTTACCTGAACTCTTGTGTCAACCTCTTTTGTTCATATCAATAAACCATGTTATAGGAGCAGCAAGTGTTTTCTTCAAACAGGTCGGATTGAATGTCAGGATGTCTTTTCTCAAAAGTGTTGGGGAGTCTGATGACTGAAAGTATTTGAAGGGGAGGTAGATGGATATTGACCTGACAGAGAGGTGAGGGCGATGAGGAATTGGGTATGAAAGAGGATTTGAGGCCAAGAGCAGATCAGTCATGATCTTAGTGAAGGGCAAGGCAGGCTTGGGGAGTGAATGGACTGCCCTGTTTCTGATGTTCTCCCATTCTGTTATTGGAAAGTTAGTGGATGTTATTTTCATGAATGCTCTGTTGTTGCATATTGCAGTCAGGGAGACCAGAGGATTCTGTGCGCCATTTCTGGGTGTGGTATGGGAGCTGTATTCTCAGTGAACTTAGGTCTAAACATGACCAACAAATGGAGCACAAGTTGCAGATAGGGGAAGCTCTGTAAAGAGAGATGAGGGGCCTCTTTCATACCCGTGCCTGGGTTTTCCAAATACATTTCCCAAATCACCTCAAAGCGTGTTGGACATTTTTGAAGGGATGAATGGTCTCCTCTGTTTCTGTGCACCAGTTTATAGCAGTAAGTAGCATCCAACTGCTCCTGTTTAGCAGGTTTGATGGGCTGAATGGAATACAGAAACGTGGGACTGAGGAGCAGGAGTGGGTCATTAAATACTTTGAGCCTTCTCTACCTGGCACTAAGATTGTGGCTGATCAGGTTGGGGTCTCAGCCCCACTTCCCTGTCTATATCCCATTATGCATGACTCACTTTAGATTACTTACAGTGTGGAAACAGGCCCTTCGGCCCAACAAGTCCACACCACCCCGCCGAAGCGTAACCCACCCATACTCCTACATCTACCCCTTACCTAACACTACGGGCAATTTAACATGGCCAATTCACCTGACCTGCACATCTTTGGACTGTGGGAGGAAACCGGAGCACCCGGAGGAAACCCACGCAGACACGGGGAGAACGTGCAAACTCCACACAGTCAGTCGCCTGAGGCAGGAATTGAACCCGGGTCTCTGGCGCTGTGAGGCAGCAGCGCTAACCACTGTGCCACCGTGCCGCCCATAAATTTCTCTGTCAAATATTTAACTAATGCAGCTTTCAATCAATATGAACATAGAGGCACGATAAACTTCCACTGAAGAGAATTCCCACTTGAAAGAACCTTTCAGAATTATTCGTCATCCCTCTTATCGAATCAGAGAGTCACGCAGAACGGAAATAGACCCGTTAGTCCGATCTTTTCACTCCGATCAGACATCAAATCTGATCTCGTCCCATTTGCCAGCATTTGACCAATATGCCTCTTCTTTCAGATAATTTTTAAATGTGCGATTGTAGCCGCCTTCTCCACTTCCTCTGACAGCACTTTCTGTACACACCACTCTGTGTGTGAAACATATATCTTCAAGTCCATTCTAAATCAATCCCCCTCGCCTTCAACCAATGCTCTCTTGTTCTGGACTCCCCAATCCTGGAGAGCAGAACGTGACTGTTCAGAATATCCATGCCCCTGATGGTTTTGCAAACCTCTATAATGTCAGCCTTCAGCCTCTGACACTCCAGGGGGAAACACCTCAACCTAACCAGCCTCTCCCTAATGCTCAAACCTCCAGTCATGGAACATCCGTGTAAGTCATTTCTGCAGATAACCGAATTGTACGCAGTATTCTCAAAGTGGCCTCACCAACATCCTGTACAGATACAACATACCACTACAACTCCAATACTCAATGCGCTGACTGATTAAGGCAAATGTGCCAAATGTGTTCTGCACCACACTGTCTACCTGAGACTCCGCTTTCAAGGAAAAATGCAGCTGCAGCCCTATGCCCCTTTGTTTCACAACATGCCCCAGGACCTGACCATGAAGTATATAATGTCTGCCCTGATTTGCCTTCCCAAAATAAAAAGCTTCATATTTATCTAAATTAAACTTCATTTGTTACTCCTTGCCTCTTTGTCTCATCTAATTGCGGTCTTGGTGTACTCTGAGATAATCTACTACACCACCTTTTTGATGTCATCTGTAAACTTACTAACTATTGCCCCTATATTCACATCTAAATCCTTTTCATAAATCATGAAATGCCTTGAACTCAGTACTAATTCTTGCAGCACACTGCTGCTCACAAGCCTCCAGTCTGATAAATATCCCTCTTCATTCAAGCCATTTGTGACTAGCTTATTCTGTATCTTATGTGACTGAAACTTACTAATCTGTCTACTAATCAGAATGAAATACTAGCTATGAAGAGAGGCTGAGTAGGTTAGGTTTATTTTCACAAGATAAAAGGAGATTGAGGGGGGGACCTGATTGAGGTTTGCAAAATCATGAAGGGTGTAGCCAGGGTGGATAGAGACAAGCTTTTTCCCAGGTTGAAGGATTCAATACTGAGGCATAAAGGCTACACCAGAAAGGGCAGGCAATAGGCAACATCAATGTGAGCCAAGATCAGCATTATTTGAAGTTAGAGAGTCCATTCCTTCGCTTAATAATGGGCTGGGAAGATGCTGTTCATGAGCAGCTGGTTTGTGTGTTCAAGATTCTGTATTGTCTGCCTGATGGAAGAGATTGTCGGAGATCCAGGGTACGATGTGTCTTTGTAAATGCTGTCAGACTTTCCACGGCAGTGAGCTGTGTAAATGGAGACAATGGATAGGACGTTGGTTTCCGTGATGGCATGGGCTGTGCAAACACTTCTGTCATTTCTCTTACTGTCCTGGGCAGGTCTGTGGCCACACCAGGTCATTATGCACCCAGATACTTTGCTGCAGTGGTGCATTTGTAGAAATTGGTGAGGGTCCTTGTGGACATGTCAAATGTCCTGAGCTGCCAGAGAAAGAAAAGACGTTCTTGTGCCATCTCGACTGTCACATCTACATGGGAGGTCGGTTATCGTCACTCCAAGCAACTTAATGCTTTCCACTCTTTCAACTTCAGTTCCATTGATGCTGATGGGGGCATGTTCTCCTCATTTCTTTCTGAAGTCATTGATCAATTGGTTAGTTCTGCCGACGTTGAATTAGAGGATGGTCTCAGTGCAGCACATCACCAAGTCCTCTATTTCCGTTCTGTATTTTGACTTGCCATCATTACATACCTGCCCTACTATGATGGTATCTTCAGTGAACATGAAGCTGGCATTCGTTCAAAATTTGGCAATACAGTTGTGGGTGTACAAGAGTATAGTATGGGGCTGAGGACACATCCTTTGGGATTTCAGTGTTGAATGTTATCATGGAAGAGACACCCTTACCTATTTTCACTGATTGTGTACTGTAGGTCAGAAAGCTGAGGATCCAAATTCAGAGGGCGGAGCCAAGACTAAGGTCAGGGGGTTATGTGATTATTCTGAAGGAAATAATGGTGTTGAAGGTGAACCTATAGTCAATGAGCAGGAATCTGACGTGGGTGTCCTTGTGTCCAGATGCTGCAGCGATATGGCACCCGCTATGGACCCATTCCACGGGTAGGAAAATTGTAGGGGATCGAGGCAGGCTGGGAGACTGGAACTGATGTGGACCATGACGAGCTTCTCGAATCACTTCACTCCCCTCAGTCTCCTGCACTCTACAGAGAAATGTTCCAGCTTATCCAACCTCTCCCTATGACTCCGACCCTTGAGTCCTGGCAACATCCTTGTAAAGTTCCAGTTTAATACCATCCTTCCTCCAGCAAGGTGACCAAAACTGAACACAAAGCGGAACTTGGAAATATTTGGAACTGTAAGTTTTACTCTGCTGCCAATTATTATGCTGCTGTGATATTGTTTTTTTTGTGTGTGTTATTCTGAAATCTTATTATTCTTTGAATCCTCTGACGACAATCCCCTCGGGTGAACGTCCTCCTGACTGCTTGAATTTGAATCAATCTGTTTTGTTTGGGCAGATATTTTGAGGCCGCTGTATATCAGAGACCAGGAAGAGATGATGGATGATTGTACCGTGTGTGTCCTTTACTGGACCAGCTTGTCTCTCCAGGCACCTAAAGCTTTTATTGTGGTCAGAGTACATCAGAATCGTTACATCAGAGAAGGAAGCTATTTAGCCCATTGTAGGTCCATGCACATAGAACATTACAGCTCAGTTCCTACAATATCCTTCAGCACTGCCGACAGATCCACCGACCTTACTGTCAACCGTAAATTTACGAACTCATCCTTCTATACACTCATTAAGGTCATTCAAAAGGACAAACAACAGTCACTCCAAAGCAGATCATTGCAGTATACCACTGGCAACTAAACTCCAGGATGAACATTCCCCATCAACTACCACCTTCTGTCTGCTTTCACCTCGCCGATTTGTGATCCAAATGCTAAATCGCCCACAATTCCATGTCTCCATATTTTCTGGGAGAAAGTAAGGACTGCAGATGTTTGAGATCAGAGTCGAGATTGTGCCGCTGGAAACGCACAGCAGGTCAGGCAACATACGAGTAGCGAGGAGAAAATGAAGACTGCAGATGCTGCAGACCAGAAAACTGATTCCTGATGAAGGGCTGACAAGAGAAGCATCAACTTGCATTTATCTTGGACGCTGCCTCATTTGTTCTGCTTTTCCAACACCACACTCTCGATATTTTCATCAATAGCCTACCATGAGGGACCTTATCAAACGCTTCACTGAAATCCACATACCTCACTTTACCCTCATCCACCTGTTTGGTCACCTTGTCAATGAACTCAGTAAGATGTGTGAGGCATGACATACCTTTCACAAAACCTTGTTGACTGTTCCTAATCAAATGATTCATTTCTAGATGATGGTAAATCATATCTCTTATAATCCTTTCCAACACTTTACCCACAACCAAAGTCAGACAGGTATATAATTACCAGGGTTGTCTCTTCTCCATTTCTTGAACAAAGGGCCACATTTGCTGTTCTCCAGTCTTCTGGCACTATTCCTGTAGTCAATGGCGATGTAAAAATCCGAACAGATGGTTGCGTAAACTCGTTCCTAGCTTCTCAGAGAATCCTAGGATAAATCCCATCTGGCCCAGGGGACATATCTATTTTCACACTCTCCAGAAATGCGAACACCTCCATGTTACGAACTTCAATCCGTCTAGTCTAATAGCCTGTATCTCAGTATTGGCCTCGACAGCATTTTCTTTTTCTATTGTGAATACTGATTCAAATATTAATTTACAGCCTGTCCTATCTCCTCAGACTCCACATGCAACTTAACACTACTGTCCTTGATTGCCATTAATCTTCATTTGTTCAATCTATTATTCATGACGTACTGATAGAAAGCTTGAGGGTTTTCCGCGATCCTACTTGCCAAAGACTTCTCATGCTCTCTCCTGGCTATCTTAGCTCTTTTTTTAAGTCCTTCCAGGCTGACTTGTAACTGTCAAGTATCCGAACTGAGCCTTCACGTTTCATCTTTACATAAGCCTCCCTCTTCCTCTTGACAAGCGATTCAACTGCTTCAGGAAACCACAGCAGCCTCACTTGACCACTTGCTCCTTTCTTGACATGTAGAAACTTATCAAGGACACACAGTAGCTGTTGTTTGAAAAAGCTCCACACTTAAAATATACCCATCCTCTGCTATTTCCTTCCCCATCCTATGCATCCTAAAACCTTTCCTAATCGCATCATAATTGCCTTTCCCCCAGCTATAACTCTTGCCCTGCAGTATACACCTGTCCCTTTCCATCACTAAGGTAAACATAACTGAATTGTGGTCACTATCAACAAAGTGTTCACCTACCTCCAAATCTAACACCTGGTCTGGTTCATTACTCAGTACCAAATCCAATTTGGCCTCGGCCCTTGTTGGCCTATCTACATACTCTGTCAGGAAACCATTCTGCACACATTGGACGAAGTACGTGAACTGCAGCACTTCCAGTCAATATGTTGAAAGTTTAATTCTTCCATAACAACTACTCTGTTATTTTCGTTCCTATCCAGTATCATCTTTGTAATCCTTTCCTCTACATCTCTGGAACTTTTCAGAGGGGAATGGAGAACTGTCAACAAGGTGACCTCTCCATTTTTGTTTCTAACCTCTTCCCATACGACCTCACTAGACGAGTCCTTCTCAAGCATCCTTTCTACCAACGTAATGCTGACTTTGATTTTCAATGACACCTCCCCCTCCCCCACCCCCAACCCCCACCCCGCCCCACTGTTAGTACCTTCATTGTTCTTATTGAAGCATCTAAACCCCAGACGCTACAACGATTAGTAATTCCCTGCTCTATCCATTTCTCCAAAATGGCCAAAACATCAAGCTGTACAACTGCACAATTTGGAAACAGGGAGTGATTGGAGGGATGTTAAATGAGTGTGAGTTGGATAGATCAGAAGACAGCATGAGGGGAGATAGACAGGAACAGACAGAAAATGGAAGTTTTATTTAGAAATTCTCACGGACTGCAAGGCCTTTATCTATTGCCCTACCCTGTGAGCACTGTGCAGATACTGGCTGTGGTCTCAGAGCATTTATCGCCAATAATATCACAGAGCTGAGTTGCTGACAGTTAAACAGAGTCCAAAAGGCCGAGTGATTTTATTTTTTTCTACAATGAGAAGGTGATTTAATTTAAATAGACTGGGTGAACAACAGCAGGAACTGTGAATCGTGCTCGATACTGAGATACTGCGCCCGAGAATCTCAATGAGGTGGATCACTGACAGAGGGGAAATCAGCATCTCAGCTGTGGGCCAAATAATGATTGATAAAGATTGCACACCACTTCCATGGTTTTGTAATACACATTTCAATTTATGTAGCTCAATATCATGAGTGTATCTTATTTCTTTGTACTTCCCATAGTTTAGTACGGACAGAAAATCATTTTGTCCCCGTATTTTGTGTTCAATAAACAGATTTTACTCCTCATTCCTCACTTTAGATATATCCCTGAATCTGTTCTTCATATGAGTTATAAAGAATAACATTCCAATACTGATGACTGAGGAATATTATTGTCCCTCCCTCCAGTCTGAACTGCCATGTCTCACAATTCTCTCTGTTTCCTGTCTCCTCCACAATGCCAAAATCACACTGTAATTGAAGTCCAGTAAATGACATTTCATCACAGTTCACTAACATCGATAACATCAATAGCACAGGCCTCATCTGCCTCTCTCTAAACCTGGAATAACAATCTCAATTGCATTTGTCACGTTCAATTCTCTGTTAACATAGCCATGCTACTTGTCTGTTACAACCCCACGTTTCTCAGACGCACATTCGCCTCAGATCATGAACTATAAAAATTGTCTCAATGTTTTATTGAAATTATGATGCTTAATCAATAGTTCCAGGATGTATGTTTCCATTTATAATCAGAGACGTTCTTATAAACTTATGGCATTACTCCTACATCCAAGACAGATTGAATGGTTACACTCAATTGATCAACCGGCCTCAGGATTTGTCCCATCACTCACCCTCACAAAGCCCATCCAGAAAATGACAGTTTGAATCATTGTTTTGAATTTGAATAAAACAATATTGAACTGAAAGGCGTTGGCTGGAGCGATTTGTTCAGTGACTGTGATTGATGTGGATCCGAGATGTGTCACTGGAGGGTTTGCCTCTTATAGTAATTAAGGAAACGGTTCAATGTGTTTTCCCAGTATGGGCGGGAGCATCAATGACTGGACTAACAGGGATCAGCAGCTCGAGAGACAGGGGGAGGAGAGATCAGAATCTAAGAACATTAGACTGGGATGTTCCAATAATGGATCAGAATCTGAGAACATTAGACTGGAATATTACAAGAGACAGAAGTTTATCCTAGGGTCTTTTCTACCTTTCTCAGCCTTGGATATCATTAGCATCACGGGTCGAAGATATCCTTTGGATTATACAAGGTGGTTATTATCCCATCCTTTTTATAGTTGGTGTTCCTGCTAAGTCATTTCATCTGACCATTAAACTGAATTGAACTGAATTGCTGTTCATATTCAAATTTTACAATTTGGAAGTCATCATTTTCAGATCCAGTCAAAAATTTTATTCCTTACTGATTATAACTAGCAAATTACTATTCACAACTTTCTCAACAATATGCAAGGAGAAACCAGACTGTTCCTAATCTCCATGATCTTTTTTCTTCATTCATATTTACATTTCTACATGTTCTCCCCACTCACTAATCCTGCCCAAGGCCACTATCAGAATATTTCAGTCACCTTCTCAGCCTCAATGCAACTGCTGAATAATCCATCGTTTGTGCCTTTGGTAGATCCAGATATAACCATTTCAAGTCCCTTCTAACTATGCTTACGTCACAAAATATTTGCACTTGAGCTGGTTAATTTGTCCTTTCCACAGAATCTGTCAGATGGACAGACAGTGCATGGTGGCCAAGTAATTGTCTCATAATCAAACGGCACAGAATAATAATCTGTTGGTATCTCATGAAGGAAGTTGATGGAATGCAAATGAGGTTACCTATTTGCTTTAGAGAAGGCAATGGGTTATCCTTCCATGTTCAGGACTCTGTGTGACTGCAAACCCACAGCAATGGGGTTTACTCTTTATTATCCTGTGCAACAGCTGAATCAGCCACTCAGTTCAAGATCCGGTTTCCTCCCACAGTCCAAAGATGTGCAGGTCAGGTGAATTGGCCATGCTAAATTGCCCATAGTGTTAGGTAAGGGGTAGATGTAGATGTAGGGGTATGGGTGGGTTACGCTTCGGCGGGGCGGTGTGGACTTGTTGGGCCGAAGGGCCTGTTTCCACACTGTAAGTAATCTAATCTAATCTAATCTAATCAGCATAACATACTGGCCTGAGCAGGGCTGCACACATCCCGTGAGGGAAGAACAAAAGGAAAAATAGCTCCCTGTCTCTGCCTGATTTCCATTCTCCTGTAAGGCATTTCCATTCAGGTAGGTGACCATTCCCTGTTTCAAGTGAATTCTTTCTGATTGAGTCTCCCTCTCAACATGATATACATCTCCATCGATAGCTCTGGTGATGACTGACGCACAGATGCAAGAAACTTCAAAATTCCACATCATTCGCAGTGCAGAGAGAAGGAATGGCTTTTTTATACCACCGGAAAGAAGCTGAGACAGCTAAGTGAGTGAACAGAATTATTGTGATCAACCCTAGAGTGTTGTTGAGATAGTATTTGGGGTATTGTGCACAGATTTTCTCTCCTCTATAAGGAATAATCCTCTTCGTAGAAAGAGCATAAAGGAGTTTCGCCTGATTAATTGTTGGGATGATTGTACCATCGGGCATGCATGAGGATTATTCTGTAGCGCTTTGAAGAATAAGAGGTGATTGCATTGAAACGTAAGGTGATGGACAGTTATTCATTATATTCCAAACAAAACTAATACAGTGATAATTCCATGTTTTTAACTTGGTTTACATGATTCTCGATGACTAAAAAGACTCTGAGAACGTTCCTCTCACTCCACGCCACTCCCCATTTCGATTGAGAGAGAGAGAGCCAGTCTTTAACTAAACTCTTCCAACATTAATACAGTGCATTTTGTGTGTGATCATACATAGAACTTCACGTTATTCACCATCGCAACAGGAGCCACAATACCATCATTCTAAAACAGTTAACTATCCCCACCTGCTTCTGACCCCAACGGAGAATATGGGTCTGTCTTCTTGGAGATGGAAGATGCCTCTTTGAGGCTTGGCACAAAACATTTGGCTTCCTCCCTCACTGCCGGCAAAACATGTTAAAGTATCATTTGTTCCACAAAGACCATTGTGAGCAATCTATGAGTGCGGTCTCTGCTCTATTCGTTTTCCAGGTTGGAGCATCAATGACACCCTCCTATTCCTGCGTAAGTGTTTCGAGGGATGAATGGTCTCCTACAGGTTCCATAGAACAGATTTCGGGGTCTTACTGGACTCTGCCTGTTCCGGTTTAACAGCTCAATGTACTCACCAGTCGCCTCCTCTTCCTGTGGAACAGGCAGGAGGATTGAATGGGCTGTCCCTCTTCTTGATCAGTCATTTCGATGGGTTGAATAGTTTCCACATATCCGGGTGTAACCAGCTTGAGATGCTGAATGAGCTCCTCTTTTAACTGTGGAAATGTGCAGTGCCTGGCCGTTCTGTTACATCAATGTTACCAATACTTTAACAGCACAAACGTGAATGCTGTTTGGGTCTTGCTGACTATGGACACAGACCGGTTCAGGAGCTGCATGGGGACAAAATGTTCTGAATATTGTGTGATCTTCAGTGATCACTCCGCTTCTGATCTTGGAATAGATGAGGGGCGCCGGGAATGGGGGCACATAGACGTTGACGAAGGAGCTGAAGATGTTTGTGCGGAGGAAGTTAATCTGAGGATCTCCTGAAGAGATGTCCCGGGACTGAGAGTATTGTCGGCCACTGACCACAAACATCTTCCGTTGTGCTCTGAAAACCCTAACCAGTGAGGAGGTTAGACCTGATTCTCATTGAGCTCAAAAAATTAGGTGGTCCCGATGACATCCTCAGTCAACGACTGCCTTGATATCAAGGCCATTCATTCTTTCCTGAGCCCCTGTGTTAACCTCTTGTTCAAATCAATAGGTAACGGTGTATGTGTAGAGAGTGTTTTCCTCTCACAGAGGGTAATCAATGTCAGGAATTATCTGGACTAGAGAGTTAGGGGAGCTACATCACTGAAAGTATTTAAAGAGGTGATACATGAATCTTTGACCTGTCAGAGAGCTGTGGAATGGGAAGAACTGGGAACTATGGAGGAGTTAATGCGAACAGTAGATCAGCAATGATCATATAGAATGGCTTGACCGTCCGCATTACCTATTCCTGTTCCTTATGTTTTCATTTTCTGTAATTTCACAGTAAACGGCTGTAATTTTCCTGGATGTACTGTATTTTTGTGTTGTAATCAGAGAGATCAAAGCATTTTTGAGTCATCTCTGAGTGAGGTATGGAACTTTATTCATAACGAATCCTGGTCTAGACCAAGACCAACAAATGAAGCACAAGTTGTAGAGAGGGGGCACGCTCTAAACAGACCAGAGGCGTCTTTCAAAACAAGCCTGGATTTCCAAATAACATTTTCCAATCCATACCAATCTGAGTGTGACAGTTGTGAGGGATCAAATGAAATCCTGTGTTACTGTGGAGCATTGGCCCCCATCTGCACCTTGCAGGAGCTGTGAGAGGCTGAATGCGCCATAATAACACGGGACTGTGGAGCAAGAGTGGGTCATCAGACACTTTGTCATGGCTCTATCATGCACTATGATCTGATTAAGGTCTCAGCAGCACTTTTCTGTCAGTGTACCATTTCCCTACATTCATTTGTCTTTCAAATGTCTTACATAGACAATTTTGAACAAATGGAAATATCCAGGCATCACAATCTTCTGTGGAAGGGAATTCACACCTTAAAAACATTTTGGGAATCTCTTGTTCGTTTTCTGACCAATGTTGGAGGGTCAATCATGTCTTTTCCCACTCCTCTATTGGTGAAAACAAATTTTAAATGTAACCAGTTGAGTGCTGTGTCCAATGATATCGGTATCGGACTGGGTAATTTTCAAGAAAAATCTGAGACACAGAAAGTTGAACTGTGAACAAATGGTAAAATGATAGAGTGTCTCAAATATGTTTCTGACTTTGAATTTATTCTGCTCACACTAATGTCTGGGAATGCGGATTTCTTCTCGGAGCAGTTGGATTTGGATTTGTTTGAATTCCCTTTGCTTCGAGCTGTACAGAGATTCCTATGAATCGTCATCAGGAATCCTCCACGAGTGATAAAGATGACTCAGGATTTTTCTGCTCTTACACCTTGTTATCAGCAGAACAAAGTAAGAGAGAGAGAGACCAATTGACTGCTGCTTCTGGAGCAAGTAATATTTTTCTCCGTCTCTGTGTGGGAAAATACAAGAATGTCAACTGAACACCAAACTGGACCATGTGCACTCTCCATGTACATTCTCTGGAATGGATGATAATAGACTGTATGCTGTATGCAGCATTATTGCTGTTGTTGTGCACACTGCTTTGCATAAGCAAATGAAAATAATGTGCCCGTTTTATGATTTGATGTGATGCTTATATGCATCTGCGTAATTTTTAATAATGGGTTGATATCTTCATAATATTTGTTTTAAGACCAATGCATCTCATTCAAAAAAAATTATTATCTAGCTTTAGTCTTCTTAACAAGAGAAAATATGTGTCCAGCTGAAATACTTCTCTGAAAATCGTGGTTCAGTAAGATTTCTCATCTAAGAGCTAAACAGATAATCCCCGATAACAAAATGCCTTCATTTCAGGAATGAGTAAAGGGAAGCATCTTTGAACATCTTTGAAAGGAATTGTATCCTTTCTTTTTTAGTTTAGAGGATCAGAACTGCACCCAGTGTATCTGATGTGGTCTCAGCAATCCTTGCACAGATTCAGTGAAATATTCCTAATTAAACCCAATACCCGTTGCCACAAGCAGCATCATTCCACTTACCTTCTGAATCACTTGCTGCATCTGCAGACAGTCTTCATATGATTCATGTACAAAGAATATGAAAAACATCTGCATCACAGAGTTCTGCAATCTCTCTCCATTTAAAGTGTTCCCGACTGCAACAGACAACTCACATTATATTATTTCTGCTGAGGGTATGCTCACTAACCTTCCCTGTCTACATCATAATGCAGATTCACTACCTCCATTTGAAGATCTATTGAATGATCATTTTGGTGTACGAGGAAGTTCAGCTTTGATCCATTCAGTCCCTTCATCCAGATATTTTACATAGATTATTGATCATTGATGACCCTACAGTGATCTCTGAGTCAAAGCTAGTTACAGTTTTATTTTTAAAAAATCATATGTCACTACTGTCTATTTCTTGTTAGTGACAACATCCCTGTTCCTGTGCAGCAGTTCAGGCGGGTTGAATGGCCTCGTCCTGGGCTGTGTAATGTACTCAACGAGCTGAATTACTTCATCCTATATTCCTGTGTAATTCCTTAGAGGGGCAGAATGGTCTCCTCCCATCTCATTGTAACGATCCAGTCTGGCTGAATGGGATGGTCCTCCACCCTGTAATCGCACTGAGGGGTGGATTGGGGTTGGGTCAGCAGTATATCTCTCTAACTGCTTTGAGGGGTGGATTGAAGGAACAACTCATGAGGTAGGGACAGCAGTCTATCTCTGTAATGTCCGGGAGCGTGGATTGAGGGAACAACACATGTGATAAGGGCAGCAGTATATTCCTGTAACGGCCGGGAGGATGGATTGAGGGAACAACACATTGGAAAGGCGCAGCAGTTGGCCATTTGGTGGCACCATTCAGAATGCTCATGGCTGATCCGAGTGTGTCTGACCATCCGTCTCCTGTGTGTTCCCAATAAACATTGACTCTCCTGTCCGGAAAAAGATCAGTCAAGCTCAAACTAAAATACCTAAATTAACCGAGTCTTCACTGCTCCCTGAGGATGAGGACACCACAGATAGCACAACAGTAAAGGGAAAGGGACATCCTTCTTTCATTGTGGGACACATTTTTTAAAAACTGTGTTAACCTCATATCAAATCACTGTCCCTTTTCGGATATAGTGGTACAATAACTAGGAACAGAAATTAACCATTCTGCCCTCCAATCTTTTCCCACATTACCACTGACTGTTTCCAATCAAATATGTTGCTGCTGCTGTCTCAGAAAGAGAATACCTGATAGCATAACACTACACGAGCATTACAAAAAGGAGCAGAATTAGACCATTTGGTCCATCGAGTCTGATATACCATTCAGTCATTTCTAATATGTTCCTCAACATCATTCTCCTACCTTCTCCCAGAATCCTTGATCTCCTTATAAATCAAAAAAATATTTATTTGTTTCTTAATGGCACTCGTGTCTGTGTCTTAATGTGTATTTAAGTGTGTGTGTCCATGTACTTGTGATTTTTGTATTTGTGTGACTAAGTCTGTCTGTCTTTGTATCAGCCTGTGTGTTTCTATCTGTGTTTGTGTCCATTTGTGTGTGACCTTTTATGTCTTTGTGTGCTTCTCCGTGTGTGCATGCTTATCTCCTTGTATGCATTGTGTATGTTAGTATATTGGGGTATTTACCAATACGTCTGTGTATTTCAATGCCTGCATCTCTGTGCAATGGGAAATCTGTTCTTCTACGAGTGAGAGAGAGATGAGGTTGGAATTGACAGTAGGTTTGAAATGAGAATTGCTCGTTACTAAACACTGCTCCTTATTTGGTTGGTGGGACGTGGATGTTTCAGAATCTCCACCCAAGGCCTCTTGGCCCTCTCCGCCTCTCTCCAAGATCCTCCCCACATATCAGTGTAGGGATATGAGGGAACGGATATCTGGCACTCCATCACCCGGGGTGGCCCGTTCTGTCCTATTCCAGGCTGTTTCTCCTGGAATGGGAGAAAGGGAAGGAATGAGTGTGGGTGGAAGTGGATGGTCCTGCTGTTGGTGCTGGACTAGTTAAGGTGTGACATGGTGAGGTAGCCAGAGGGAGTCTGTCCATAGTGTTGCATCCATGTCGTGCTATTAGAGTGCGGGGCTATTGCATCAGGGACAGAAAATGTGGGGGAGGGAAGGTGCTGAATTGAACAGCGGGAGTAGTCGTGCTTGAGCCTTTTTGGAGTGTGAGTCTTGGACGAGGGTCGGTGCTATAAGAGACATACAGTGAGTGTGTGGGAGCAGTGAGAGTATACGGTGACACGAATCCTGATAAAGCGGAATGGATATTGATGCTTGTCCTATATTGCCGGACCTGTCTTCAGATCATCTCAGCATCGAGGTGAGCCTCCCCGAATGACTTATCAAAGTCTATCACAAATAACGACACAGGCTCTGTCCCTCAGATTCCACAGAATCAGTCTGGGTGGGTCCTACAAATAGCAAGGAGAAACAAACTTGTGTTATATATCTGAATCAAAACTGTCGCACAAATATTTTGCATCATATGCTCTGGAAATTATATGTGCAACTATATGTAAAGGGAAGCTATGACATACTGATATTATCGCTGGGCTCTTAACCCAGAGACCCAGGTAATGTTCTGGGGACATGGTCTCAAATTCTGCCATGACAGATTGTTGAATTTGAATTCAATAAGTATCTAGAATCGAGGGTTTATGATGACCAGGAATCCATTCCTGATTGTTGGAAAAACTCATCTATTTCACTGATGTCCTTTAGGGAAGGAAACGGCTGTTCCTTTCTGGTCTGGCCTGCATGTCACTCCAGATCCAAGGCAACGCTGTTGACTCTTAACTGCCGTCTGGCATGGCCAGTAAATGCTGGTTAGCCAGCTTAGCCCTCATTCTGTGAATGAGTAGCAAATACTCGTGGGTTCTGCAGTAATAATGGATGGTGTCAAGTTGCATCGAAACTGAGTTAACTAAGTGACTGCTAATGTTGTGAAAAATAAATTCCATAAGTGTATATAAGGTAGGTTGGAGAGTATGTTGTGAACCAAACTAGAAAGCAGATTATTTCGGATTTGGTTCTGTGTGATACTGATTAAGGATGATCAGCCATGATCATATTGAATGGTGGTGCAGGCTTGAAGGCCAGAATGGCCTACTCCTGCACCTATTGTCTATTGTCTATTGTGTGGTCGGAAGCACGAATTACTAACCTTGCTCTGAAGCAGATTTGGAGGAATAGTGACATTAATATGTTATATTTTACACAGCGTCTGCATTCAATGTGGAATGTTTGAACATTCTGGTCAAACATCATGGAAGCCCAGAGGTTAGAGGGTCAAGTTCGCTCCAGTGAATTGGGAAAATACAATATAACATTCAGTAGGAGAACAATGATTGTTAGACCCATATAATCTTATAGCACGGCGACAGGCTATTCGGCCGAAACTGGTCCATTCCGAACAAAATGTCCATTCACACTTACCCCATTTCCCCGCCATTTCCCTGTATCCTTCTAATGCTTTCCTAACTCTGTATTTGTCCAAATGCATTTTAAATTTTGTGAATGTACCACCTCAACTACTTCTGCTGTGAGCTCATCCCAAATGTATACCACCCTGTGTGTAAAAGAAATTGCCCCTCAGGTTCCATTTTACTCTTTCCCCTCTGACCTTAAATTGATTCCCTCTAGTCCGTGATTGCCCAATCCTGGGGAAAAAAAAAGATTGAGTGCATTGACTCTATCCATGCCTCCCATGATCTTATACACTACTATCAGATCCCCCTCAGCCTCATACATTCTAAAGTAAAAACTCCTAGCTTGTTCAACCTCTCACTATAACTCAGACCATTGAGTCTTGGCAACATCCTTGTAAATTTCTTCTGCACTCTTTCCAGTTTAATAGCATCCTTCCTCGAGCAAAGTGAACAAAACTGAACATGACGCTACAAGTATGGACTCGCCAACATCTTGTATAACTGCAACATATCTCCCTAATTTCGATACTCAGTGCTCTAACTGATGAAGGCCAGTGAGTCAAATGCCTTTTTCAGTGCCTTGTCTACCTGTGACTCCACTTACAGAGAACCGTGCACCTGAATTCCAACGTCACTCTGTTCCACTGCACTCCTTAAGGCCCTGCCTTTCACCATGAAACTCCTGCCTTGATTTGACTTTCTAAAATGCGAGAACTTACACTTATCTGAATTAACTTCCATTTGCCATTTCTTGGCCTACTTCCCCACCTGATCAATGTACTGCTGTAATTTCTGAGATTTCTGATAACCTTCCTCACTGTCCACGATACCACCTATTTTAGTGTCACCTTGAAACTTACAAATCATGCCTGTACATTCTCATCTAAATCATAGATATGTGTAATATATGAATATATCGACCCGGCACCGACCCCTGAGGCATTCCACTCATCACAGGCCTCCAGTCCGAACAGTATCCTTTCTCGATTACCCTCTTCTTCCTATCATCAATACAATTTTGGACCTAATTTGCCAGCTCCCCCTCAATTCCATATGATCTAATCTTCCAGAGCAGCGTACCATGTGGAACCTTATTGAAGGCCTGACTGAAATCCATATAGACTATATATACAACCATGCCCTTGCCAAAGTTGCTGGTCACTTCATCAAAGCAGTCTAACAAATTTGTGAACCATAATCCCCCATTCACAAGGCCCAGTCTTTCCAAATGCATGTATATCTTCTCCCTCAGAATCTTCTCAAGTAACTTTCCTGCTACAGATTTTAGGTTTACTGGTCGAAAGTTCCCCGGTTTTTATTTGTAGCCCTTCCTGAATAACGGCACAGCATTCACTACCACCCCCATTCCTCCAAAACCTCAACCATTGGCTACCGATGTAACAAAAGTACCAACCAGGGCCCCCGCTATTTCATTCCTGTCCTCCTGCAGTGTTCCTGAATATATATGGTCAGGACCAGGAGATTTACAGAAATACTACAAAGTCTGAAAAATATGTCTATTGATTTCTGGCAAAACACCCAAGAATGAGAAAGTGAGTTAACAATGATTAGCATAATAAATTAAAGATTATATTAATCACAGGAAGTGACTTCAGAAGAATTCCAGACATTGTGGAATCGTGAGAATTCTCAGAAAATTACGATCCAGAAAAGGAGGGCCATGAAACGGGTAAGGAAATCAAAAAGGGAACATGCATGCAAACAAACAGGAACACAAAGACTGCATAAATCTATGGTCGATATTTCAAAGGAAAGAGAAAAGCATAGTCAAATGTGGCAATCTGCAATCAGGCGAGATGAGCTTATTATGGATAACAGGGAAATGGCCAAGCAAATAACCAGTTACTTTGCATCTGTCCTCATGAGGAAGATCCAGAAAATCACCCAGAAGTTCGAAGTCATCACATAGGACTTGTGGATCGAAAGATATAAAGTCAATTTATATCAGTAACAAGGCTCTACTTGAACATACAGCTGGATTGAGCATTGTTAACCTTGACAAACCAGATGTACTTCATACCAAAATCTTCAGGAATAAACCACTAATAGAAGGATTAGTTGCACTGTCGATGACTGTGTTCTATTACCCAGTGCATTCTGCATAGTCTGGATCCAAGCACTATAGATGAACGGTAGTGATCCCAGCATCTACAAAGGGAAGAAGAGATAGTGTGGAGAACTGTCGACCAATTAACTTGACATTTGTGGGGAAACTGTTGGAATCTATTATATAGGATGTGATATTCGTTATTTAGAAATTAACAGCAACATTGTTGAGAATCAGTATGCATTTCTGAAAGGGAAATCATACTTGACAAGCTTTGGAATTGTTTGAAGTTGATGCTTACAGCATAGATAATGGGGAACCAGTACAATTGGCATATTTTAGATTATCAGAAGGCTTTCTATAAGAACTCACACAATGAGTTCATAAATGCAATGAATGTGAAGGGTATTTGGAGTGATATATGCAAGTGGTAAGTTAAAGTTTGGATCGCCTTCCTTTAAGGGAGTCAGAATATAGATGTAAAGACATGTTGGAGCAGTTTAACAGCGTGTTGGTGAGTACTGTATCTGGAATATAGAGTACAGTTTTGGTCACCAAATCTGAGAAAGAATATACTGACCACAGAGGAAGTTCAATGGACATTCCCCAGATTAATCCCTCAATTGGTGAGATTGTGTGATGAGGAAACTCCGCCTATGTTCTCCAGAGTTTCAAAGAATTAGAGATGGGTCACTGTGAAATGTATAAAATTAACAAAATATGTGACAAGTTGGAAATTAACAGGATGTTTCTATGGCTGCCTAATACACAATCAAGGGAAATAATGGCAGGATAAAGGACAGATCATTTAAGACTGCAATAAGGAGGAAATTCTGCACGCGTAGGGGACTAACTAACACATGGGCATGAAAACCTGCCAGCAGGGCAAGAATAGGGAGAATTCCCAGATAACATACAAGTATGTCCAGCGGAACAGAATGACCAGGGAACTGGTAGGACTCATTAGTGACTCGCCAAATTTCATGCAAATGAAGTTTAGTGGTAGGAGACACAAGGTGGTGGTTGACTCTTTGTGTGACTGGAGGCCAGTGTCCAATGGTATACCACAGGGATCAGTGCTGTGTCCCTTATTATTGGTGATTCGGAAGTGCTGGTGTTGGACTGGGTGGATAATGCTAAAAATCGCATAACAACAGATTATAGTCCAACAGGTTTATTTGGCGGCACTACCTTTCTGAAGTGCTGCTTCTTCATCAAAGCGCACAATCACCTGATGAAGAAGTAGCGCTTCGAAAGCTAGTGCCTCCGAACAAACCTGTTGGACTCTAACCTCATGTTGTGTGATTTTCCACTTTAATATTTGTGGTACTCATAAATGATGTCGCTGTGAATATGGACGAGGGGTGGGGAGTGTGATAAGTAGGTTTGTGTTTGCTACTCAGATTGGCCGGTTGGTTGGCAGTGAGGAGGAAGACCTTAAATTATGGGAAGATACAGATGGTATGGTCAGCTGGGAAGATCAATGGCACATGGAATGTAACCCTGATAAATATGAGGTGATGCACTTTGGAAGAAGGAACCAGGCAGGGAAGGATACAATGAATGGCAGCACACTAGGAAGGTCAGAGGGTGTTTCTCCACACATCCCTGAATGTGACGGACAGGTTACTACACTTTTTGGGAAAGCATAGGGGACTGTAAACATAACCTTGATTCATTGAGGCACAGATTATAAGAGCTATGCGGAACTTTGGTGATGCCAAGATGGAATACTGGGTGTAGTTCTGGGAATCACATTACAGGAAGGATGTGACTGCACTGGAGGGGGTGCAAAGGAGATTCACCAGGATATTCCCTGAGATGGAGCACATCAGCTATGGAGAAAGGCTGGATAAGCTTGGGTTGTTTAGTTTGGAGGTGAGGAGGCTGAAGGGGACGTGATTCTGAAGGATAGGATTACGAGGAGCATGGGCAGTGTGGATGGACAGCAGCTGTTCTTTTTAGTCAAAGAGCCACACGTCTAAAGTGAAGGGTTTGGGGTTTAGTGAGGATTTGAGGATTGCCTTTCACCTAGAGTGTGTTGGGGACTGAAATGTTTTTCTTGAGAGGCGAGTTGTCATGGTAACCTCAAACCATTCGAAAATACACGGCAGCGCACTTGAAATGCCTTAAGATTCACGGCCTTTGTAAAGATGAGGCGTGAAGGTTCAATAGGGGCAATTGAGAGTTATAAGGTAGCCCGGAAGGACCTGAAGAGAGAGCTAAGAGCAGCAAGGAGGGGACATGAAAGGTCCTTAGTTGGTAGGATTAGGGAAAACCCTAAGGCTTTCTATAGGTATGTTAGGAATAAAAGAATGACAAGGGAAGGAATAGGTCCAATCAAGGATAGTAATGGGAAGTTGCGTGTGGAGGCTGAAGAGATTGGGGAGGCGCTGAATGAATACTTTTCGTCAGTATTCACTCAGGAACAGGACATTGTTGTCGATATGAATACTGAGGCACGAATAAGTAGAATGGATGGCTTTGAGATATGTAAAGAAGAGGTGTTGGAAATTCTGGCAAGGGTGAAAATAGATAAGTCCCCTGGGACTGATGGCATTTTTCCTAGGATTCTCTGGGAAGCAAGGGAGGAGATTGCAGAGCCATTGGCCTTGATTTTTGTGTCCTCTTTGTCGACAGGAGTAGTGCCAGAGGACTGGAGGCTAGCAAACGTGGTTCCCTTGTTCAAGAAGGGGAGTAGGGATAATCCTAGTAACTATAGGCCAGTCAGTCTCACTTCTGTTGTGGGCAAAGTCTTAGAGAGAATTGTAAGGGATAGGATTTATGCACATCTGGATAAGAATGATGTGATCAAGGATAGTCAGCATGGTTTTGTGAAGGGCAGGTCGTGCCTCACAAACCTTATTGAATTCTTTGAGAAGGTGACTAAGAAGGTAGATGAGGGGAAAGCGGTAGATGTGGTATATATGGATTTTAGTAAGGCGTTTGATAAGGTCCCCCATGGTAGGCTACTGCAGAAAATACAGAGATATGGCATTGAGGGTGAGTTGGAGGTTTGAATTAGGAATTGGCTCTCTGGAAGAAGACAGAGGGTAGTAGTTGATGGCAAAGGTTCATCTTGGAGTGCCGTCACTAGCGGTGTTCCGCAAGGATCTGTTTTGGGACCATTGCTGTTTGTCATTTTTATAAATGACCTGGAGGAAGGGTTAGAAGGTTGGGTGAGCAAGTTTGCGGATGATACGAAAGTCGGAGGAGTTGTAGACAGTGAGGAAGGATATGGCAGGTTACAGCGGGATATAGAGAAGCTGCAGAGCTGGGCAGAAAGGTGGCAAATGGAGTTCAATGTAGCTAAGTGTGAAGTGATTCACTTTGGTAAGAGTAATAAAAAGATGGATTACTGGGCTAATGGTAGACTACTTGGTAGTGTGGAAGAGCAGAGGGATCTTGGTGTCCATGTACACAGATCTCTGAAAGTTGCCACCCAGGTAAATAGTGCAGTGAAGAAGGCATATGGCGTACTGGCTTTTATTGGTAGAGGAATTGAGTTCCGGAGTCCTGAGGTCATGCTGCAGTTGTATAAGACTCTGGTGCGGCCGCATCTGGAATATTGTGTGCAGTTTTGGTCGCCATATTTTAGGAAGGATGTGGAGGCACTGGAACGGGTGCAGAGGAAGTTTACCAGGATGTTGCCTGGTATGGTAGGAAAATCCTATGAGGAAAGGCTGAGGCACTTGGGGTTGTTTTCATTGGAGAAAAGAAGGTTTAGGGGTGACTTGATAGAGGTGTACAAGATGATTAGGGGGTTAGATAGGGTTGACAGTGAGAACCTTTTTCCACGTATGGAGTCAGCTATTACAAGGGGGCGTAGCTTTAAATTAAGGGGGGGTAGATATAGGACTGATGTTAGGGGTAGGTTCTTCACTCAGCGAGTCGTAAGTTCATGGAATGCCCTGCCAGTAGCAGTAGTGGACTCTCCCTCTTTATGGGTATTTAAGCGGGCATTGGATAGGTATATGGAGGATAGTGGGTTAGTGTAGGTTAGGTGGGCTTTGATCGGCGCAACATCGAGGGCTGAAGGGCCTGTACTGCGCTGTATTTTTCTATGTTCTATGTTCTATGACACTAATATTATGTCGCGAAGTGGGTCTAATGTAGACCGTGCTGTATTTCTGATAGTACAGAGTCTTTGCTTCAGTGATTGTATGGCTGTGGAAGGTCAATCACTGAGTACCTTAAAATAGGAATTGATAGATTTCTGAAGAATATCTTAACAACGTTTTTACACAGAACTTGAAATATTTTCTGAATATATGTCAATGGCAAAATTAGGGGGGAAAATGTACAGCTTTCCTACAGTTTGACACCAGATAATTGAGGACTGCGAAATAGCAGAACTATGGGACAAATACTTCAGTTATGCATTCACAGAAGAAAGCAAAACAAAAAATAAAACTTCCTAGCAATACGAGAGAACTTTAGTCTGGTGAGAAAAAGGGAATAGAATTAAATTATCAACTAAACAGTTTAGAGAAAGTATCGGACTGAAATTAATGGGCATAGACAAAGTCAACAGAGATTCATGAAATAGGAATCATATTTGAGAAAGTGGCTTTTAGAAAAATTATGTAGAAGCTATCAATGCAATACGAGTGGAATTTCAGAAAGATTTTTGATAAAGCCCCAAGCCTATTGTGCAAATTCGAATCCTATTGGACTGGGGCTAATACATGGACATGGTTCTCCAAGGACAGAGCTGGCAGGAAACAGTGAGTAGGAATAAAACAACGTTTTTTTTTTAAATGGAAGGCTAGGGATATATAGCAAGGATCGTGTCTTGCGCACTAGCTATTGCCAATACCCATCATATATTTGGTTGAGTGTCTCAAATGCAATATTCCCAAGTTTGCTGATAGCACGAAACAATGTCAGCTTGTGAGTGGGTGAGGAGGATGTAACAAAGCTCCAAGGTGACTGCGACAAGTGAAATGACTGGGCAAATACGTGGCGGATGGAGAGCAATGGGAGAGATGAGATGTTATGTGTACTTTGATGGGAACAATAGAATGGCAGCCTATCATTTGAAAAGGTAGTGGTTGAAAAATGTTGCTGTATAAAGGAACTTAAGCTGCATTTTTGTTTATTTCTGTGCAGCCCCCGAGTCCATGTAAGGCAGTGAGTTCTGAATCCAGGAGTCAATACTGGGAATGGCATTGGCACGCTGACCAGTGTATATAGAAGCAGCAAGTGGGGAGCTGTAACATTGAAAGGAATCTGGATCTCCCTGTACACCAGTCACTGAAAGCAATATTTCAGGAGCAGCAAGTAGGGAGGAAGATAAATACTGTATTCACCTTCATGTCAGGGGGGATTTAAGTGCAGTAGTAAGAGTATCTTACTGCAGCTGTACAGGGCCTTGGTGGGACACCATCTAGAACATTGTGCAGCATTGTGTGCAGATTTGGTCTCTGTTCCTAATAGAGGACAAACCTGACATTGAGAGAGAGCTGTAAAGGATGTCCAGACTGATCTCTGGGATGACAGACCTGTTATGGGATCTGAGTTTGGGGCGACTGTACTTGTGTTCCATGCGGTTTCGGAAAATGAGTGGAGATCTCAGTGAAATATATAACACTCTGATTGGGCGAGACAGATTGGAAGCAGGGTTGGTAATTCCCCTGGCTCGGATGTCTAAAGCAAGGGGCCACAGTATCAGTTACTGACAGGCCGCTTTGCATTGAGGTGAGAATAAATGGACTGCACTCTGAGACTGGCGAACCAGGGGTACTCTCTCCCAGATCAGGCTGTGGAAGTCAAGGGGCTGAATATAAATAAGGATTTCTGGAAATTAAAGGGATAGGGATAGTGTAGGAGTATGGTGTGAAGATAGAAAATCAGCTATCGTTCCAGGTTGTTCTCCAATAACACGGTAACTGTGTTTCTGAGCAACACTGCGTTGTCGAAAATCGTGCAATATTAATAATGGGGTCTATGGAAAAAAGAGGGTAAGGGGCGAACCCCAAAATGTATCAGTAAATACCAAATATTAAGTTTAGTCTAACACACACACTAGTTCAGTCTAAATAAATCGTTAAATCACATGTTGTAATGGAACAGTGCCATAACTGTAACACTTTCACACTACAGTCACTCACTGGAGCACTGTACCTTTCACCAGAAAGCACGTGGGAGCTGAATAACCACGTGATGCCGATGGGGAATTCCGGGTCTCCTCAAGATTCTCTCCACAGTTTGAAATAAAGTTATTTCTAAATGTAGTCTACAATTTCCAGTTTCAGCCTCAGTTTCAAGGCTTCGTGAGCGCATTGGATTCCTGTTTTAGCTGACCACATTGTTTGTACATTTTGCAGAGAGGATCCTGAGGCAGGGTTTTGCTGTTCAGCTGGTTCCCGGCAAGGAATCGCGTCACAGTGAACGGGAATTCAATTTATAGAAAAAAGATTCACGAATCACATTGCAGCCAAATTGTATTTAATCATCACCTATTATCGGAGACCTGCCTGGATATTGAATGGAGGAGCAAAACTGATGGGCTGAAGGGACTACAGCAGTTCTCATTTTATATTTCACAATGTTTAAATATATTAAGGGATATGACTATTGTATGGGGGAAACTGCACTGAGGAGATGTTCGGCCATTATCTCACACAGGGAAAGCTCAATGTGTTGTATGACCTACTCCTGTCACAATGTATCTGTGCAGTGTGTGGAAAAGCTCTGCAAATATTGTCACAAGCTCTCAACTGTTAGGAAAGAGGTCTCTGCAGGGTCGACAGGATTGTGTTTCCCATTCCCTTTTCTACTAACGAGGCTGGTGTCTGGTGTTCGGTACGGGTTTATCATTTAAGACTTCAGTGCAGTTTGATATAATAGAGTGTCTTGCTTGGCCGATTCAGAGACCATTGAAGAGTTTATCACATGTCTCTGTGTCTGGAGTCACTTTTAGGCCAGACCAGGAAAGCTCGGGAGATTCTCTTCCTGAAAGTCCATTGGGGAAGGAAATCGAAGTTTACAACTGATAATGAACACAAGATCACTGTTACTGACACCAGATTTTAGATCTTGATATTTTATTAATTGTCTTTAATTTGCACCAGCTGCCAGAGCATTAGCCTGGTCTAGGTTAGTAATCCAGTGACACTTCCACAACGGCACCATCTCCACATGGGGACCTATCGGAAATCACACTGAGCAGATTATTTCTGTGTTGCTTGACAGCTCTGTCAAATTTGAACTCCCACCAATTTAACTGTCGTGATGGGACTGAAGGACTAGCAAAGAGTCAGCTTGCAGTAATCCTCCTCTTAGCCGATTGGATATAGTTGAGTAATTATCAACATTGCCAGGGAGATGTCGGAGTTGGAGCTGGAATGAAACAGCTTCCCCAGGGGCACGGCTTGTTGTGCAGCACAAGTCTTCAGTCCTATTGCAGGAATGGTGCCAGGGCCCACTGCATTAGTTGTATCTACAGTGTCCACCTGTTTTTTTTTCATGTCACGTGCAGTGAATTGGATTGGTTGAAGACTGCCATCTGTGATTCTGTGGGCATCATGGTGAGGGTGTGGTGGATAATCGACTCAACACTTTTGGCTAAGGATGGTGCAGATAATGTATCATTTACACTGGCGTACAGGGCTGTTCCATTATTTAGGGTGCGGATATTTGTGGAGTCCTCTCTTCCAGCAAGTTGGTTTATGGTCCATCGACTTTTCTGCATGGATTTGAAAGGACGACAGAGCTTAGATCTGATTTGTTAGTCTTGGGATCATCTCTCTCTCTCTGTATCAGATGTTAGTCCTGCTGTTTGTAGTGTAACCAGTCAAGTGCGATAGCTTTAATGGGTTGTAATCAGGTTTAGGTGCACGTGATTCCGACTCGACCATGTTCACACACACTCATCACTGACCCATGGATCGGCTTGATGATAATGGTAGATGGATGGACTATCCAGGGGGAAAAGTTACAGATTGTCATTGAAATATACCGCATCAGAAGATAACCCAATTTTAGCTGCAATACCTACAATTCAATTCTACTGACTGCCCCCCCCAGTTCATACCGAGACCTATTCACCCATCAGCCCAGTACTCAGTGACCTACTCTGGTTTCTGATGCGGAAATACTTCCACTTTCATATTCTCATTCTGCTGGAAGTCTTTGCTTGGTGTCACGCCTCCAATTTGTTAGATAAACAATACCCATTTAAGGTAATAATATGAATCTTTTCCTTTCAGTAATGCCATCTTCTGTATTTAAAATGAATGTGTTTCCCTCTGTTTTTTTCCCTTGACCATGAATCAGAGCTCTGCAGTGTCAGTGATGCCAGCCTTATGCAGTTTCAGAGTCAAGGAACTTGTCACCATGCATTAATGTTCAAAGTTTGGTAGAAGATTTGTAGCTCGGGTGCTCGTTGTTGTGATTCTGTTCGCCGAGCTGGGAATTTGTCTTGCAAACGTTTCGTCCCCTGACTAGGTGACATCCTCAGTGCTTGGGAGCCTCCTGTGAAGCGCTTCTGTGCTGTTTACTCCGGTATTTATAGTGGCCTGTCTCTGCCACTTCCGGTTTTCAGTTCGAGCTGTCTGCTGTAGTGTTACTGTTCAGTTCCCAGTGTACGGCGCTCCATGTTGGACAGGATGTTTGGGTATTTTTGATAATATGTCTTTGGAAATTGTTCAACAAACAGAAATTGCTGAAAAAATTGCTAAAATTGTTGCAGAATTTTCTGGAGTGAATGCAGAGTTAAATTTTCAAGTCCAGTGAACCTTCTACAAAGGTTTTTGTATTTTTATTTCCAGTATCCATAGTTATTTGTTTAATTGAATGTTTGTTCTGTGCCTATTCATTTATAGAGAAACTCAGCAAGTCTGTCAACATCTGCAGAGATAGAGAAACAGAGTTAGCGTTTCCAGTCTAGTGTGACAATTCATCAAAACTGAATACAATTGCAAAATGGTCTTTTTATCCCTTGCCAGAAGTGGAGGATGGGTGGCAGGGAAAAGAGGGTGTGGCAAAAGAAAAACGGGCTTTTAGCAGTAGTGAACGAGAAGATTCTGTATAACGGGTCGAATTTAAGGTGTGAATGGGAGTAAGGGGTTCTCTCTATTGAATGCAAGATAAAGAAGACACAACCACACAAAGTCATACGGAGGCCAGGAGGGAGAATGTTGACCATGTGTTATAAGACCATCAGACATAGGAGTGGAAGTAAGGACATTCGCCCCATCGAGTCCACTCCGCCATTTAATCATGGCTGATGGGCATTTCAACTCCACTTACCCGCATTCTCCCCGTAGCCCTTAATTCCTTGTGAAATCAAGCATTTATTCATCCCTGCCTTGAAGATATTTAGCGTCCCGGCCTCCACTGCACTCTGTGCCAATGAATTCCACAGGCCCACCACTCTCTGGCTGAAGAAATGTCTCTGCATTTCTGTTCTGAATTTACCCCCTCTAATTCTAAGGCTGTGCCCAAGGGTCCTACTCTCCTCGCCTCACGGAAACAATTTCCTAGCGTCCACCCGTTCCAAGCCTTGTATTATCTTGTAAGTTTCTATTAGATCTGCCCTTAACCTTCTAAACTCCAATGAATACAATCCCAGGATCCTCAGCCGTTCCTCGTATGTTAGACCAACCATTCCAGGGATCATCCATGTGAATCTCCGCTGGACACGCTTCAGTGCCAGTATGCCCTTCCTGAGGTGTGGGGCCCAAAACTGGACACAGTACTCCAAATGGGGCCTAACCAGAGCTTTATAAAGTCTTTATTATATAAATCTGGCCACAGATACGTTTTCACTGTCGTGATCATCACCTCCTTTCGACAAAGGAATTCAGGTGCTTGACTTCTTATTGGCACTAGTAAGCGTTTCATGCTGCCTTAGTATTGTAACATGGAGAAAAACAAATAACAGCATGAAGTTTGGGCTGAGTGTTGGTTACCTGTCATTTTTAATATTGTCTAATCGTGCAGTGCTTATCTTTAAACGCTTATTCTTGAAGTAAGTATCAGATGGAGTGTAGAATGTTGAGGGGTGACATTGTAGAAACATATAAAATCATGAGAGGTATGGATAGGGTGAATAGCCGAGGTTTTTCCACAGGATAGAGGAATCCAAACATAGAGGAAATCGGTTTAAGATGAAAGAGGGTAGATTTAAAAGGGATGAAGGGTCAGCGTTCTTACACTGATAGTGGTGTGGGTATGGAATGAGCCTCCAGAGGAAGAGTGGGAGATGTAAGGAGAGCTACAACATTTAAAACTCACTTGTACAAACATATAAATGGGAAACATTTAGAGGCCTATGGGCTAAATGAAAGCAGATGGGACTAGTATAGTTTGGAAAACCTGGCAAGCATGGACATTTAGAAAAGCTTCACGCAGAGTTAGAGTGGTTTTGTGAAAGGGAAATGATATTTTGCCCTGCTAAATCATGCAAAGTATTTCTAGATATGCCTGAAAATGTAACAAGCGGATTGATAAAGGGGATCTGGTAGACACGAGGCGTTTCAGAGATTTTCCACAAGGTATTACACATTAAAAGTTCTTACACAGAAAAGAAGCTCCAGGATGTAGGATACTGTATTAAACTGGGATGATGATTGGTTAACACAGAAATCGGAGAGTCAGGATTAGTGGATCTTTATGGTCAAGGTTTACCTGCTGGAGCAGAACAAGTATCAGTCTGATGGCATCAGTTATTTACAATCTATGCTGACAGCCTGAAGGAGGGGGCTGAGTACAATATACATCCGAGTTTATGGATGACACTGAGAATCAAAAGACAGGCTGTTATTTAATGGAGAGGACTTCCAGAAAAGGAACAGTAAAGGCATTGGAGTCTTCCTGTGTATGAAACATAAAGTCAGCATGATGATGCAGCAAGTAACTCGTTGGTACATGAGGCGGTTTCCTGGGATGAAAGGGTTGTGTTATTGAGAATCTCTAAAATGGTGATGCGATAATTCATTGGGGTTTAAATGAATGAGGAGTGATACTGCTGAAACATACAAGACGCAGAAGGGGTTGGAGAAGGTAGATGTTGAGAAGTTGTTTCCATTCTAGAGCAAAGTGTCGAATTCGATGATACAGATACCGAATATGGAACATCGATTTAAATCTGAGATGCAGAGTAATGTCTTCTCTCCGAAGGTAGTGAATGTCTGGCATTCCCTAACCCAGAGAGGTGTGGAGGGATACAAGGAGTCGGCAAGAGAGTTGAGTTGAGCCCTGGAGTAGATCAGCCATGTTCTTATGAAATGACAGGGTTAGCTTGAGGGGCCGACTGACCTACTCCTGTTCCTATTTCTTAATTTCACATGTTATGCTTTTGGAAAGTAACGGGTTAATTTGCTGGAAATCGTGTTGTACAATGTTGCATTCAGGGAGAGCAGATGATTTGTTATTTTAACCCTGGGTGGGGTATGTGGCTGTATTCCCAGCGTATCTGGGTCTGCAACATGACCCACATCTGGAGCAGAAGTTACAGAGAGGGGAAGCTTGGAAACAGGGATTGGGGGTGGGGGTAGTGGTCACTTCCTGATCCAGTCTGGATTTTCCAAGTGCATTTCCAAAACTACACCTAACCATCGGAGTGGCCTCGATCTGCCCCTGTTTAGCATGTCCAAGGGCTGAATGGAACATCAGAACATAGGGCTGAGGGACACAAGTGGACCATTCGGCCCTTTGACATCACTCCACCTGTAAATAAGATCATGGATCATCTCATTGTGATCCCAGCTGCACTTTTCTTTTCATGCACCATTATCCCTGATTCACCTGTCCATAGAAAATCAGACAAAGCCAGCTTCGATATGATATAAAGATCCAGCCATCTCAAACCTCTGGGAAAGAGAATTCCCACTTGACTAAAATCCCACTTTGTGAATTTCTCCTAATTCCTGTTCTGACAGAGGTTGGAAGGTGTCACTGTTTCCTTTTCTCGTCCCATTCATCCACTGATCACGCTAAAATTTAAATGTAACCAGGTAGGTGATAGGGCCGATGATGAAGTTAACAGATTCAGTCAGGTTCAGTGACAGGAACAAGTCAGGCAGATTTCTATAGTCAGTCACAAGTAACTAATAGAACTAATGGATGTGCATGGTGGATCTGTGGTTAGCATTGCTACCTCCCATCACCAAGTAGCTGTGTTAAATTCCAACCTCGGCCAACCCTTAGTTTGGATTTTGAACATTCTTCCCATCTCTGTGTGGGTTTCTTCCCACAGAGCAAAGATATGCAGCTTAGAGTGGATTAGCCATGCTAAATTGCCCATAGAGCCCAGGGATGTGTAGGTTAGATAGGTCAGTGATGGGAAATGTAGGGTTACATGGATAGAGTAGGGGGGCAGGTCCGGGGGGGATACTGTTCCGAGGGTCAATGTGGACTTGATGGACGGAATGTCCTGCTCCCACACTGTAGAAATTCTATAAAAACAAGAGGTTTTGACGATACCAACACCCAGTGGGTATCTATCTGATCACTCTCCTCTAGGTTTTGTATGTTTCAATCAGATCACCTCTCATTCCAAGAGTAACTTGTTAAAGCCTTCATAATATAAGACCCTCATCCCTGGAATGCATGAAGTGAAACAACTCCAAACTGCTTCCAATTTAATTATATCCTTTCTCAGGTAAGGAGACAAAAATAATCTCTCACACAGATGAAGTAAATTTTTGTTTTCTCAATGGTGAGAGTATTTGGAAATCTCTTCCCTGCAGAGCATTTGAGGCAGAGATATTGAATATGTTGTAGGCACAGACAGAAGGTTCATAAAGAATAACGGAGTCAAGGATTATAGGGGAATGGCAGTAATGTGCAGTGTTGGGGAAATGCTGACAGTGGTACAAAATCACACTGCTCCAGAACATCCAATAATATAATGCAAAATGAAATAATAATATCGATAAAATGTTTAGGGGAAATTCAAGATGGTGGCTATCTGGAAGGTCTGCTTTGTTGGGCTCTGCATCACAGCAGGGGAAAAGTGGTTCCCTCACCCACTCCATCCCAGCCATTTACTTAAAATGCTTAGTTTTTGAAAGTGTTGAGAGTTGATAGTTGTAGTAGTCTTAGTTTGTGTAGTTTGTAAGCTTTATGAAACTTTGTTTATTAACGATCAGTAATTCGAGTTCTTCCTCTCTCCAGATCAAATGTTGCTACAGTGGGTTCTGGGTAATGATGTGCTTAAATGGTCTACCTGGAACATTAAAGGGAGCCATTGGCCAGAAAAGAGGAAAAATTTACTTTCTAGTCTTAAAAGGAGAGGGTGGATGTTGTCCTATTGCAGGAGATGCACCTTGATGAGAAACAACATTTGACATTACAGCAGGTCGGGCTTGATCGGGTTTATTTCTCCTCTTTTAATATTACGAGTAGGGGAGAAGCCATAATGGATAAAAAGAATCTTCCATTTAATCTACTCGATTGTATTTGACACTCACGGAAGGCACATTATCAGCAAAACTTGAACTATGGTAAATAATGCAATATTTTGAATGTTTATTGCATCACCATCCCCCCGGCGCACCCTCTTAAAGTCCTGGTCGATGCATTTTCCAAATTCAGTTATCTTGCATCGTGCCACATTAAACTTTCAACTGTCTTATGGACCCTACGGTAGACAGAATGTCCAAAGTTGCCCAAATACCCTCGTTATAATTCAAAGTTTGGGAGAAGATTTGGAGCTCGGATGCTCGTTGTTGTGGTTCTGTTTGCCGAGCTGGGAATTTGTCTTGCAAACGTTTCGTCCCCTATCTAGTTGACATTCTCAGTGCTTGGGAGTCTCCTGTGAAGCGCTTCTGTGCTGTTTCTTCCGGCATTTATAGTGGCCTGTCTCTGCCGCTTCCGGTTGTCAGTTCGAGCTGTCCACTGTAGTGGCCGGTATATTGGGTCCAGGTCGATGTGTTTGTTGATAGAGTCTGTGGATGAGTGCCATGCCTCTAGGAATTCCCTGGCTGTTCTCTGTTTGGCTTGCCCTATAATGGTAGTGTTGTCCCAGTCGAATTCATGTTGCTTGTCGTCTGTGTGTGTGGCTACTCAGGATAGCTGGTCGTGTCGTTTCGTAACTAGTTGGTGTTCGTGTGTACGGATCGTTAACTGTCTTCCTGTTTGTCCGATGTAGTGTTTTGTGCAGTCCTTGCATGGGAGTTTGTACACTACATTAGTTTTGCTCATGTTGGGTATCGGGTCCTTTGTTCTGGTGAGTTGTTGTCTGAGCGTGGCTGTTGGTTTGCGTGCTGTTATGAGTCCTAATTTTCGCAGTAGTCTGGCTGTCAGTTCGGAAATGCTCCTGATGTATGGTAGGAGGAACTGAAGGAGCTCTCTCTCTATTAATGTTACAGTATACCCATGCACAGTACATCATGTTGGTGAATACCCACTGTCCTGGCAGCAGCCATGGTCTCTTCATTCAGAAGCAGTCAGCCATTCCCATCGTCATTGGGTCTCCGTGTAGAAAAAAAAATGAATATATCTTGGATAAAGGCCGTCCCCTTGATGCACGTTTCAAAACACCATCCCCACCACCAATCAACCACATCAAAGTATTCCATGTGTACGGAGAGCAATGGGGTCACTTGGAGTGTCGGGGAGCAGGCGATCAGGGATGGAGCAAAACCTCCCATGTCTGAACGGGCTTGAGTGAACACCCTAGTACACAGTGTCACTAAGTCCTAAAATCTCTCTCCATTCCAGTAACATATTGCTTTCCGTTATTCCTGTAAATGAAATGACAGGTTATATCATGTTAAATTCCACCTGCCAAACTATTGTGGGTTAGCACTGCTGCCTCACAGCGCCAGAGACCCGGGTTCAATTCCCACCTCAGGCGACTGACTGTGTGGAGTTTGCACGTTCTCCCCGTGTCTGCGTGGGTTTCCTCCGGGTGCTCCGGTTTCCTCCCACACTCCAAAGATGTGCAGGTCAGGTGAATTGGCCATGCTAAATTGCCCGTAGTGTTAGGTAAGGGGTAGATTTCGATTGAGATGTAGGGGTATGGGTGGTTTACGCTTCGGCGGGGCGGTGTGGACTTGTTGGGCCGAAGGGCTTGTTTCCACACTGTAAGTAATCTAACCTATTATCTATTGCCTTTAGCTCTCTGTATCGATTTGCAGACTCTCCACCCTCTCTTGATAATTTGATCTCTTGCTTACCACAGCGACATCACCAAACTCAGCATCTGTGTATCTGTTCCATCCTCCTGATCATTAATATAGCCTATAAATAGTTGAGAACCAAGTACTGGTTACTCTGTGACCCTACTGGTTACGTTCTGTCTAACTGATTGACTGATTTATCCTGAGTGCCTGATCCTGTATGATTCCTTCTCCTTCCCCATTCCTATGCAACACAGTCGAAGGGTTGAAAAAGAACAAGGAGCATCTGTGAGGAATCCAACCCCTCGATGAGGCTGATGTCAACGCGGCCTCTGTTCGACTTGTCTGCCATCTCTCCATCCTAAAACTCTAGTCTCTTGTTGTAGATTGCGCCACATGAAAAAAAAATCCACGCCATATCTACGCATTCAATTATTTTTAGCATATCACAGACCTCAATGAGATTTACTTTCATTCTTATAAACTGGAGAGTATTGGCCTAGACTTCTCAATTTCTCTTCATAAGGCAAACACTTCAAATATGGAATCATTCTGATGAAGCTCTTCTGAATTGCCTCCAATGGAAATACCTCATTCTGCAGGACACCCAAACTGTACTCCAGTTGCAGCCTCACTGATACCTTGCATAGCTACACCAACACTCCCTACCTTTCTACTCTATCCTTTTATAAATAAACACTGAAATTATGCTTGCATTTCTCTTTACTTGCAGTACCCGCAGGCAGGTTTTCTGTGATATGCAAGCATATACCCAGATCCCTTTGCACCTGAACACTTTGAACTTTCTCTCCATTCAGATAATAATTTGTCTTTCTATTAGACTGGCCAACTTGAATAGCACCATATTTATTCACTTTAATTTTCCTTGCCAAATGTTGGCCCATTCACCCAACCTATACATATAGTTTTTAAATCTCTTGCATCATCGTTCCGAAGTAATTTCCCACCAATGCTAGTGTCATCTGAAAATGTGGCATCGTATTTTGTATCCCATCAACCGAGTACAGTCATACCAACGATTGCAAATGGTTGAGGCATGAGTACTGAAATCAATGGCACCCCACACATTGCATTTGTCAAAAGAAAATGACACATTTATTCCATCTGACTCAATTTTGTTGATTAACCAACCCTCCATCCAAGCCAATAAATTACCCATAAACCCATGTTGTCTGATCTTACCATTTACTCTTTGGAGAAGCGACATATCCGATGCCTTCAGGAAGACCAGATATGTTTCATCTCCAGGATTCCCACGTTCCAGTTTGTTTAGAAATCTTCAAATAACTCAAGCAAACAATTCAAACACGATTTATCCTTTGTAAAACCATGTTGACTCTGATGGATTGTGGTTTAACTTTGCAAATGTCCTGAACAATGGACTCTAATAATTTGCCTTCAGTTACAATGGTTAATTGTTACACTTTAGTCCCGAATGTGTACCATTACTATAAGTTCTTCCCTTTCGAAAACCTTCACGTTTTCTTTGAATTCCTATTGAATGGGCACACGTTTTTAAGAGATCCGCTCCAATTGCTGTGCAAGGGGTATGTGTGGCTGAATGGACTCACCATCCTGCTGGTGTACAAACTCGATGGGCTGACGTCTTTCTGGTGTTCCCATGTTGTCATCTCCAAGACCAGAATGACCTCCTCCTGTTGATGCTTTAGAGGATTGGGAGATTATGGAATCTTCCTGTTGCTGTGTAACATTTTGAGGAGCTGATGGGTCTTCTCATATTTCTCCATAACAGGTGGAAACACTGAATGGTCTCCTCATGTATACCGGAGATGGGAGTGTGGGATTGATTGATCGTCTCTTGTTCCCATACAACAGACACGTGTCGAAATTACCTTTACTTTTCTCATGAAAGAAGTCTCAGATAGTTTTTATCCTTATTCAATTCCCTTGCAATAGGCTCGGTGGGTCTGAATGGCCTCCTGTTATCCCAGTGTAACAATGTTAAGTCACTGTGTGACCTCTTCCAGTTCCTATGTTACAGACTTGAGGAGACTGAATGAACTGATCCTGTTGCTGTTTAAAAGGATACTGGTGCAGCAAGGCCTACTGTTATAGGCTCGAGTGGTTGATAGGCCTCCTTCTGTAAATGTATATCAGGCTCCAGGGACTGAATAGCCTCATCCTGCTTTGATGTAACAGGTTCGAAGGCCTGAATATTCTCATGTTGTTCCTGTGTAACAGGCTGGAGAACAGAATGGATTCCTCCACGATCTGTGGAATTCGCTTCACTTGTTGACTCCTTCTGTCATCTATGTTCAAGTCAGATCATCTTTAATTTTTGTAAACTCCAATGGCTACTGGGTCAACCTGATCATCCTTTCATTATAAGCTAGCACCTTCATTTCAGGAATCAGTTGAGGGAACCATCTCTGAGCTGTTTCCAATATAACAAAATCTTTTCTTCATTGAAGAGATTAAATCTGTACACACTACTCCAGATGTGATCTCACTAAGACCCTGTACAGCAGCAGCAACATTTTACCAGCCTTTTGTAAGGTTCCCATCCAGGTTAGAGCTGTCCCAGCTCTCTGGGGGAATACAGAGCATTGTTGGAAGATCATTGTCCTTCTCTCCTCCATCAGCATCACGGGAGACCTGGAGAAATTAAAGTTTGAGAAGATCATAAATGATGTGGCGATATGATCTCTGCCATTAATCTCCCCAGAGCCCATGTCGCTCAGATTCCACAGAATCGAGTAAGGTGGAGCGCAAAAACAGCGAGGAGGAGCAAACGTTGATAGGAGTTATATATCAATGTGAAAACTGCAGTACAAATGCTGGACATGTTATAAAACAGGAAATGAGATATACACATTTGTGGGTACTGCAGCAATAATGTACTGTTTACATGTTATCTAAACTGTGTTAACCCAAGTGAATGCTAACGCTGGGAAAATGGATCTCATGACCACGTGTGAGATGGTTTACATGAACATTATGTCGAGCACTGAGCTGGAGATCAGGTTATTTAGGAATTGGTGTTGAGTGATCAGAAGAGCTAATTGCAATTTTTGCTGGAAAGGACCTTTTGGGAACAGTGATCAAAATGTATTGGTTTTCTTTTATGTTGTTTAAGAACACGATAGTTTTTGTTTTAGTTGAAGTAACCGTTATAAATCTGAGTCAGGCAAGCCATGAAGGTGTGAGGAGAAAGTGGGGACTACAGATGCTGGAGATCAGAGTCGAAGAGTGTGGTGCTGGAAAAGCACAGTCAGGCAGCATACTAAGAGCAGATAAATCGACGTTTCAGGCATAATCCGTTCATCAGGAATGAAGCTTATGGGCCAAGGAGGCTGAGTGATAAATGAGAAGGGGGTGAGGCAGGAGAGAGGTAGCTGGGATTGCGGTAGGTAGATGAAGGTGGGGTTGAAAGAGGGAGGTGATGAAGGGAGACAGAACGCCTCATCTGCTGCATCCATTAAACCCAATGTAGTCTTCTCTACATTGGCGAGGCAGGAGGTCAACTTGTGGATCATTTCAGAGAACATCTCTGGGACAGCCACATTGAACAACTCCATCGCCTTGTGGCTGGGCACTTTAACTCCCCTTCCCACTCTGCCAAGGACATGAGGGTCCTGGGCCTGCTCCACCGCCAAACCCGAGCCATCAGAAGCTTGTAGGAAGAAAGCCTCCTCATCTGTCTCGGGACCCTCCAACCAAGGGGATCATAGTGGATTTCCCCATTTCCCCTAATCCCACCTTATCCCACTCCAAACGTCCAAGTCAACACCGCCCTTTTGAATGTTCCTACGTGTCCACCTTCCTCCCTATCAATCTGGGTCACCCTCCTCTTCGACTATCACTTTCAACCCCATCCTCATCTACCTATTAGATGAAAGGAGGCAGCTTAGAAAAATGCCAAGTGTTGCAGTAAGCCAGTGGATTCAGAGAAATGTCGGACCCAGCAAAGGATGACCAAGAAACTGAGAAGAAAATCAGAAGGAGAAAAAGCATGCAAACGAAAGAAAAACATGAAGACAGCTAAAAAGCGTCTATCAATGTATGAAAATAAAAACAAGGTCAAATGTGGAACAGTTGGTGTGCGTTCAGGATAATTTATTGCAGAGAACAGAGAAATTGCAGGGAAAAGAAACAGATTCTTTGCGTCTATCTTCATGGAAGAATGTCCAGAAATTCTTCCAGAAATACCAACTGACCATGGGACTTTTGTAAGTAACGTCTAAGACGATTCTTATCAGTGTTGGGGTTATCTTTGAAAAGAAAACTGGATTGAGTATTTATAAACCTGACAGACTAGATGTACTTCATGCAAGAATTTCAGAGGAAGCAGCAATAGACATGTTGATTGCATCGCGGATTTTCTTTTTATTTTCCAACACATTCACGAAAGGAATTTAGCCAATCTGGATAAGGAAAAGATTATAAATATTATCCAACAGTTTAAGAAGAGATGAAGATGGAGAGTGGTGAACTACAGACCAGTTATCTTGTCATCCGCAGTCAGGTGTCTGTTGGACTCGATTACAAAGAACATGTTACTAGACATTTAGAAGGTAATAACATAACTGGGGAGTGTGAGAATGTACCGATGAAAGGAAAACCAGAAGTGGCAAACTTTTTTTGGAATGGTTTGAAGATGATTCTTGTGGACATAGGCAATGAAGAACCAATGGATAACGTATAGTTGGATATTCATGAGATCTTTTAAAAATCATCACGTTGTAAGCTCATAAGAAAAGTTAAAGCGAGAGGTATTAGGAAGAACATATGTAAATAGGAAAGTAAAAATTAGGTTTACATTCAAGTGAATGTAATTGAAATAAAGAGGATGTCGTGCATCAGTTGTATCGAGTATTCATGACACTACACGTAGATTTATTTGTATCGTTCGGAATGCCAATCTAAGAAAGAATATATTGACTACAGAGGAACTGCAAAAGGTATTATCCAGAGTAATGCCTAAAATGGCAAGATTGTCTGACAGGGAAACTCAGCCTGTGATCTCGAGTGTCAAAGCATGAGAGGTGATTGCAGTGAAACTTAGAAACATAGAGGGGACTGAAGAACAGAGGGGCAAGTACACTGGGCAAGATAAGGGAGAATCCCAAGATACAAGTAGAACAGAATAATCAACAAACAGTCAGTGTCCATTAGAAACCAAAGGGGCAATCTGTGTGTCAAGCTGGAGAACATTGATGGATTGTTACATGAGACATTCACATCTATTTTACTTGGGAGAAGGAGGACGCAGGTACAGAATTCAACAATATTGATTGGAAAATTCTTGAACAGATTAATGTAAAATATGAGCAGGGATTTGAGGTTTTGTTCTGTATAAATTTAGTCCAATCTCCATGTCTGAAAGTGCTGTATATTAGTCGGCTGTTGGGGTCAAGAGAGGAAAGACCCTGACTGAATATTTTAATTAGAATCTGACCATAGGGGAGGTGCCAGAGGAGTGGAGAACTGCTTATACGATTCCACTTCACGGTAAGGGTGGGAGAGATAGACCAGGGAACTATTGACGAGAGAGTATTAGATCACTGTTAAGGAAACTACTGGAGAAAATAGGGAAGGAGAAAATTGAACTCCAATCAGAGTCGCAAGGTTTGATCAGGGATAATCATCATGACTTTATCAGAAGGAAGTCAAAAATAATGGGTTTGATTGCATTAGTTTGAGCAGGTCGATTGTTTTGTTTTGTAGGAAGGTCTTTGAAAAGATTTCCATCTGGGAAACTGAAAAATAAAGTAAAACCTCACAATATGAAGCATAACTTGACAAGTAACAAAGAAAATTGTCTTAGTGGCAGGACGCAGAGGGTGGTGGGAGAAGTCTGTTTGTGTGACTGGAGACCAGTGTCCCCTGGTGTACCACAGGGATCATTGCTGTGTCCCTTTTATTCATAAAGAAAGATGTGAATATGGAGGGGGCTAGGTGGAGAGTGGGTGATGTGTGATAAGTAAGTGTATGTTTGACATAAAGATTGGCTGGGTGGTTAGCTGTGAGGACGAAGGCATTAAGTTACAGGAAGATGCAGATGATTGGTCAGATGGGCAGATCAATGGCAGATAGTTTGTAACCCTGATAAATATGAGGTGATGCACTTTGGAAGAAGGAACCAGAGAGGGGAGGACTCAATGAATGGCAGCACACTAGGAAGCTCAGATTGTGCTTCTCGTCACATCCCTGAATGTGGCTGGACAGGTTAATGGACTAGTTAAGAATTGGACCTTGGGTGTAACATTTCCTAATCAGAGTGTAGATTATAAGAGCTATACAGGGCTTTGGTTCGGCCAAAATGGAGTACTGTATGTGGTTCTGGGAACCACATTCCAGGAAGGATGTGATTGTACTGGGGAGGGTGCAGAGCTGATTCACCAGGATGTTCCCTGGGATGGAACATATCAACTATGGAGAGAGGCTGGATAAACTCGGGTTGTTTTCTTTGGAGCAGAGAAAGCTGAGGAGTCCGTGATTCAGAAGGATACGATTATAAGGGACATGGACAGGGTGGATAGACAGCAACTGTTTCTTTTAGTCAGAGGGTGAAGAACAAAGGAGCACACTTTTAAAGTGAAGAGTTTGAGGTTCAGAGAGGATTTAAATATTTATTTTTTTTAACAAGTGTGCGTTGGGTTCTGGGATGACTTCCTGAGAGGGGAATTATCACGAGTAAACTCACGATCGTTAAAAAGTACTTGGACGAGCACTTAGAAATATTATAACATTCCTGGCTATGGGCCTGATGTAGGAAAGTAGGACTAATATAGATCGTGCTGTATTTCTGTTGGCAGAGAGACTATGCTCCTGTGAGTGTATGGTGTGGAAGGTCAATTATTGAGCAGTTTACGGCAGGAATTGATGAGTTTCTGAAGAGTATATTCACAAGGGTTATAAGAGTGAACTGTAATCACTTGTTAAATTATGTCAATGTGAGAAATATGAGAAAACAAGTGCAGCTTCCTTACAAACTGAAACCAGAGAATGGAGAATGGCGAATAGGGAAATGGCAGAACTATGAAACCACTACTTCAGTCCTGTCTTCACAGAACTTTCTAACAACACTAGGTAAATGAGGTCTGGTGTGGGAAAATGATATAGTACATGCAACATAGAACATAGTAAGTGAATGCTTTAGGAGAAATTATTGGGAGTAAAAATAATGGACATAGTCAACTAACATAGATTTTTGAAATGGGAATTAAGTTACAGAAACAGACTAGGAGACAAATGAAAGAGAAGCAATGGATGTAAAACATTTGGATTTTCAGAAAGGTTTCGGTGAAGCTCCAAGCCCAGTTTAAAAAATCAAATCTGAGTGGATTGGGGCGAATATATGGCCATGTTTCTAGAATAGGACAGCTGGCAGGAAACAGTGAAGAGAAATAAGCAGACTCGTCAAGAAACAGTCTGACCATTGTCTGTAAGGTATGATTATGTGAGTATGGCCATGTCCCAGACTCCCCATCACCTTCCTCGGATATCTCCTGTCTCACCAACAGGACAGACACAGCAGAAGTGGCGGTACAGTGGGATACAGTTGGAAGGGAATTGCTCTGGGATTCCTCAAAAGTGACTCCGTATCTCACGAAGTCTCATGGCATTAGTTTACACATGGGAAAGGAAAGCTCCTGCTGATTACCATGTACCTGCCTCTCTCAGCTGATGAGTCAGTACTCCTCCATGCTGATCAACACTTGGAGGAAGCACTGAGGTTTGCAAGGGCGCAAAATGTACTCTGGTTGGGGGATTTAAATGTCCACCACCAAGAGTAGCTCAGCTGCAGCATTACTGATTGAGCTGGTCGGGTCCTAAAGGATGTAAAGGCTAGCCTGGGTCTCCGGCAGGTCATGAGGGAACGAACAAGAGGAAAATACATACTTGACCACATCCTTACTAATCTGCCAGGTGCAGAAGTATCTGCCCATGTCAGTATCGGTAAGAGTGACCACCGCATAGTCACTGTGAAGACAAAGTCCCACCTTCACAATGAGAGTAACATCTATCATTTTGAGTGGTACTCTTACTGTGCTCAATAAGACCAACTTCAAACACATCTAGCAGCTCAAGTCTGGGTTTCCATCAGGTGCTGTGTGTCAGCAATAGCAGTGGAATTGTACTCCCGCACAACCTCATGGCCTGGCATATCCTCCTCACAGCAATTACCATCAAGCCAGAGCATCAACCTTGGTTCAATGGAGTGTGCAGGAGGGCAGGAGCAGCACCACCCATACCTGACAATGAGGTGTTAGCCTGGTGAAGCCACCAAACAGGACGATGTGTGCACCAAACAGCATAAGCAGTAAGTGATAGACAGAGCTTAGTGATCCCACAAGCAACAGTTCAGATCTAAGCTCTGCAGTCCATCTACTTCCAGTTGAGAATAGTTCTGGACAATTAAACAAGTCATTGGAGGAGGAGATTCCACAAGTATCCCCATCCTTAATGATGGATTAGCCCAGCACTTCAGTGCAAAAGATAAGGTTGATGCATTCTTTCGTCAAAAGGACCTCTTCAGTCAAAAGTGCTGAGTGGATGAAATATCTCAGCCTCCTACAGTGACCCTCAGCAATTCAGTTACCAGTCCTCAGCCAATTCGATTCAGTCCACGCAATATTCAGAGAACGTTGGAGGCACTGGATACTCCAAAGGGGACACATGCTGACAACATTCTGGCAATTGTACTGAAAACGTGTACTGCAGAACTTGTCACTAACCTAGCTAAACTGTTCTACTATCGTTACAACAACATGGAAAATTACCCAAGTATCCCCTAGACATAAAAGCAGAACAAGTCCAATCCGACCAATTACCACCCCATCAGTCTACTCTCGATCATCAGTAAAGTGATGGGAGGAGTCAGTAGTTTCAAGCAGCACCTGCCCAGCAATAACCTGGTCAATGACGCCCAGTTTGGGCTCCACAAGGGCCACTCAGCTCCTGATCCCATTACCATGGTTCAAACATGGACAAAAGAGCTGAATTCCAGAGGTGGGGTGAGAGTGATAGCTCTTTAAATCAAGGCTGCCTTCGACCAAGTGAGGTATCAAGAGGCCTGAGCAAAACTGGAATCAATGGGTATCAGGGGCAAAATCCCCGCTGGTTAGAATCATACCTGACACGGAGGAAGATGGTTATGGTTGATAAAGGCCAGCCAACTCAGCTCCAGGACAAGTCTGTAGGAGTCCCTCAGGCAGTGGTCTAGGCCAAAACATCTTCAGGGCTCTTAATCAATGACCTTCCCTCTATTATAAGGTCAGAAGTGGGGATGTTCGCCAATGATTGCACAATATTCAGCAACATTTGTGGGTCCTCAGATACTGAAGCAGTCCATGTCCAAATGCAACAAGATCTGGACAGTATCCAGGCTGACAAGTGGTAAGTAATATTGATGCCGCACAAATGCCAGACCGTGACCATCACCACTAATATGTAATCTAACATGGCCCCTTGGCATTCAATGGTGTTACCATCACTGAATCCACAGTGGACTGCAGTGGTTCAATAAGGCAGCTCACCACTACCTTCTCAAGGGCAACCAAGGACAGGCATTAACTGCTGGCCTAACCAGTCACATCCAGATTCACGACATAAATATTATTCTTAAAAAAATAACAGAGGACGGTTGCTGAGATATCACAGGGATCGGTGCTCGGGCCCCAACTGTTCACAATATCCATTAAACATTTGGTTGTGGGAATCAAATACAATATATCCCAACCTGCTGAAAGAACTAAAGGATGTTGGATTGTGAGTAGGTGAGGAGGTTGTAAAAAAGCTTCAAGGTGACTAAGACAAGTGGAGTGAATGGGCAAATACGTGGCAGATGGAGAGCAAGGTGGGTAGAGGTGACAGTGTGCCCTTTGATTTGAAGCCTATCGTTTGTAACGGGATTGTTTGAAACATGTTGATCTACAAAGGGATGCTTGCTCCTTTTTGTTGTTTCCTTCTACGCAGCCCTCCAAGATCCCTGCAGCACAGTGAGGTCTGAACCCAGAAGGCAATACTGGGAATGGCATTGGCACGCTGCCCACTGTACATAGTCCCACCCAGTGGGGAGCTGTAACATTGCAAAGGATTTAGATATCCCTGTAGACCAGTCACTGAAAACAATATTGCAGGAGCAGAAAGTAGTTAGGAAGGTAAATGGGTGTTGACCTTCATTTCAGGAGTAAGGGTGTCTTACTGCATCTGTACAGGGCCTTAGTGAGACCCCATCCCAAACATTGTCCAGTATTGTGTGCAGTTTTGGCCTCCATACCTAATAAAGGGCAACCCTGACATTGAGGGAGAGCAGTGAAGGATGACCAGACTGATCTCTGGGATAACAGGCTTGTTGTGGGAGCAGAATTTGGGACGACTGGGCCTGCATTCCATGGTGATTAGGAAAATGGGTTGTGATCTCAGTGAGATATATAAAACTCTGACAGGGTGAGACAGATTGGAAGCAGGGATGATAATTCCCCAGGCTGTGCTGTCTAAAACAAGGGGCCACAGTATAGATACAGACAGGCTATTCTGCATTGAGATGCCAATAAATGTCTGCCCTCAGAGACTGGTGAACCTGGGGAATACACTCGAACAATGACACTGAATATAAATACAGATTTAGAGACAGTAAAGGAATGGTGGGAGAGCAGGATTACGGTGTGGTAATAAAGGGCAAGTCATCATTATATTGCATTGGGTAGCAAACTCAATGGAGCAAAGGGACTACTGCACTTGCTAATTTATAGCTTCCCAAGGTTAATCACATTAACGGATATATTCGTTGCGTGGGATAAGTGCATTGCGGAGATATTTGAACATGAATGACAATGAGGACGGCTCAATGTGTTGAATGGCCTACTCCATTCCCGATTTTTCTGTGCCGTCTGTGGGAAAGCTCTGTAAATGCTGTCACAAGTTCTCAGATGTTAGGAAGGAGGTCTCGGAGGGTCAACAGGACTGTGTTTCCCGTTCCCTTTTTCCGCTAATGAGGCTGGGGCCGGGTGTTCTGTCCAGGTTTATCCTTTAAGACCTCGGCGCAGATTGATATAATAGAGTGTCTAGCTTGGCCGATTCAGAGATCATTGAATAGTTTTATCACAAGTATATGTGTCTGCAGTCATAGATAATCATAGATAATCATAGATAACAGCCTCCAGTCTGACAAGTATCCTTCCACTCAACCCTCTGCTTCCTACCATCAAGCCAACTGTGTATCCAATTGGCCTGTTCCCCCAGCATTTCACGCGATGTAACCTTCCAGAGCAGCCTGCCATGTGGAACCTTAACAAAGGCCTCATGGAAATCAATGGAGACTACGTCTACCGCTCTGTCCTCGTCAACCTTCCTCGTAACTTCATCAAAGAACTCTAACAAATTTGGGAAGCATGATCTCCCACTCACAATTTTATGCTGACCGCTCTGAATCAAAACCTGTGTAAGTAATGGGTGCAGTCAATGGTAAGCTGTCCTTCACTGTAAGATGATTCGAGTACATAAGTAAAGCCATCTTCCTGCTGTTGTAGAGCCTTGCTGACAGAGCATTTGGGGCACTCTCTACAGATTTGATCTCCTTTGTAAGGAATGATCTCCGTACCACAGATAAGGTTGATGGCAACATGAGGATAGAGTGAATAAGCTGAGTGTTTAATCGGTAGAGCTGTAAGAGATGAAAAAATTGTGACGCTGAAACACGAGGAGTGGCAGCGATCTCTTATTTCCAAAAGAGATATTGATAGGGAGAGAAATTCCATACTTTACCCAGGATTGATTGGTTTGATTTATTGCCACGTGTACCTCAGTACAAGGAAACACTTCATTTATGAGCAGTGGAGGAAGATCATAGTAAGCATGGCCAGACAGATCATAGGATGGAAATAGACTTGGACAGAGTAAGGCATACAGGTTACACTGAACAGGACGTGCACTAGACAAGATCAACATGAACAAGATAAGCATTATTTGAACTTAGAGAGTCCATTCATCAGTCTAACGTGGCTTTCCTAATAGTTTATTTGCCTACATTAACTCTCCCCACATTATTGTGCAGTCGGCGTGTGAACCCTGTACTGAACATCAGGTTGCTCACAATCCCCAACAGCAGCCACAATACCTTCCGTCTGAAACAGGTAACCATTCCCACCAGCTTCCGCGTAACATAGAGAACAACAGGCTGTCTTCTTGGAGATGGAAGGTGCCTTCTTGAGACTTCACACAAGATTTATGGTTTCCCTCCTCGACACTAGAAAACCACGTTAAAGTCCCACGTGTGTATCATAAGCAACGGAGCCAGGTGGAACAACGTGGAGCAGTCTGTCTGTGCAGCCTATGTTCCATTTGTTCATCATGTTGGAGCATCAATCTGGAGACCCTTAAGACTGCTGATGCTGGAGATCAGAGTAGAACCTCGATTGCGGGAAAAGCACAGCAGGTCAGGCAGCGTCCGAGAAGCAGGAGAATCGATGTTTCGGGCATAAGACATTCATCAGGAATCAGTATCAATTACCACATTCTGCCCTGTGTAAGTGCATTGAGGCGGTAATGGCCTCCTACTATTCCTGTATAAGTGACTCAAGGGACTGACGGCCTTCTTCCTCGTCCAATTAGACAGGGCCAAGGGCCTGACTGGTTACTCCTGGTTCCTGTTTAACAGCTCGATGTGCTGACAAGTGTGACAATGCTGCAGCGTTAAGAGGTCATTTTTATCCTGGTTTCTTTTAAGAGAGAGCTTGGACGCTTGTAACCAAGCTGGTTAGTTAAGACAACTTGAGTAACAGCTAGCGAGGCCTTAGGTTTATTTTAATGCAGCCTGAATGGGTGTGGCCAGCTCTCACAGATTATGATTACTGGGTTTGGTTTCTCAGTAACATCAAAAACTATTGGGGTCTCCACAGAGTTGGAAGCTTCAGGGAATGTTTCCTGGCTGCTACTCTCTCTGAATTTTCTCTTGATGCTGTTTTCTATTCCTGAATGTTCCTTTTTGCCAAGGGCTGTGTTTATGGGAGTTTCCTATGTTGGACTAGTTCATTAGTAATAGCTCCTAGATCTATTATTCTGTTTAGTTGCCCAATAGAATTACGTTATTCTTAATTCCTCTTTCTTTGTTTTATCTTCCGTGTTTAAGTAGATGGTGTTTTGCTTACCACCGAGTAGTTTGACCTGTCACATTGCATCCGGAACAGACAGTTTACATTTCCTTTAAAATAAGAAAACATTAGAGTCTCGGCTACAGCCTTGAAATATTTTCGATGGGCTCTGGTGTGCCCCACCACACTAGACTCCTTCTCTACTTGAGTAATAGGCTGGAGGCACTGAATGGGCTGTCCCTGTTCTACTCTAATACTGTCAATAGGCTGAATGGCTTCCTCATATTCCTGTGAAACCAGCGTTAGGTGCTGAATGAACTCTTGTTTAACTATGACAATGTGCAGTGTCAGGAATTAATGTTACATGAATGTTATGGACACTTTAACAGCACAAGCCTCAATGGAGTCTGGGTCTTGTTGCACATGGACACAAACTAGTTCAGGAACTGACCGGGGATAAAATGTTCTGAACATTGTGGAATCTTCAGTGACCATCCCCACTTCTGACCTTATGGTGGGGAGGATGGGGGTGGTGGTGGTGGTGGCAGGGAGACATTGATGAAGCAGCTGAAGCTGTTTGTGAAGAGGAAGCTACCCTGAGGATCTCCCACGGAGGTGACCCAGGACAGAGATGATGAACATCTTCCTTTGTGCCATGTTTGACTCCAAACACTGGAGAGTTTACTTTGATTCCCATTAAGTCCAGTTATGTTAAGTTCCTTGATGTCAATAAAAGTCAACTACTGCCTTGATATCGGGGCCAGTCATTTTTACCTGAACCCTTGAGTCAACCTCTTTTGTTCATATCAATAAACCATGATACAGGAGCAGCAATTGTTTTCTTCAAACAGGTCGGATTGAATGTCAGGATTTCTCTTCTCAAGAGTGTTGGGGAGCTAGATGACTGAACGTATTTGAAGAGGAGTTAGATGGATATTGACCTGTCAGAGAGTTGAGGGCTATGAGGAATTGGGTTTGAAAGAGGATTTGAGACAGAAAGCAGATCAGTCATGATCTTAGTGAAGGGCAAGGCAGGCTTGGGGGGGGGGGGTGAACAACATGACCCTGTTTCTGATGTTCTCCCATTCTGTTTTTAGAGAGTTAGTGGGTGTTATTTTCATGGATGTTCTCTGATTGAATATTTCAGTCAGGGAGACCAGAGGATTTTGTGAGCCATCGTTGGGTGAGGTATATGGGCTGTATTCACAGTGAATCTGGGTCTACAGCATGACCAACAAATGAATCACAAGTTGCAGAGAGGGGAAGCTCTGTAAAGAGAGATGAGGGGCCTCTTTCATACCCAGCCTGGGCTTCCCAATCACATTTACCAAATCATATCAAACCGTGTGGGACAGTCTTGAAGGGCCGAATGGTCTCCTCTGTTTCTGTGCACCAGGTTATAGGAGTAAGTAGCCTCCAACTGCTCCTGTCTCGTAGGTTTGAGGGGCTGAATGGAACACAGGAACATGGGACTGAGGAGCAGGAGTGGGTCATTAGATGCGTTGAGCCTTCTGCATCAGGCACTAAGATTGTGGCTGATCAGGTTGTGGACTCAGCCTCACTTTCCTGTCTCCATCCCATTATGCATGACTCATCTCTCTGTCAAATATTTACCTAACGCAGCTTTCAATCAACATGAACATCAAGGCACGATAAACTTCCAGCAAAGAGAATTATGATTTGAAAGGTCCTTTCAGAACTTTTTGTCATCCCTCTTATAGTCTCAGAGAGTTATGCAGAACGGAAACAGACCCATCAGTCAGATGTGTTCACTCCGATCAGATATCAAATCTGATCTAGTCCCATTTGCCAGCATTTGGCCAATATCCCTGCTCTTTCAGATTCTTTTTAAATGTGCGATTGTAACCGCCTTCAGCACTTCCTCTGACTGTACTTTCTGTACACACACCACTCTCAGTGTGAAACATTTACCTTCAGGTGCCTTCTAAATCATTCGCCCTCTCCCCTTCAACCTATTCCCTATTGTTTTGGAACCCCCTATCCTGGTGGAGCAGAGTGTGGCTGTTCAGAATATCCATGCCCCTGATGGTTTTATAAACCTCTATAATGTCACCCCTCAAACTCTGACACTCCAGGAGAAAGCACCTCAAACTAATCAACCTCTCACTAAAGATCAAACCTCCAGTCCTGGAACATCTGTGTAAGTTATTTCTGCAGAAAACCGAATTGTACGCAGTATTCTTAAAGTGACCTCACCAACATCCTGTACAGATACAACATGCCACCACAACTCCTATACTCAATGCCCTGACTGATTAAGACAAATGTGCCAAATGTGTTCAGCACGGCTCTGTCTACCTGCCATTCCACATTCAAGGAACAATATGCCTGCAGCCCTATATCCCTTTTTTCCACAACACTCCCAAGAATCTCACCATTAAGTGTATAATTTCTGCCCTGATTTACCTTCCAAAACTGCAAAACTTCGTCTTTATCTAAATTAAACTTCATCTGATCATCCTTGCCCATTTGTCCCATCTAATTGCGGTCTTGTACTCTGAGATAATCTACTACACCACCTTTCTGATGTCATCTGTATACTTACTAACTATGGCCCCAATATTCACATCCAAATCTTTTACATAAATGACGAAATGCAGTGACCTCAGTACTTATTCTTACAGCACACTGCTGCTCACAAGCCTCCAGTCTGAAAAATATCCCTCTTCCTTCAAGCCAATTGTGACAAGCTTCTTCTGTATCCCATATGACTGAAACTTACTAATCTGTCTACCAATCAGAATGAAATACTAGCTCTGAAGAGAGGCTGAGTAGGTTAGGTTTATTTTCACTAGAAAAAAGGAGATTGAGGGGGTGCCTGACTGAGATTTACAAAATCATGAAGGGTATAGCCAGGGTGGATAGAGACAAGCTTTTTCCCAGGGTGAAGGATTCAATAACAAGAGGTCGTGTTTTCAAAGTGAGAGGTGGAATATTTAAAGGGGATACACGCGGTAAGTACTTCACACAGAGGGTGGTGGGCGTTTGAAACGCGTAGCTAGCAGAGGTGGTAGAGGTAGGCACGGTAGATTCATTGAAGATGCGTCTGGACAGATGCATGAGTAGGTGGGGAGCAGAGGGATACATATGTTAAGGAATTGACCGACAGATTTAGACAGTACATTTAGATCAGTTCACGCTTGGAGGGCGAAGGGTCTTTTCCTGGGCTGGAAATTTTCTTTGTTCTTTAAATGAACACCTTGTTGAAGTCTATATAGACAATGTCCACCAAACTGTCTTCATCAATCTTCTTTTTCACCTCTTCATAAAACTCAATCAAATTAATGAGACATGATTTCCCATGCAGAAAACCACGTTGTCTACTCCGATCTGCCCTTGCCTTCCCAATGTATGTAAATCCTATCCCTCAGAATCCCCTCCAACAACTCACCCACCACTGACATCAGGCTCACGGGTCTATAGTTCCCCGACGTTTGGGGTCACTGTTTCCTTTTCTAGTCCCACTCCTCCATTGCTCACAACAAATGTTAAATGTAACCAGGTCGGTGATATGGCCGAAGATATTTGTCTCAGACTGGGTCAGGGTCAGTTTCAGGAATAAGTCAGGCTAGTTTCTTTAATCTGCTAAAACAACACGTTTATGATCCAGAGCAATGTTACTCAAACTATGATGGAAAGATGAATGGCAAACTGTTTGTGTATTGCAATTATATAATCAATATTTCCCTGTTTAAAACATTGAGACACACACACACACACAATCTCTGCAATTTTAACTTGAAAGAACTTTGTCCAGATATTATTGGAACACGTGACAAAGGAAAAATTGCAAGATTGGCCAAAACTTTATTCTGCTTCTGAAGATATTGTACTCACACAAGCTACTAGCAATGGGATTTCATCCTGGGAGAGTTGGATTTAGCTGAATTCCCTTTGCTTAGGCAGTGTGTAGATTCCAGTGAATTCTGGTTCGGGATCATCCAAAGGGTAGCACGGTGGTTAGCACTGCTGCCTCACAGCACCAGGGACTTGGGGTCGATTCCAGCCTTGGGTGACTGTCTATGTGGAGTTTGCACATTCTCCCCTTGTCTGTGTGAGCTTCTAATGGGTGATCCAGTTTCCTACCGCAAACTGTGGATTGGTCATGCTAAATTGTCTGTAGTGTTCAGGGAATTCTAGGTGAGATGTATTAGTCAGGGGTAAATATAGGGGAATGGGTTGGGAAGGTTGGTATGGACTTGTTGGGTCGAAGGGCCTGTTTCAGCACTGTAGGGATTCCATAAAAATACGAATGGTAACGATGACTTTAGAGTTTTTTTTAGCTCGCACATATTACTGTGATGAGGAACAATGAAGGAGAGAGAGCGTAATAGGCCATTCCTTCTCGGGCAGATTACATTTTCTACCTCGCTGAGTTGAATCACACAGTAATGTCATCCTCTCCCAAACTGGACCATGTGAGGTCTCCTTGTACATTGTCCAAACTATCTCTCCATCACATTCCCTGTTCCATGTAGGTGCATCATTGCTGCTGTCATACACAGAGCAATACTCTGAGCAGAAAATAGTCTTGGTCGATTTGAAGATATGTTTATATGTCCCTGTGTCATTAAAAAATAAAAATGTTGAATTTATTCAGAATACCTGTGTTAAAATGAATGCATTTTTTCAAGAAATACAGAAATTGCTGGAAAAGCTCGCCAGGTCTCTCAGTACCCAAATGCTGTAGTTGTACCAGCCTCCACCACTTCCTCTGGCAGCTCATTCCATACGCACACTATCCTCTGTATGAAAATGGGCCCTTGCGGCCTCATCAAAGCCTTTCCCCTCTCACTTTCCACCAATGCTCTCTAGTTTTGGACGCCCCAACCTGGGCCAAACCCCTGACTACTCACCCTACCCATGACCATTCTGATTTTATAAACCTTTATTGCTGCGAAATGTGACTTCAATCAACACGAATGCTGTACTTTCAGTCATCCTGGGCCTAAATTCTGAAATGCAATACTGACACCACTCCCTTATCCATCAGGTCACAATTCTACATCCATTTTAATCAGTTTGTTCAGATGTATCCTGAGACACTTCTGTGGGCTTTACGCCTCGACCTTTGTGCCCAGAAGAGGTCTCACCAATATCCTGTACAACCTCAACATGACATCCCAATTCCGATACTCAAAGGTCTGCCCTATGATGACATGTCTGTTAAACACCTTCTTAACCACACTATCTACATGAGATGCAAATTTTAAAGAATTAAACCTGACGGCCTTGGTTTTCTGTACTACAGCACTGTCAAAGGCTCTACTTTTAATTGTATAGGTCCTGTTCTTGTTTGATTTCCCAAATCCAATGCCTCTCATTAATGCAAACTAAACTCCATCTGACACCCCTCAGCCCAGTGTGTGATATCACTGCCACCTCCCCCTAGCATCACTCAGCAATACCCATAAAGCTGTAACATTATTCTCCTGTGTGTTTGTTCATCAGCCTGTTACGACATGCTGGGACATACCTCTGCAACAGGCAGGACTTGAATCCAGGCCTTCTAGTCCAGAGCTAGGAACACTACCACACAAGTTCAGGAATTGGAATCAAATCCAGAGCTCTGGCTCAGAGACAGGGACAGTACCCAATACAACTACCATACCCAGATTTTGGGTCATAATTTAAGTGCCTACTTTCAGCTCGGTGTGGATGATTATAATCAGGTTGCCATTACTGAATTACAAAAAATACTTTGTATTATTAAACAAATGCAAGATATTTGTCTCAACTGTAGGATATTGAGTGTATATGCTATGCTATCGAAATTAACTATGACCATCTTTAATTGCTATTATCTGAAGTCTGCAATATTAAGGAAAGAAATCCTGCAGACACACTCTGCCCAATGAAGGGTATCAAATGGATATTTATTACTGAACACCAGAGACGAAGGAAGAGCTTAATTTCTGTCCCAAAACACCGATCACTATTACCCACCTCTAACATGCGACTGCCCTCTTCCTAAAACCATGAAATGATACCAGGCGCTGATTACTGTCCAGCCTCTCCTCCCCACTGACTGTGTCTGTAATCTGTCCCTCCTCCCCCGAACCATACAAGGCAAATCAAGTTCAGGGTCTTTGCGAAAATCAAGGCCGGAGTGTGCAGGCCTCCTAGAGAGGGGGAGGGAATTTTAAAATTGAAGGGGGAGGGGGAGGTGACAGTAATATCACACACTGGGCTGAGCGGTGGCTGATGGAGTTTAGTTTGGTTTAATGCGAGGGATTGGATTTGGTAAATCAAACAACAGCAAGACCTATACAATTAAAAGTAGAGCCTTTGGCAGGGCTGTAGTACAGAAACCTAGGCCATCAGGTTTAATTCTTTAAAATTTGCATCTCATATAGATAGCACGGTTAAGAAGGTGTTTAACACACTTGTCTTCATCGGACAGACCTTTGAATATCGGAATGGGGATGTCATGTTGAGGTTGTGAAGGATATTGGTGAGACCACTTCTGGAATACTGTGTCAGGTCTGGTCATCCTGCCCGCTCATTCCATAGGCACATCTCCCTAGATGTTGCTGGGAAAGGAGGGATTGATCTATAAGGAGAGACTGGATCGGCTGGGATTTTTTTCACTGAAGAATATGAGATTAAGCAGTAACTTTACAGAGGTTTATATAACAATGGGGGGTACAGAGAAGCTGAAGGGAGTGCTGATGTCTTTTCCCTAGAGTTGAGGGTTCAAAACTGAGGGATATTTTAAGGTGCGAGGAAAAAAGATTTACAAAAGTCATGAGAGGTATATACTTTAGACAGAATCTGGCTTGGGTGTGGAATGAACTTCCAGAGGAAGTGTTGAAAGCAGGGACAGTTACAACATTTAAAGGACATTTAGATCAGTCCATGGACAAGACATTAGTTTGGATGCTGCTGTGAGCAGCTGCCCTCTCCCTCCCCCTCTCTGAATGAATCTCTGTTGGTTTTCACCCTCTGCCAATGTCTGTGCAATGGCGTCTGGAGGCCAGCAGAGGGGGGCATTGTATCGCTATAAGCACCACAGAGACTGCCAGACCTGCCCCACACACAGACACACAGATACACACAGCAATTGTTAGTACACAACATTGAGCTCATCTGGTAATATAAACTAAACATAAATAAATGCTCAATTTGCCTTGTAAACTGTTAAAATATGAGTGACAGAGAACTCCCAAAATCCACTGTTTAAATATAAACATCAATTTATTTTTTTAACTCTGAAACTGAACATTTTACATCAACTATTCACAACTCTGAGACCCCCTTTCTCTTAATTCTTATTACTCTACTCCAACTCTACAGAAATGTACTGTTTCAAAAAGACACTTATTAAATTTACATAAACGTAATTTCAAAACCACAGAGCAGCTGTTGTTTCATCTGACCTCACACCAGAATCCTTTTTTCCCATCTTTCCTGGGAGGACTGGCTCATGTTACAGGATGCTATCGAAGTGTCGACATTTCAGCATTCTGCAACCTGGGAACACATCCTTCCATGACACTGTCTCTCAGTCTCCTCCTCTCTGTCTATTTCCAAACCCCTCCCCATGTGGTTATATCTAAACTGATACCCCCGCCATCTCTCTCTGGCAGTGAGGTTCATACCCACAGCACCGCCTTGTCATGGCACAATGGGGATATGGAGCTGTAAATGGATGGGAGATGTACATCCTGTCACTTCCAGCATGGGCTGGAAGTTTCCCCACACTGGGCAGGGATCCAACACAGCTTTACAGATCAATGCACTGGGGTGGGATACACAGTCCTACCTGCTGGGAGGATAACTGCTCCTGGTTTACAGATCAATGTACTGGGGTGGTGTACACAGTCCTACATGCTGGGAGGGTAACTGTTCCTGGGTTACAGATCAATGCACTGGGGTGGTGTGCACAGTCCTACATGCTGGGAGGGTAACTGTTCCTGGTTTACAGATCAATGCACTGGGGTGGTGTACACAGTCCTACATGCTGGGAGGATAACTGTTCCTGGTTTACAGATCAATGCACTGTGTTGGGATATACAGTCCTACATGCTGGGAGGGTAACTGCTCCTGGTTTACAGATCAGTGCACTGGGGTGGTGTACACGGTCCTACATGCTGGGAGGGTAACTGCTCCTGGTTTACAGATTAATTCACGGGCGATCACTGCACATGCTGCTGTGCTGGTCAGACTATATGCGGTTTATGGAGAATGCAATGATGTGGCCAGTGCAGCTCCCCACACTGGATGGATATGTAGCCTTTGCACATTACATCATGTTGGTGGGGTGGATAGGGGGGGAAGGTCAAGGACAGGTCAAGGAATTCCTCGGAACGTTCTGTCCCCGACATTGTTTGTGAACGGCCGGACGTCAGTGAATTGAACAAACGATAAGATCCCGAGGGAAGAGATCCCGTTCCAGGGAGAAGGAGACACTGTTCCGAAGGCCCCTCAGGCAGTTAAAGGGGTGAATACATTTTCACTGTGTTTACATTTCTCCACGACACAGGATCGACCACAATTTAGATCAAAATACAGAAATTCCCAAACTCCGTTTGTCTTCAGGAAACTGGGAGAGAATCCTTCAGGACAGTAACGTTTCCACCCTCCGTATTAGGAACTGGGAAGGAGTGACCTGTGTCTGCTCTCGAGTGATCGAGTGTGTGGGAATGTTCTAGAAACCATCTGTCCTTATGGATGTGTCTCTGTGTGTTTGGGGAGGGAGGGATCCTTGTGGTTTATGTCACATTTTTGTCAGTAATTCCGACCTTCCCATTTGTTATTCCAGCTCCAATTATTTTAATAAGTCCCTGAATACAGGGACACATTTGAAAATCTCACTGGGTCGCCGATCAAACGGGTCCCTTTGCCTCCAGGCTGATGGATAATGGGTTTGTTTTCCTTCCTCACAGTTAATGTAGTGACCATCTACGTCCTGCTTTATAAAGACTGTGGATTGTCTCCATGTGTAAGACGTTTCCTGGGGGCCATGGCAGCGGCGGATCTCCTGGTCATTATCCTCGACCTGATCCTGAGACACATTCCCATTGTTTATCGGGAACAGTTTTATTTCCTGAAGGATTCCGTCCCCGTTTGTAATATCCACTCCGTCCTGGTTTATGCAGCCACTGACTGCTCTGTCTGGTTCACTGTCACTTTCACCTTTGATCGGTTTGTGGCCATTTGTTGCCAGAAGCTGAAAAGTAAATATTGCAGTGAGAAAACGGCGGCTGTGGTTCTGGGAGCAGTGACTGTGCTGAGCTGTTTAAAGAACATTTTCTGGTATTTTATGTTCACGGCTCAGTATTTGCTGGTGAACACCCCCTGGTTTTGTGATATAACAAACGCTGTTCTATTCGCCAGTGTCTGGGTCACAATCGAGTTCCTCCACCACATTTTAACCCCGTGTGTCCCATTTCTCCTGATTCTGCTGCTCAATGTTCTCACCGTCAGACACATTTTAGTGACCAGCAGAGCCCGCAGGAGACTCCGTACTCACACCAATGGGGACGCTCAGTCTGACACTGAAATGAGAAACCGAAAAAAATCCATCATTTTACTGTTTGTGATCTCGGCCAATTTCATCCTGTTATGGTCAACGTTCATGCTGTATTCTATATGGATTCGGATGTGGCATTTTGGGTATGAGTCTGTGTATCTCAATCTCTTTGTGAAGGAATTGGGCTTCATGCTGCAGCTCCTCAGTTGCTGCACAAACACCGCGATTTATGCCATGACCCAGACTAAGTTCAGGCAGCAGCTGAAAAATGTGCTGAAATATCCTTTCACCCAAATCCATCAATCCATCAAATTCCCTCATTAATCACACCATCCGGGATTTTCTCATTTCAGTTCAGTGTTTCAGTGATGGAGCAGCCTGTCGCTATGGTAACAGACTGAGGGTAGAGCTGGTTTGTCCATCCTTATCCCCCAGGTGGGTTACAGGGAAACATTTCAATGTTTCTCTCAACTCAGGGGCCAGTGAGAAAAAGCACTATCCCACTGACTGTATCCAACACTTCCATTTGTAACCAATAAAAATGTTGATTAAAGCGTGCCGAGCAGCAGAGTGACCAATGTTGTTGTGTGCCTTTGTGTTGGAGAAGCTGAGCTGGAGAGAGACAGACTCAGCCCCAAGTCCTGGTCCTCGGGGAAGGGGAAGGCACCGCGCCCTGAGCTCAGGAGTTGGGTTTAACTCCCTCTGTCCCAGCACTGCAGCCTGGCCTCCCCATTACCTCTCCCCTACTCTTTCTCCTGAATTCTGTGTGTCGCTCTCTCTTTCAGCACATACACTCTTTCAACCCTCTCCCTCATCCCCCTCTCTCTCTCTCTCTCACACACACACACACACACACACACACACCACCAACCCTGGTTCCTCCACCTGCCTCCACTCTTCACTCTCCCCCCTCTCCCTCCCACAACTCTATCTCTATTTTCCCCATCTCCCACATCTCACCCCCACCCCTCACATGCAGCCTCACCCCCAAACACCCCCAGTCTCTGGGTCAGAGGGAGAGGGAAGGACCAGGGAGACAGAGTATGTCAGAGAGAGAGGGAGGGAGAGAGATTCAGTCAGAGGGAAAGAGGGACCTGGGAGGAGAGACACACCGAGGGAGGTGGAGAGCGAGAAGGGGGAGAGAGAGAGTTAGGGTGAGGGAGAGAGAGAGAGACACGGGAGGAGGTAATGAGAGAGAGGGGCGAGAGAGAGAGTGAGACTGAGAGAGGGGCGAGGGATGGGGCAAGTGAGAAAAAGAGAATGAGAGAGAAAGGGAGTGGTGGGAGAGAGAGAGACGGAGGGGTATGAGAAAGCGGGGGCAAGACAGTAGGAGGGGGCGAGTGAGAGAGGGCAGGTGGTGAGAGAGAGAGAGGGAGGGGTTTGAGAGAGAGAGGGAGGGTTTGAGAGATAGAGGGAGGGAGCGACAGAGTGAGAGACAGAGAGAGGGATGGGCGAGAGAGAGTGAGGTGGGCAAGAGTGTGAGGGAGGGAGGTGGGTGAGAGAGGAGCGAGGAGAGAGAGAGAGGTAGGGGGCGAGAGGGAGAGAGATGGGCCGACAGAGAGAGGGAGGGGTTGAGTGAGCGAGGGATGGGGTGAGAGAGAGAGAGGGAGGGGGCGAGAGAGGGAGAGGGAGGGTGCGAAAGAGAGAGAGAGAGGGAGGGCGGCAAGAGAGAGTGTGGAGGTGAGAGAGAGAGGGAGGGGTTGGAGAGAGAGAGAGGGAGAGGTGTGAGAGAGAGGGAGGTGCGAGAGAGAGGGAGGGGGGCGAGTGAGAGAGTGCGGGTGGCGAGAGAGAGAGGGAGGGGTGTGAGAGAGAGAGGGAGGGGACGAGAGAGAGATATAGAGACAGACAGAGGGAGGTGCGAGAGAGAGGGAGGGGGCAAGAGAGTGAGGGAGGGTGGGGGCGAGAGAGAGAGGGGGCGAGAGGGAGAGCGATGGGCTGAGAGAGAGAGATAGGGAGCGGTTGAGAGAGTGAGGAATGGGGTGAGAGAGAGAGAGAGGGAAGGGGCAAGAGAGGGAGAGGGAGTGGGCTAGAGAGAGAGTTGGAGGGGGTGAGAGTGAGATTGGATCGAGAGAGAGAGTGGAGGTGAGAGAGAGTGGGAGGGAGGCAAGATAGGGTGGGAGGGGGTTTGAGAGAGAGGGAGGGGGCAAGAGAGGGGGGATGGAGAGAGGGAGGGTCGAGAGACAGAGAGAAGGAGGGAGCGAGAGAGAGAGGGAGGGGAGCGAGAGAGAGAAGGAGGGGGGCGAGAGGAGGCGGCAAGAGAGGGGGGGCGAGAGAGAGGGAGGAGGGCAAGAGAGAGAGGGAGGGGGGCGAGAGGGAAAGGGAGGAGGTGAGAGAAAGAGAAAGGGGTCGAGAGAGAGAGCGAAGGGGGTGAGACTGACAGCGGGAGGGGGCACGAGAGAGAGGGAGGGGGCGAGAGAGAGAGAGGAAGGGGACGAGAGAGAGGGAGGGAGCGACAGTGAGAGAAAGGGAGAGAGAGAGAGATGGAGGGAGGGGGGCTAGAGAGAAAAAGGGAGAGGGTGAGAGAGAGAGGGAGTGGGGAGAGAGAGAGGGAGGGGGCAAGAGAGAGGAGGGGTGAGAGAGGGGGGCGAGAGAGAGAGGGAGGGAGTGAGAGAGAGAGGTAGGGGGCGAGAGAGTGAGGGAGGGGGCGAGAGAGAGAGGGAGGGGACGAGAGAGAGTGGGGGGCGAAAGAGAGAGGGATGGGGTGAGCGAGAAAGAGAGAGGGGGGCGAGAGAGAGGGAGGGGGCAAGAGAGGGAAAGGCGAGAGAGAGAGAGGGAGGGGGATAGAGAGAGAGGGAGGGGGGGCGAGAGAGAGAGGGGGAGGGGGTTAGAGAGAGATGGAGGGGATGAGAGAGAGGAAGAGGGGGCTTGAGAGAGAGGGAGGGAGCGAGAGGGGGAGGGGGTCGGCAAGAGAGAGAGGTAGGGGGTGAGAGAGAAATGGAGGGGGTGAGAGAGAGAGGGGGGAGAGTGAGAGGGAGGGGGCGAGAGTGAGAGAAGGGGTGAGAGACAGAGGGAATGGGGTGAGAGAGAGAGGGAGGGGGCGAGAGAGAGAGGGGGGCGAGAGAGCGGAGAGGTGGGAGAGGGGGGCGAGAGAGAGATGGAGGGAGTGAGAGAGAGAGGTAGGGGGCAAGAGAGTGAGGGAGGGGGCGAGACAGAGAGGGAGGGGACGAGAGAGAGTGGGGGGCAAAAGAGAGAGGGATGGGGTGAGCGAGAAAGAGAGAGGGGGGCGAGAGAGAGAGAGAGGGAGGGCGGTGAGAGAGAGGGAGGGGGCAAGAGAGGGAGGGGGCGAGAGAGAGAGAGGGAGGGGGCGAGAGAGAGAGGGAGGAGGGCAAGAGAGAGAGGGAGGGGGCGAGAGAGAGGGAGGAGGTGAGAGAAAGAGAAAGGGGGCGAGAGAGAGAGAGAGGGGGGTGAGACTGAGAGTGGGAGGGGGTACGAGAGAGATGGAGGGGGCAAGAGAGAGAGAGGGACGGAGGCGGGTGAGAGAGAGGGAGGTAGGCGAGATAGAGAGGGAGGTGGGTTGAGAGAGGGGGAGGGGGCAAGAGAGAGAGGGAGGAGAGTGAGAGAGAGAAGGAGGGGGGCGAGAGAGAGAAGGAGGGAGTGAGAGATGGAGGGGCGAGAGAGAGGGAGGATGGCAAGAGAGAGAGGGAGGGGGCGAGAGAGAGGGGGAGGAGGAGAGAGAAAGAGAAAGGGGGCGAGAGAGAGAGAGCGAGGTGGGTGAGACAGAGAGCGGGAGGGGGCACGAGACAGAGGGAGGCGGTGAGAGAGAGAGGAAGTGGGCGAGAGAGAGAGGGAGGGAGCGAGAGAGAGGAGGGGTGAGGGGGAGCGAGAGAGAGAGAGAGAGTGAGAGAGAGAGAGGGAGCAAGAGGGGGGGGCAAGAGAGAGGGAGGGAGCGAGAGAGAGAGGTAGGGGGCGAGAGAGTGAGGGAGGGGGCGAGAGAGAGACGGAGGAGGCGAGAGAGAGAGAAAGGGGGCGAAAGAGAGAGGGATGTGGGGAGAGAGAAAGAGAGAGGGGGCGAGAGAGCGAGAGAGAGAGGGAGGGCGGCGAGAGAGGGGAGGGGGTGAGAGGGAGAGGGATGGGGAGAGAGATGGAGTGGGCGAGAGAGGGAGGTGGGTGGGAGAGAGAGAGAGGGAGGGGGTGAGAGACAGGGAGGGACGAGAGACACAGACGGAGGGAGCGAGAGAGAGAGATGGAGGGGTGGGCGAGAGAGGGAGAGGGAGGGGTTGAGAGTGAGGGAGGGGGTGAGTGAGGGGGGGGCGAGGGAGAGAGGGAAGGGGTCGAGAGATATAGGGAGGGGTTGAGAGAGAGAGGGAGGGGTAAGAGAAAGGGAAAGGGGGTGAGAGAGAGTGGGAGGGGGTGAGAGAGAGGGAGGTGGCCGAGAAAGAGAGGCAGGGGGCCGAGAGGGGGAGGGGGTGGGCAAGAGAGAGGGAGGGGGTGAGAGAGAAATGGAGGGGGTGAGAGAGAGAGGAAGGGGCGTGAGAGAAAGGGAGGGGGCGAAAGAGAGAGGGAGGGGGCAAGAGAGAGAGGGAGGGGGTTAGAGAGAGATGGAGGGGATGAGAGAGAGGAAGAGGGGGCTTGAGAGAGAGGAAGGGAGCGAGAGGGGGAGGGGGTCGGCAAGAGAGAGAGGTAGGGTTTGAGAGAGAAATGGAGGGGGTGAGAGAGAGAGGGGGGAGAGTGAGAGGGAGGGGGCGAGAGTGAGAGAAGGGGTGAGAGACAGAAAGAATGGGGTGAGAGAGAGGGAGGGAGGGGGCGAGAAAGAGAGAGGGGTTGAGAGAGAGGGTGGTGGGAAAGGGGGGACGGGGGGAGAGAGGGAGAGAGAGAGAGAGCGAGGGGGGTCGACAGGGAGAGAGACGGGCCGAGAGAGAGAGGCGTGGGGTTGAGAGACAAAGGGATGGGTGAGAGAGAGAGAGGGAGGGGGCAAGATAGGGAGAGGGTGGTGGCGAGAGAGGGAGAGGGAGGGGGGACAGGGGGACGGGGGAGGCGGGGGAGAGAGAGAGAGCGAGGGGGGCGAGAGAGAGAGAGAGGGGGGGCGAGAGGGAGAGAGACAGGCCGAGAGAGAGAGGGTGGGGTTGAGAGAGAGAGGGATCGGGGTGAGAGAGAGAGGGAGGGGTGAGAGAGAACGGAGGGGGCAAGAGAGAGAGGGAGTTGAGAAAGAGAGGGAGGTAGGCGAGAGAGTGAGGGGGAGCGAGAGTGAGAGAAGTGGTGAGAGACAGAGGAACTGGGGAAAGAGAGAGAGAGGGAGGGGGCGAGTTAGGAAAAGGGAGGGTGGCGAGAGAGAGAGAGGGAGGGGGGCTAGAGAGAGAGAGAGGGAGGGCGGCGAGAGAGAGAGAGGGGGTCGAGAGAGTGAGTGGACGTGAGAGAGAGGGAGGGGTTGAGAGAGAGAGGGGGATGGGTTGAGAGAGAGAAAGGAAGGGGGTATGTGATAGAGGGAGAGGGTGAGAAAGAGAGCGAGGGGTGAGAGAGAGCGGGAGGGGGCAAGAGAGAGAGGAAAGGTGTCGAGAGAGAGAGGGAGGGGGTGAGAGAGTGAGGGGGGCGAGAGTGAGAGAAGGGGTGAGAGACAGAGGGAATGGGGTGAGAGAGACAGAGGGAGGGGGCGAGAGAGAGAGAGAGAGAGAGGGAGGGGGCGAGAGAGAGAGGGTGGGGTGGAGAGAGAGAGGGATGGGGTGAGAGAGAGAGAGGGAAGGGGCGAGAGAGAGAGAGGGAGGGGGGTGGGCGAGTGAGTGAGAGGAAAGGGGTTAGTTACAGATAGAAAGAGGGCGCGAGAGACGGAGTGGGAGGGGGCGAGAGAGAGAGAGGTAGGGGGTGAGAGAGAGAGAGAGAGGGAGGGCGGCGAGAGAGATGGAGAGGGGCAGGAGAGAGAGAGAGAGGAGGGGGAGAGGGAGAGAAGGAGGGGTGTGAGAGAGTGAGAGGGTGGGCGAGCGAGAGAGGGAGGGAGACGATAGAGAGAGGGAGGGGGCAAGAAAGAGAGGGAGGGTTCAAGAGAGAGAGGGAGGTGTGCGAGAGAGAGGTGGATGGGGAGAGAGACAGAGGGAGGGGTGCAAGTGAGAGAGGGAGGGATGAGAGAGAGAGGGAGGGGGTGAGAGTGAGAGAAGGGGCGAGAGAGAGGGAGGGCGGCGAGAGAGATGGAGAGGGGCAGGAGAGAGAGAGAGGGAGGGCAAGAGAGGGAGAGATGGAGGGGGCGAGAGAGAGAGGGACAGGTGAGAGAGAGAAATGGAGGGGGATGGCGAGAGAGAGGGGGTCGAGATGAGGGGGATGAGAGAGAGATGGAGAGGCGTGAGAGAGAGATGAGAGAGTGAGAGAGGGACAGGGCGAGAGAGAGGGAGCGGGTTCGAGAGATAGAGGGAAGGTGTCAAGAGAGAGAGAGAGGGAGGGGGCGAGAGAGAGAGGAAGGGTGGCGAGAGAGGGGGGGCGAGAAACAGGGAGGGTGCAAGAGAGAGAGAGGAGGGTTGAAAGAGAGAGGGAGGGGTGTGAGAGAGACAGGGATGGGGAGCGAGGCAAAGGGAGGGGTGCAAGTGAGAGAGGGAGGGGTGAGAGAGACAGAGAGGAAGGGGGGCGAGAGAGATAGAGGGAGGGGCGAGAGAGAGAGAGAGGGAGGGCGGCGAGAGAGAGAGGGCAGGGGTGCGAGAGAGAGAGTGGAGGTGAGAGAGAGAGCGTGGAGGTGAGAGACAGAGGGAGGGTTGCGAGAGAGAGAGATAGGGAGGGGTGCGAGAGAGTGAGGGAGGGGCAAGAGAGAGAGGCAGGTGTCAATAGAGAGCCGAGGGAGGGGTGCGTGAGAGAGAGGGATGGGGAGCGAGACAGAGGGAGGGGTGCAAGTGAGAGAGGGAGGTGTGAGAGACAGAGGGACGGAGGGAGGCGAGAGAGAGAGAGAGGGAGGGGGCGAGGGAGAGAGAGGGAGTGCAGCGAGAGAGAGAGAGGGTGCGAAAGAGGGAGAGAGAGGGAGGGGGCAAGAGAGAGAGGGGGGGTCGAAAGAGAGAGGGAGGTGGAGAGAGAGAGAGGGAGGGCGTGAGAGAGAGAGAGAGGGGTGTGAGAGAGAGAGAGGGAGGGAGCGAGAGAGAAAGAGGGCGGGGGGGCGAGAGAGAGAGGGATGGGGGCGAGAGGGAGAGAGACGGGCCGAGAGACAGAGAAGGAAGGGGTTGAGAGAGAGAGGGAGTGGATGAGAGAGAGGGGGGGGTGAGAGAGAGAAGGGAGTGGGTGGGAGAGAGACGAGAGAGAGAGAGTTAGGGGTGAGAGAGAGAGAGAGGGGGAGGGGGTGAGAGAGAGAGAGAGGGAGGGGGCTAGAAAGAGAATGATGGGGGTGAGAGAGGGAGCGGGGTGAGAAGAAGAGGGAGGGGGTGAGAGAGAGAGGGAGGGGGTGAGAGAGAGAGGGAGGGGGCGAGAGAGAGAGGGAGGGGTGAGAGAGAGGGAGAGGGCGAGAGAAAGAAGGACGTGGCAAGAGAGGGGGCAGGCGCGAGCGAGTGAGAAAGGGAGGAGGCGAGAGAGAGGAGGGACGAGAGAGGCGGTGTGAGAGAGAGGGAGGGGACGAGAGAGAGAGTGGGAGGGGTGCGAGAGAGAAAGGGAGGGTGGTGAGAGAGAGGGAGAGAGAGGGAGGGGGCAAGAGAGAGAGGGAGTTGGGCGAGACGAGAGAGAGAGTAGGGCGAGAGAGAGGAGGGGTGAGCAGGGGGTGAGAGAGAGGGGGAGGGGCCGAGAGACAGAGAGAGGGAAGGGTGCGAGAGAGAAAGGGAGGTGAAGTGAGAAAGAGAGAGAGTGGGAGGGGGCGAGAGAGAGGGGGATGGGGTGAGAGAGAAAGGTGGGGAGTGAGAGAGAGAGGGGGCGAGAATGAGAGGGTGGGTGAGAGAGATGGAGGGGGCAGGAGAGAGAGTGGGGGGGACGAGAGAGAGAGGCGAGGGGGCGAGAGAGAGAGAGGGAGGTGGCAAGAGAGAGAGAGAGAGAGCGGGCGCGGGCGAGGGAAAGGGAGAGGTTGGCTGGAGAGAGAGGTGGGCGAGAGAGAGGAGGGGGGAGGGTGGCGAGTTAGAGGGGGAGGGGTGGCGAGATGGAGAGACATGGGCCGAAAGAGAGAGGGAGGGGTTGAGAGAGAGATGGACGGGGGCAAGAGAGAGAGAGAGGGGGGGGGCTAGAGAGAGAGGGAGGGGTCGAGAGAGAGAGTGGTGTGAGAGAGAGAGAGGGAGGAGGCGGGAGAGAGTGGACGGGGGGCGAGAGAGAGAGAGGGAAGGGGGACGAGAGCGAGAGAGGGAGGGCAAGAGAGAGGGTGTCGAGACAGAGGGACAGGGTGCGAGAGGGAAATGGAGGGGGGTGCAAGAGAGGGGGTCGAGACTGAAGGGGAGAGAGAGAGATGGAGAGGGCGAGAGAGAAATGGACAGGGCGAGAGAGGAGAGGGGCGGGGCCGAGAGAGGGAGGGCTCGAGAGAGAGAGGCGAGAGAGACTAGAGCGAGAGGAGTGGAGGAGGAGAGAGAGGAGGGTGGTGTGTGGGAAAGAGAGGGATGGGGAGAGAGACAGAGGGAGGGATGCAAGTGAGAGAGGGAGGGGTAAGAGGGAGCGGGAGCGAGGGGGGTGAGAGAGAGAGAGAGGGAGGGGTGCGAGAGAGAGAGGTCGAGAGGTGAGCGGGAGGGGTGCTAGAGAGAGAGGGAGGGGGGCAAGAGAGAGAGGGAGGGTCGAGAGAGAGAGGGAGGGGGCGAGAAAGAGGGTGGCGGCTAGAGAGAGGGAGAGGTGCGAGAGACAGAGGGAGGGGTGCGAGAGCGAAAGCGAGGGGGCCAGCCAGAGAAACGGAGGGGTTGAGAGAGAGCGGGGTGGGTGAGAGAGAGAGGGGGAGGGGGGCGCGAGAGAGAGGGAGGGGGCTAGAAAGAGAGGGAGGGTGTGAGAGAGAGAGGGAGGGGGCGAGAGGGAGAGAGGACAGGGTACATGAGACGAAATCGGAGGGGCGGTCACGAGAGAGAGAGGAGGTCGAGACTGAGGGGGGTGTGAGTGAGACGACGGAGGAGGACGAGAGAGAGGGGGAGGGGACAAGAGAGAAAGAGCGGGGCAAGAGAGAGAGGGAGGGGGCAAGAGTGAGAGGGAGGGCGCGAGAGAGAGAGAGGGAGGGTTCGAGAGAGAGAGGGAGGTGTGCGAGAGAGAGGGGGACTCGGAGGAGAGAGACAGAGGGAGGGGTGCAAGTGAGAGAGGGAGCGGGTGCGAGAGAGGCGAGAGAGAGGTGTCAGAGAGAGAGAGGGAGGGGTGTGAGAGAGAGACGGAGGGAGCGAGAGAGAGAGGGCAGTGGGCGAGAGCGCGAGGGATGGGGGACGAGAGAGAGAGGGAGAGGGGCGTGAGCGGGAGAGAGATGCGGCCGAGAGAGAGAGAAGGGAGGGGTTGAGAGAGAGAGGGAGTGGGTGAGAGAGAGAGATGGAGGGGGGCAAGAGAGAGAGCGGAGGGGTCGATAGAGAGAGGGAGGGGTTGAGAGAGAGAGGGAGTGGGTGAGAGAGGGAGATGCGAGGGGGCAAGAGACGAGAGGGAGGGGTCGAGAGGGAGAGGGAGGGGTTGAGAGGGAGGGAGTGGTGAGAGAGAGAGAGATGGAGGGGTCAACGAGAGAGAGGAGGGGTCGATAGAGAGAGGAGGGGGCGAGAGAGAGAGGGAGTGGGGTGAGAGAGAGAGGGAGGGAGCGAGAGAGAGAGAGAGGCGGGGGCGGCGAGTGAGAGGGTAAGCGGGACAAGAGAAAGAGGGAGGGGGCGAGAGGGAGAGAGACGGGCGGAGAGACAGAGAAGGGAGTGATTGAGAGAGAGAGAGGGAGTAGGTGAGAGAGAGAGGGGAGGGGGTGAGAGAGACGAGCAGGAAAGGGCGATCGTGTGAGAGAGAGAGAGTGAGGGTTGAGAGAGAGAGAGGGGGGTGAGAGAGAGAGAGAGGGAGGGGGCTAGAAAGAGAATGAGGGGGCGAGAGAGGGAGAGAGGGAGGGGGTGAGAGAGAGCGGAGGGGAGGGGGTGAGTAAGAGAGGGAGAGGGCGAGAGAAAGAGGACCGTGGCGAGAGAGAGGGGCAGGGGAGTGAGAGAAAGACGGGAGGGGGCGAGAGAGAGGCAGCGGCGAGAGAGAGGGGGTGTGAGAGAGAGGGAGGGGACGGGAGAGAGAGGGAGGGATGCGAGAGAGAAAGAGAGGGTGGTGATAGAGAGGGAGAGTGAGGGAGGGGGCGAGGAGAGAGGAGGGTGAGCAGGGGTGAGAGAGAGAGGGAGGGGACGAGAGAGAGAGAGGGAGGGGTGTGAGAGAGAAAGGGAGGGGAAGTGAGCAAGAGAGAGAGCGGGAGGGGGCGAGAGAGGGGGATGTGGCGAGAGAGAAAGGTGGGGAGTGAGAGAGAGAGAGGGTGCGAGAATGAGAGCTTGGGTGAGAGAGAGATGGAGGGGGCAGGAGAGAGAGTGGGGGGACGAGAGAGAGAGAGAGGGGCGAGAGAAAGAGAGGGATGGGGTCAGAGAGACAGAGGAGGGGCAAGAGAGGGAGGGGGTGGGGGCGAGAGAGAGAGAGGGAGGTGGCAAGAGACAGAGGCGAAGGCGGCGACGAGAGAGAGAGAGGGCGCGGGCGAGGGAGAGGGGGAGGTTGGCTGGGGGCGGCGAGAGAGAGAGAGGGGGCGAGAGAGAGAGGGAGGGGTGGTGAGAGGGAGTGGGGGGGTGGGGCGAGAGGGAGAGACATGGGCTGAAAGAGCAGGGAGGGGTTGAGAGAGAGAGGGAGGGGGCAAGAGAGAGGTCGAGGGGGAGAGGGTGAGAGAGAGAGGGAGGGGACGAGAGAGAGGGGGTAGGGGCGCGAGAGAGAGGAGGGGCGAGAGAGGAGGTGCGAGAGAAAGAGGGACGGGACGAGTGATGGAGGGGTGCGAGAGAGAAAGGGAGTGTGAGAGAGAGAGAGTGAGAGGGGGGGGGGCGAGAGAGAGGTTTGGTGAGCGGTGGGTGAGATAGAGAGGGAGGGGACGAGAGACAGAGTGAGGGGGAGATGCGAGAGAGAAAGGGAGGGGAGTGAGAAAGAGAGAGAGAGGGAGGGGGCGAGAGAAAGAGGGAGGGGGCGAGAGAGAGAGAGGGAGGCGGCAAGAGAGTGAGAGGGATGCGCGTGAGAGACTGAGGGGTACGGGGTGAGAGAGAGACGGAGAGAGGGTGAGAGAGAGAGGTGGGGTGGGGTTGCGAGAGATAGAGACAGAGAGAGAGGGGGCGAGAGAGAGGGAGGGGTTGAGAGAGAGCGGGAGTGGGTGAGAGAGAGGGGGGGAGGCGTGCGAGAGAGAGGGAGGGGGCTATAAAGAGAGGGAGAGGGTGAGAGAGAGAGGGAGGGGGCGAGAGGGAGAGAGACAGGTACATGAGAGAAATGGAGGGGGGTCACGAGAGAGAGAGGAGGTCGAGACTGAGGGGGTGGTGAGTGAGAGATGGAGAGGGCGAGAGAGAGGGGGACGGGGCAAGAGAGAAAGGCGCGGGGCGCGCAATAGAGAGAGGGAGGGGGCAAGAGTGAGAGGGAGGGGTGAGAGAGAGAGGGAGCTTCGAAGAGAGAGAGTGAGGTGTGCGAGAGAGAGGGGGATGGAGGAGAGAGACAGAGGGAGGGGTGCAAATGAGAGAGGGAGGGGTGCGAGAGAGAGCGAGAGAGAGGGGTCAGAGAGAGAGAGGGAGGGGGTGTGAGAGAGGGGACGAGGGAGCGAGAGAGAGAGGGCGGTGGGCGAGCGAGCGCGCGAGGGATGGGGGGACGAGAGAGTGAGGGAGAGGGGGTGAGCGGGAGAGAGATGGGCCGAGAGACAGAGAAGGGAGGGGTTGAGAGAGAGAGGGACGTGGCGCTGCAGAGAGAGAGATGGAGGGGGGCAACGAGAGAGAGGGAGGGGTCGATAGAGAGAGGGAGGGGTTGAGAGAGAGAGGGAGTGGGTGCAGAGAGAGCAGATGGGGGGTCAAGAGAGAGCGGGAGGGGTCGATAGAGAGAGGGAGGGGGCGAGAGAGAGAGGGAGTGGGTGAGAGAGAGAGATGGAGGGGGCAAGAGAGAGAGCGGAGGGCGTCGATAGAGAGAGGGAGGGGGCGATAGAGAGAGAGGGGGAGGGTCGGGTGGGACGATAGAGAGAGATGGAGGGGGCAAGAGAGAGAGGGAGGGGTCGATAGAGAGAGGGAGGGGGCGAGAGAGAGAGGGAGTGGGTGAGAGGGAGAGGGGAGGGAGCGAGAGAGAGAGGGGCGGGCGGCGAGTGAGAGGGATGGGGACAAGAGAGAGAGGGAGAGGGGCGAGAGGGAGAGAGACGGGCGGAGAGACAGAGAAGGGAGTCGATTGAAAGAGAGGGAGTAGGTGAGAGAGAGAGGGCGAGGGGTGAGAGAGAGAGGAAGGGGATGTGTGAGAGAGAGCAGTGAGGGTCTGAGGGGGGTGGTGAGAGAGAGAGGGGGAGGGGGCTAGAAATAGAATGCGAGGGGCGAGAGAGGGAGAGAGGGAGGGGGTGAGAGAGAGAGGATGGAGGGGGGGTGAGTAAGACCGAGGGAGAGGGCGAGAGAAAGAGGACCGTGGCGAGAGAGAGGGGCAGGGGAGTGAGAGAGAGAGGGAGGGGGGCGAGAGAGAGGAGCGGCGAGAGAGAGGGTGTGAGAGAGAGCGAGGAGATGAGCGAGAGAGAGGGAGGGATGCGAGAGAGAAAGGGAGGGGTGGTGAGAGAGAGGGAGAGTGAGGGAGGGGGCGAGAGAGGGGAGGAGTGAGCAGGGGTGAGAGAGAGAGGGAGGGGACGAGAGAGAGAGAGGGAGGGGTGTGAGAGAGAAAGGGAGGGGAAGTGAGAAAGAGAGAGCGCGGAGGGGGCGAGAGAGGGGGATGTGGCGAGAGAGAAAGGTGGGAGTGAGAGAGAGAGAGGGGGCGAGAATGAGAGGTTGGGTGAGAGAGAGATGGAGGGGGCAGGAGAGAGAGTGGGGGGACGAGAGAGAGAGGGGGCGAGAGAAATAGAGGGATGGGGTCAGAGAGACAGAGGAGGGGGCAATAGACGGAGGGGGAGGGGGGCGAGAGAGAGAGAGGGAGGTGGCAAGAGACAGAGGGAAGGCGGCGAGAGAGAGAGGGGCGTGGGCGAGGGAGAGGGGGAGGTTGGCTGGGGGGGCGAGAGAGAGAGGGAGGGGTGGTGAGAGGGAGTGGGGGGTGGGGCGAGAGGGAGAGACATGGGCCGAAAGAGCCAGGGAGGGTTTGAGAGAGAGAGGAAGGGACGAGAGAGAGAGAGAGGCGAGGGGCGGAGAGAGAGAAGCAGGCGGCGAGAGCGCGCGGGCTGTAAGAGAGAGAGGGAGGGGACGAGTGATGGAGGGGTGCGAGAGAGAAAGGGAGTATGGTGAGACGAGAGCTCGAGAGACGAGAGGGCGGGCGAGAGAGAGGGTTTGGTGAGCAGGGGGTGAGATAGAGAGGGAGGGGACGAGAGACAGAGTGAGGGAGAGATGCGAGAGAGAAGGGGAGGGGGAGTGAGAGAGAGAGAAGAGAGAGGGGGCGAGAGAGAGAGCGAGGGAGGGGCGAGAGAGAGAGAGGGAGGCGGCAAGCAGAGTGACGAGGGATGGGGCGAGAGAGAGAGGGGTACGGATGAGAGAGAGAAGGAGTGAGGATGAGAGAGAGAGGTGGGGTGAGGGGCGCGAGAGATAGAGACAGAGAGAGAGGGGACGAGAGAGAGGGAGGGGGCGAGAGAGTTCAGGGCAGCGAGATGAGAGAGAGAGCGAAGGGCTGCGAGAGAGAGAGAGCGGAGGGGGCGCGAGAGAGAGAGGGGGAGACGAGAGGGGGGGCGAGAGGGAGAGAGGAAGAGGGGCGAAACGAGAGGAGGCGGTGAGACGGGGGTTGAGAGGAGAGGGAGGGAGGGTGCGAGAGAGAGACAGGGAGGGGTGCGAGAGAGTAAGGGAGGGGTGTGTGTGAGAGAAAGGTGGGG